>NC_064849.1:170555701-170886534 GCF_024139225.1 Suncus etruscus
GCCAGAAGCTATTTATGAAGCACATAGCCAGCAGTAATCCTTGAGCATCACAGGGTGTGGTCCAAATGCAAAAAAAAAAAAAAAAGATAGGTATTTGGAAGGCTTTTCTCTAAGACCTTAGAACCAAGGCTACTGGTTGAATAACGATAGCCTTTTAAAGGGATTTTTGTGGGACTAAAGGTATTGTATAGTTGGTAGAGAGCTTGCCTTACATGTGGCTGACCAGAGTTTAATTACTGGCATGCTACAAGATCTCTGAAGTCTACCAGAAATGATTTCTGAGTACTGAGCATCACTAGGTGTGACACTAAAAACAAAACAAAAAAAATTTGGGGGGACAAAGGAAAAATGTCTTATAATGACCACACTCTTTTAAAATAAGACAATATATTATTATATTTATAATATTTATTATATATGATTTTCTTTTCTGAGTACATCACAACTATTTGGTAATGAATCTTTTTAAGATATTCTGCATATTGGTGTAAATACAACAGTCTTAGCTTTCCTTTAGTTCTATTTTCTCCATTGGTACACTCCTGCAAAGTTTGTCATTTTTTATAATAAGAAAAAGTAAATAATGAAGTAATTTGCTCACCAGCTTCATGACAAGGAAGTGTTGATTCTAATAAATGACTGCCTAGCAAAACTATAAATATCTGTTTCAATATGCTGCCTTTTAACCATTCTGATGTTACAGTATTCCTGCCTCAAATTAACTTTAAGATCTATTCAAGCTGAACCTGAAAATAAGCATCTTTTTGTGTATGTCTGTGGATGTACAAGTGTGTTGCCAATAACATCATTTAATCATCAGAAACCATGATCTCACATTCTCCTCCTCCTTTTCAGTTCATATTTTGGATTTGTCAAGTGACTGACTAAGTGTTAACAATTCAACAGATGGACTAGAAAGCAGCTAAGAAGTGATTAAAATCATCAAGGACTGAACTCACTAATCCCCTCTTCAAAGGATGCTGCATTTTTCTTATAATAGATCTGATTAAGATAGCAAAGCAGAGGAGCAGGAGAGACACAGTGGTAGGGCATTTGCCTTGCATATATCTGATCCAGAAGGGACCCAGTTCAATTCCCAGTATCCCATATGATCCCTCAGACTGCCAGGAGAGATTTCTGAGTGCATAGTAACCCCTGAGAGTCACTATGTGTGGCCCAGAAACCAGTCAGTTAATAAAATTTTAAAAAGGGGGGGCGAAGAGATAGCATGGAGGTAGTGCATTTGTCTTGCAAGCAGAAGGACGGTGGTCGAATCCCAGCATCCCATATGATCCCCTGAGCCTGCCAGGAGCGATTTCTGAGCTTAGAGCCAAGAGTAGCACCTGAGTGCTGCCAGGTGTGACCCAACAACCAAACACACACACACACACACACACATACACACACATGCACACACACAAAAAGATAGCAAACAGAAAATAAAAATGAGATAATCCTTTTATTTTCCCTTCCTTTAAACAAAAACCTAACAAATCCAAGTTAGTTGGAAAATACTTTAGATGGAATCTATCCACTAGAATACTGACATGCCATTTTCTACTACTTTGGCATGTTCACATGAGATGTTTTTCATTTTCACAAAGTTCTAGCTCTTTCAACTGACTTTCACACATATTGGGAGTCAGCATCATTAGTTTAATAATTTAGTCATTTGGTATATAGGCAGAACTCAGTCCTCTCCTGGGTCCTGATGATACAGGGAACAGAAGTAGAACTACTTTCCTAACTCAAATACTCCTTTCTACTGATATCTGACAAATATGTGATTGTGCCATGCAGAACATTCAGTGTGGAATATCATGTTTCCTTAATAGGCACTGTTATTTTAACATTTCTAGTGACCTCCTTCTAAATACATCTAGAAACAGAGTCATTGATCAAAGCATCTTATTTTGTAGCATACCTTAACCCAATTAGTTTTCTCCAGTATGATTATGAAAGACATTTCAGTAGTTGTAGAACATTTTCATTACTGAATACTACTAAAAATACTTAAAAGAATGAGTGGTACAAACTAACGAACGTAAAAGAGGTGATTAGAAAACACCTGTTAAAATACCCTCACATAAGACCTCTATGGTCTAATCTTTACAATCTTTGTTACTTTACAGAGAAAAGTAGAGGACTTGAAAATGAAATGAAATTAAGGATAGTAAAATTGGTTGATCTAAAATTGGTTGATTCTAAAATATTTTGTTGGACCCTTTCCGAGGTCCACCCAGGAATGTCAAATGTAGTGACCTGTAACTTAGCCCAAGGAGGGGAGAGAGAGATCAAGAGAGGGAGAGCACGCGTGAGAGAGAGAGCCAGGGGACAGAGTAAGCTGCATCTTGCTGATGCTTTATCTCAGGTCACTCCGTGGGCCAGCAGGCTCTGTTCCAGTCTTCACCCTGCCCCCCTCCCCAACTGCCAGGCTTTTTTTTCTTTTTGTAGTAGGGCAGTTGTCAGTTACAGGTGTGCATGTACCAGTTCAACTGCCATTACGGGGCGAGGGGGGGTCATCACCTTTAAAGATACATTGACTAATTCCTTTAAATACCTCAACAGACCCTGTGTAACATCAAGGGTCATTATAATGAGAGTCAGAGAGACAAAGATGCTTCACATTTGACCTTTAGTTGGAGAACGTGGCTTGGGCCTGAATGATAATACAACAACTAGGCAATTTGCATCGCACAATACTGACCTATGTTTGATTCCAGGCATCCCAAGCCTACCAGGAATAATCTTTGAGCACAGTCAAAAGTAAATCTGAGAATAGCTGGGCATGGCCCAAAGACAAACAAGCCAACAAAATGCTAATACAATCTTAAAAGTAAATGAAGAAAGTAGTGACCATCAAGATACATTCAAGCTGGCTTCAAGATACTTAAAAAAGAGGTTTCTTCTGTCAATCCTTCAGAACAAACTGAGCTGCTAACATTTCACTTTACAACTTGAATCCTCAGAACTATAGGACAATGAATAAATTGTCAGAAGCCACTAAATTTGTAGTAATTCATTCTCCTATCATCCAAAATATATAGATGATAGTATCACTTGCTATCTATAGAACTGCTCTGACAGTGATATTCAGTGCTCCTTAAGCTTAAATAGAAGAGTAGAAGCTATTTTAATACTGCATTGCTGATTCCAGCAGTCATTTCCTGATTAATGGGAAATCACATGAAACTTTGAGTCTATAAAAATGGGGTAGGGGGACAGTGATCTAACTGTCTATCATATTACAATATCTCAGGTTTTTGAAAAGCAGAAAATGTGATCATTTTTTTCAGAATCACGGGACTACATGTTTGAACTCAGCAGAAGAGAAATTTAAGTTCTGATTTAATAGAAAAACTGGTCAAATTCACTTAAGAATTTGCTGACATAATCAGATCTAAATTATAGGTTTTCTACCTTCTTTGGGAGTATTTCAATCAGTTTCTGGTAGAGCAAAAATTTGGTTAGAAATAGCATTAAGATGATCATCTCTCTGAATGATAGCTGTCCTACCTAACCTAAGGCTCCAGTGCACTCAATCTACTCTATTACATACTATCCACATTCATCCTTGACAGATGGAACTAAGCCTATGAAAATCCTCATATTTCTCAACTCATCTTATTTTTACCCATAACTACCACTAGTACCCTTAAATATGAAGTCTCAAAAAAGAAGAAAAATGAACAAATTTATCCTAAAAATGGGTTATTATTTTTGAGAATCATTTTCAATTTTATTTTGTCACAAATAAAGCATATAAAATTTAAAATTTTTATCTTTTATTCAGCATGAGTTCCATAAAATAGTATCACATTACAAAATATTCATTTAGGTCTAAGTTTGTGCTCTACTAGGTGCTGAGAAAGTCACTTTGGGCAAGAGCAATAGGATTTAAGCCACAAAAGACTGAACAGATTTTTAAGGAGCCTCAAAATACTCAGTAGTTGATCTGCAAATCAATTGTTTTTGTTCACTCTATCTAGCCTTATTTTTGAGGACCGACACCCGTACACATTGTAGAACAAAACAGCTTTTTAAGCAGACATAGGAGAGTATCAAGCACTTTTTTAATACTTCAAACTTTTTGCTGTGGATAAAATTTTTGATTTCGGAGTTTTTATAACATATGTATATAAATAATGTCATAGAGGAATTGAAAGATGCCATTCACCACTAGTACTCTAAAGATCTGTCCTAGTTTAAAGCTTAGTCTTTTCTTCTGCATAGAAAAGATAATAATTGAACAAATTAGTCCACCTTTCTGAGCTTCAATTTACTCATCTATATTTTGAGATAATTTTTTTTCATGAGGTAAAGATTAAATATAATGGTCCATATAGAGGATATTTATTATCATAGATGGTAAACAGTAGATGTTTTTGAGTGGATAATGGGAATGATTACTATTACTATTGTCATTATCATTAAAGTCATTTTCTTTCCTGACTTCTCCATGACTGTGATAAGAAACTATTAACACATAGCCAAAAAAACATGTATAAATAATATTTTATTTATTGTATCTGGTAAAGAAAATGATTACAATGTTGATACCTTTTTATAATTGCTTGCTTTCATTGTAATAAATGCTCAAGCCCACTAAACTACCAATATACCAATGTGCCAAACTACCAAAGGGAGTTCTAACTCTACAGCAGAACAAAAGCATGTAATCTTTATAAGATATATTAAGAATTCTGCTGAATTTGTTTATGATATATGAAGAATTCTGTTAAATATTTGAAGAATTTCTAGGTCTATCATGTTCTAGGTCTACAGTGATTCTAAAGGTAAAAGTGGATAAAACCAATGGAAGAATAACTAAAATTGCAGGTATGAGATTGTATTTATCCCTTTTTTAAAAGTAACACAACTAGAGTTAGCTGAGTAGACAAAATCTATTTCTAGATAAAATTTTATGGGATACTAGACCAGGGGTGGCAAACAAGTTCGACACAAAGAGCCAAAAGTTTAAACTGTGAGAGTCAGAGAGACACCATGCAGTGACCTGCCAAAACAAATACACAAAGCATCTAATATTAACAATAATCTATTAAACACATATTGCATTCTGCCATTTTGAGTGAGGGTAAAAATCCTGCAGTGATGGTGAGGGTGTGCTGCGTCCTCCACACTAAGAATTCATGGCAAGATGTGACCCAACATGTGACACACGGCTCCTCCCGCTTGCTGGCCCCTGCAGTTGTTTCCGAGGGATGGGAGATGGGAGGACGCAGCCTGGGGACGGGACTACTCGCTCGGAAATCTCTCCTCAGAAGCAGCAGAACAAAATCCAAACTTGGCAAAGAGCCACAGTATACAAAATAATGATAAGAGGCAAAGAGCCGCATTCATTTTGGCAGGGAGCCACGTGTTCGCCACCCCTGTACTAGACTATTCAAAATGGCACTCTTGTTTTCAGTTATTCATCATGTATTTATGTACCTACTCATGCTCTGGAAACTAAATTATCTCACATCTCGCAAAAATATTTCCTTACAACTCTACCCAAATGTTTCTGCTTTGAAATTCTATAGTTTTGATAGGTATTTAGTCTAGAGAACTTTCCTCAACTTGTGTGTTATCTTTCCTCCCAAACAATGAAAGAAATTCTGTAAAAACAAAAAAAAATGTGAGTTATGAATACATGTATAAGCAAATGTTCAAGTAGAATAGAACAGAAAAGTTAACACTGTGAATTTCTACATTTTGGTTTTGATGGTGCATTTCTTTCTGGAGTATATTTTTACCTTAACACAAGCAATATCCCTCCTAAATGCAATAGCACTATCCTATTTGGGGGAAGAAGGTGAAGGAGATTAAATTTGTAACAGCCCAGTCTAAATCATGATATATTGGTCAAAGGAGTTGGACTGCATGGAAGCAAGAAAGAAAGGCATAATGCAGACCAAAAATATTTGAAATTTTTCAAGAAACATGCTAACTTATTGCAACCAGGAAGATCACCAGATACTAATGAAATGGCATACTCAAGGTGATCTACCTTCTACAAAATATTTTGTATGTTAACATAATTTACAAAAATCGCAATGTGATATTTTGAGGTAGTGCTTTAAAAGATGGTTTGCTGTATCTGATGCTGTGAGGCTTTTTTGTTTTGTTTTCGTTTATGTTTTTGGGCCATACCCTGTGATGCTCAAGGGTTACTCCTGGCTATGTGCTCAGAAATCATTTCTGGCTTGGGGAACCACATGGGATGCCAGGGATCAAACCGAGATCCTTCCTGGCTCAGCTGTGTGCAAGGCAAATGCCCTACCGCTGCGCTATTACTCTAGCCCCAATATGACTCAGTGAGGCCCTTTGAGTGTTGGAATGGATATCAAGAAACTCTAGATCAGAATCATTGGCAAATGCCATCTTGAATAACAATGCGGGTAGACCCAATAATAGATCTCACTCTCCATCGTTGCAAACTGTGGGGAATTTTGCAAAAATTGCTCTATGTAGCCCGAGCCAATACCTATATTTTGGGGAGCAGATAATTATCTAAAATGCCTGTGCACATAAACAAAAAAGAAGCCAGTTACATTCCCTAGATTTCTAACTTGAAGGCTAGTATTCTGTATCTACACAGTCAAAAGACAAGCTTTTGATACCAGAACATAGACAAGAGGCAGGGTGAGGTCTTCCACTGCTTGCTTTACTCAGTTGCTAGGCCAAAGGATACCACGTGGTACCTATTAGTTTGTACAGAATTGAGTACATAAGGTTAACAGCTGGTATTGAGACAGCAGACTTTTCTTTAAATATTCCTCAATTTAAGTTCCCAAAACACTATGAAAAGAGTTTGCAGAAGGAGCACTAATAAACTCCTAATGACTTCCAAGAAGATCAGCTTGAGTTTAGCACTACTAACCTAGCCAGGCACTGAGAATTGCAAATTCCAGATGCCACTCAGCTCCAACTGACATCAGTGCTGCAGCTACTTCCAAGAGCTTATGATCACTTGTTTCCTGTTTGCTGCCCAATGTTTCAAATTCCACTGGCTACTAGCCAAAGTGAGTGCCAGTTGTCATTCAGGCCTACTTAAGTTTCACAAAACAGCCACTTCTGGGTACTAGTAATCACAAACCTTGATTGCCACCCAAGTACATTTGATATTGGAACTTCAGTTACCATGTGATACTGAAGACTTAATAAATAGAAATATTTCTCAGGCCCACATACACTCAAGCGCCAGTCACAGCCTAGCATTAGTGATTATAAAACCTTAGTTGCTATTTTTCTCTACTTGAACTTGTACCCTGAAACCAGGACTTCTCATATCACCAGGCAGAATGTGGAAAATGAGAATGCATCTGAATTCATAAATGAAGACAAAATCCTGGAGAGAACCCCAACAAAATGATACATTTTCCCTGATTATTGCTCAAAGCAATAATCCTGATGCATCCCACTGAAAGTGTGAAATCAGTGGAAGAGAATTTTAAAAAGAAGAGAAAACTTATAAAATAAAATTTGAGAAATAAAAAAATAAAAATAAAGAGTGTAATTGTTTTTAGTAAAAAGAAATTAGTAAAAATGTAATGAAAATATCAACAGCAAAATAAAAGAAGTCAAATATAATATCAGAGAACATAAGAAAATCATCAAAAAAGGTCAGGGGAAAATATTAAGATACAACCAAAATGTATAGGAAATCAGCAAAAAGGACAACAGTTATTTTATAGCAGTTTCAGAAGGAGAAAAAGTAAAAGAAATCTTATTTGAAATAATCACCAGAAACATCCTCATCCAAACTAAGAATTCATATCTATGTACAATGAATTCAATGAGATAAACACAGAAAATATGCAGGCATGAATTATATTAATTATACTAATTGTATAAAATATACCAAATAAAATAATAAAAATGCTTAAAGTCAAGAATTCTGAATATACAAGATCTTCAACAGGACAATCAGTAGATTGTCAGAAAATATTGAGGTAGAAAGGAAATGCCAATATATAGTCCACATATTTAACATAGGAGGCCTCCAGCAGTGAATGAGAGTCCTTTCCTCATTACATCCAGACCAGCACTGGTTGTTCTTGTTCTTTGTGATGTGTGCTAATCTATGTGGTGTGAGATAGTAACTCACTGTTTTGAATTACATCACCATGATAGTTAGTGATGTGCAGAATTTTTCATGTGCCTTTTTTCTGTCTGTATTTTTTCTTTGAGGAAATATCTCTTCATTTATTCTCCCCATTTCTAAGATGGGGTTAGATTTTTTCCCCAGGCTGTATAATTTCAGATCTGATATCAAAGTCTTTAATTCATTTTGAGTTGACCTCTATACATGATGTTAAAGAGAGGTCTGAGATCACTTTTTTGCATATAATTGACAACTTTTTCAAACATCATTTGTTGAAGAGGCTTTCCTAACTCCACTTTGTATTTCTTGCCCCTTTATTAAAGATTAATTTATCATATATACCTGGGACTTAGTCTCAGAATATTCAAGTTTATTCCATTGATCTGAGGATCTTTCTTTATCCCAATACCATGCCATTTTAATGATGACTGCTTTATAGTACAGTTTAAAGGTGGGGAAAGTGATGCCTCACATCTTTTTCCATGGTTTTCTTTAGCTTTTTGTGGAAATTTATTGTTCCATATAAATTTCAGGAGCTTTTTATCCACTTATTTAAAAATGTATTGTATATCCTTATAGGGATTGCATTAAATCTGTACAATATACTTTTGAAAGTATTGCCATATTAATTATATTGATCTTTCTCATCTATGGGCAGAGTATATGTCTCCATGTCTTTGTGTCTTACTTTATTTCTTATAGTAGTTTTCTATAGTTTTCTTTGTATAGTCTTTCACCTTTTTAGTTATGTTGACTCTTAGGTACTTGATTTTCTGAGGCTCAGTAGTGAATAGTATATTTTTATTATCTGTTTCTTCTCTTTCATTATTTGTAAATAGAAAAGCCATAGATTTTTCTGTACTAGACTTGTAGTCTGACAATTTATTATACAAATGTACTGTTTCTAAAACCCTTTTAGTAGTGTCTATAGAATTTTCTAGATATATAGTTGATCATATGCAAACACTGAGAGTTTAACATTTCTTTTCCTATCTGGAAGTCCTTGATATCTTTTTATTGCCTGATTGCTATGGCAATACTTCTAGTACCATATTGAGTAGGAGTGGTGAGAGAAGACAAACTTGTCCTGCCAGATCTTAAAGAAAAGATTTTTAAGTTATTCTCAAATGAACTTAATGTTTTCCATGTGCTTGAGGTAAATAACCTTGATTATACCAAGAAAAGTGTTTTCAATTTGCACTTTATTGAATTTTTATTATGAGTGGGTTCTGGATGTTTTCAAATGCTTTCTCATATGATTTTTTTTATTTCTGTTGATATGGTATATTACATT
Organism: Suncus etruscus; assembly: GCF_024139225.1. Lineage (NCBI taxonomy): Eukaryota > Metazoa > Chordata > Mammalia > Eulipotyphla > Soricidae > Suncus > Suncus etruscus. The sequence continues at coordinate 170,565,103 of NC_064849.1, forward strand.
GATTAACTTTAGTATGTTAAACCATTCTTGCATCTGTGGAATAAATCCTACTTGATTGTGGTGTAAGACCTTGATAAACTGTTAGATTCTATTTGCTATTATTTTGTTGAGGATCTCTACATCTTGTCCATGAGTGATACTAGTCTGTAGTTCTCTCTCTCTCTCTCTCTCTCTCTCTCTCTCTCTCTCTCTCTTTCACTCACTCACTCATTCTCACTCTTTCTCTCTCTCTCATAGTTTCTCTGTCTGCTTTTGGTTTCAAGGTGATGTTAGCTTCATGCAAAATATTTGGAAATGTCTCTCTTTTTCTATTTCCTTGAAGAGTTTGAAAAGTATTGACAGTAGTTCCTCTTTAAAGGTTTGAAAGATTTTACTACTGAATCCATCTGGGCCTGGTCTTTTGTTTTGGGGGAAACCTTTTGATTACCCTTTCAATTTGCTAGATGGTTATATGTCTGTTCAGGTATTCCAGATCATCTTGGACCACATTTGGAAGGCTATAGGAGTCGAAGAATTTATTCATTTTTCTAGGTTCTCTTGTCTTGTGGCATAAATATGCTCAAAAAATTCTGATTAACCTTTTAATATTTTAGTATATATAGTGACCTCCCTCTTTTCACTTCTGATTGAGTTGATTAAGTTTCTCTCTTTGTGAGTCTTACTAATGGTTTATCAATCTTATTTTTTTCTAAAGAGTCAACTCTTGTTTTAATTGATATTTTGGATATATTTTTTGTGTACAGTTAATTTCTGCCCTAAGTTTTGTTATTTTATTCTGCCTGTCTATTTTTGCTTCATTTTCCAAATTGGTCATTTTCCAATTTTTTAAGCTGTGCCATTGTTATTTGTGCAGGCATTTCCTTCTTTCCTGATGAATAATTACAAAGCTATAAATCTTCTTTTTAGTGCCACTTTTGCAGTGTCACACAAATTCTGCTATTTCATGTCTTTGTTCTTACTTGTTTCTAAAAATCTTTTGATTTTTCTCTTTGATTTCATCTCTGACACACTGGTTATTCAGTTGTAAACTGGTTAATTTTCATGATTAAAGTTTTTCTTCATTTCTATTTGTAATTCTCTTCTTATAAGCAGATCATTATCAAAGAAGATAGCTGACATAAATTCTATCTTCTGTATTTTATGGAGGTATGTTTTATGGCCCAGTATGGCATCTATCTTGTAGAATGTCCCATGTGCAGTGAAAAAGAAATATGTACCCAGATTTCTGGGGATGAACAGCCCTATACATGTCTACTAAGACATTCTCTTTCATTTATTTTACTTCAAATCCATATTCTTGTTAAGTTTTAGCCTGGTTGATCTATCAGGTTGATCTATCTATCTATTGAAGTTTCCTACTTCTATTCTGTTACTATTGATACCTTTCTTCAAGTATATTAGTAGTTGTTTTAAGTATTTTCTTGGTCCCCAACTTGATGCATGTATGTTTAGGAATGTGATTTCTTCATGATGTACTCATCTCTTAATTATTAAGAAACGTTCATCTCTGTCTCTTATAACCTTTTTAAGCTTAAAGTCTGTGTCATATGAAAATTGTATGGACACCCCAGCCTTTTAAATGTATTTGCTTGCTTAAAAGATTGTCCTCAAACCTTTGACCTTTTCTGAAAATTTAAATGTGATTCTGGTGCACAGCAAAATGTTTTATTCAATTTTCTCATCTATTTTGCTACTCTATGTCTTTTAACTGATGCATTTAGTCTATTAACATTAAGAGAAATATTATTATCATATGATTTTATGCTATTTTTAAGCTTGGTGTGCCTGTAGAATTTGTCATGCCTTAATGTGGACTCTTTAGTTCTTCTTTGAATGTTGGTTTTAAATCCGCAAATTTTCTTAGCTGTTGTTTATTCATGAAGAAGTATATCTTTCCTCAAAGCCGAATAAATGTCTGGCTGGGTGAAGTAATCATGGCAAGGTGTTTATTTTTATTAAGGTTTTATTGTTAAATTTCACCACTGTTTTCAGGCCTGTAGGGTGGTTTGTGACAAATCTGTAAAACTTAAGGATGTTTCTTTGAGTGTAAGTTCCCTTTTTGATCTTAATGCTTTCAGTATTTTAACTCTAGATGTGGTTTTCAACATTGTGAGTCGGATGTGCCTTGGGTTGCTTTTTTTTTTTTTACATTTCTTTTAACTAGTAGTCTTCGGATATCCAGGATGTGAGTACATGCACTCTTTGGATCTAGAAACTTCTTAGTAATAATGTCTTTGACAGTTGCTTCTTCATTGTGGATTTTTCCTTTTTCTCTGGGACCCCAGTAATTCTTGTTATTTCTGTTGAATTTATCCCAAAGTTCTATTCTTTGTTTGCTTTTTTTAAAAATTTTTGGGCCACACCTTGTGATGCTCAAGGGTTACTCCTGGCTACACTCTCAGAAATTGCTCCTTGCTCAGAGTACCATATTGGGATGCCAGGGATAGAACCAAGGTCTGTCCTGGATTGGTCACGTGCAAGGCAAACGCCCTATCACTGTGCTATAACTCCAGCCCCTGTTTGCTTATTTTTAATTTTTTGAATTTTGAAGATTTTTCCCCATCTTCTGTTCATTTATATTAAGACTTTTTATTCTTTTTCTGTTTTATGGAGGTGCCATGCAGCTTATCTTCTAGTTCACAGATCCTGTCTTTAGCATTTGTTACTCTGTTTATGAGTCCATCAACTGAGTGTTTTATTTCACCTAACAAGTACTTTAGTCCTGTATTTTAGGTTTTAAATTTTCTTATCTGAGTCTTATTGCTGTTCATTAGGTTGCTAGTACTAGCTGAGATTTCTAAACTCTCATCTTTCTTCATTAAGCATAGTGATGTTCTGCATTGTTCCTTATTGTGATCATAGCAGTATGGTGGTATGTTCTATGTGTTGTGCTAGAAGAAATGTATGGCTATGGAACTTAATGTCCACTCTTCTTGAAATACATTGGGTCTGCTTGTTTGGCAGTGGTGACAGCAGTGGTGACAGGGCAGAGCAGGGCACCTGCTTGCCTGTGAGTGAGTCTCTCTGTGACCAAAATTGTAAAGTTTTTAAATAAAAATAAATCAATATAATTATATCAAAACAAAAGACTGGATAGCAAATAAAACTATCACTAAAAACAGAACAAATGTCTTCTGGATAAGAGAAAATATTTACAAATTATATGTCTAATAAATTCAACACCCAAATAATTACTACACCAAATAAAGATAAACAAGGAACCTCACCAAGGAAGACAGACAGCAAACAGGCATGAGGGTAAAATGCTCATATTTCACTTTTTTTGCGTGTGTGTGGTTTTTGGGTCACACCCGGTAGTGCTCAGGGGTTACTCCTGGCTCCATGCTCAGAAATTGCTCCTGGCAGGCATGGGAGACCATATGGGACACCAGGATTTGAACCGATGACCTTCAGCATGAAAGGCAAAAACGCCTTACCTCCATGCTATCTCTCCGGCCCCCATATTTCACTTTTTACAGAAATAAAAATGACCACAAGATATCACCCTCAAACCTATTTGGCTTCCAACAAAATGACCAGAAACAATTGGTAGTGAAAGTATAGAAAAAAAGAATTCTTATATATTATTAGTTGGGGAAATTTTAGTTCAGTTTTATGAAAAACACTGAATATTTCTCAAAACTTTATAGAGATAACATTTAATTCAGCTACTCCATGTCTAGTTGTCCACCCCAAATCTCAAAAGCACTCATCTGAACGACTAATACGAAGAAATAAAAACACAAATTACCTTAATCATATATGATATAGAAAGAAAAAAGCAAAGAAATAACAAAATATAATGGAATCCACAGATCTGTTGTTATTAAAGTGGAGGAGGATTAGGCTGAAAGAACAAAGAGTTAATAGTACATTGGTGATTGCTATGCAGTGTCACCAGGTACTTTTCAAATTCATAGCATTTATAGACTTTTAATGTGCAATAGAAAAAAAGTAAAAATAATACTCAAGAAACAATTTTTACCTTTAATAGCAAGATAGTTTTGTTAGAAAATTATTCCAAATACCTAAACAAAATCAATATTTAAATCCTAAAAGAAAATAGAAAAATAAAATTTCCTAATTGTTTAAGAAAATCAACACAGATGGTATAATATGTTTTTAATAATTTCTTTGTTTGAACAACATAATTATAAACATAATTGTAGTTGGGTTTCAGTCATAACAACACCCCCCTTCACCATGCAACATTTTCATCAGCAATGGCCCCATCTTTTCCCTCCCCACCCAAACCCCTGCACGTGTTCAAGACAGGCTTTCTACATCCCACACTCACTGACATTGTTATGATAGTTCTCAGCATAGTTATTTCTCTAACACTGTAACACCACTCTTTGTGGTGAGCTTCATGTCTTGAGCCAATACTTCTGGCCCTCAACTCTGGAAATTATTTCAATGTCTTTAATTTTTTTAAAATCCATTATGGAAAAATGGATAGTTTGATCCTCTCATCTGTGGTTTTTCATCAAGATTGGTTCCAAATCTTGGCTATTGTGCTTATTGCTGCAACAAATAATGGAATGCATACATACTTTGGGATGAATATTCTTTCATTTTGGGGATAGATACCTAGGAGTGTGATTGCTGGATCATATGGCAGCTCAATTCTGAGTTCACTGAGCACTCTCCATACTGTTTTCCATAAAGGTTGGGCCAGGCTGCATTCCCACCAGCAGTGGATGAGAGTTCCTTTCTTACCACAACCCTGCCAACAGAGATTGACCTATTATTTCTGATGCGTGCCATCTTAATTGGTGTAAGGTGGTACCTAATTGTTGTCTTGATTTGGATTTCCCTAATTATGAGTGATGATGAACATGTTTTCATGTATCTCTTGGCCATCTGTCGGTCTTCCTTGGTAAAGTGTTTATTCATTTCTTCTCCCCATTTTTCTATGGCTTTATTAGGTTTTGTGGTACTCATCTTTTTTAGTGCTCTGTATTCTAGATATTAACCCTTTGTCTGATGTGTCAAGTTTGTAAAATTTTTTCCCATCCTGTTAGCTGTCTTCTACTTTTTAAAACTTTGTGTGCATAGCTGACTCAGTTTTTATGAACTATTGCATCCTATTAATGCATCCTACTCTGAAATCTAGTATATCTCACCTGTAGTGACAAACTAAAGTACAGATTTTAATGGTTAAAAAAAACATAGAGGAGTGAGACTATTCTGTTTCTCTCTCTCCTCTGACTAATTTCACTCAGCATAATAGATTTTATGTACAGGAAAATTTCATGACTTCATCTCTCCTGATGGCTGCATAATAATCTATTGTGTATAATGTACCACAGTTTCTTTAGGCATTTTTTTGTTGATATGATGTATTATGTTTATTGATTTATGGATGTTAAACAATCCTTGCATTCTTGGGATGAAACTTACTTGCTCGTGATGAATGATCTTCTTGATGAGGCATTGGATCCTATTTGCCAGAATTTTGTTGAGGTTAATCCCTGTGTTAATCAGGGATAGTGAATCCATTTGGGCTTGGGCTTTTGTTTTTGGAAAGACTCTTGATGACCGTTTTAATTACCTCAGTAGTGATTTGTTTGTTTAGATATGCAAGGTCATCCTTGTTTAACTGTGGAAGTTTATATGAGTCCAAGAATTTATCTATTTCCTCCAGGTTTTCATGTTTCATGGCATAGAATTTCTCAAAATAGTCGCTGAATACCCTTTGCATCTTTGCAGTACCTGTGGTGATCTCCCCTTTTTTATTCCTAATTAGGTGTATTTGATTTCTCTCTCTCCATTTCTTTGTTAATTTTGCTAGTAGTTTATCAATCTTGTTTATTTTTTCAAAGAACCAACTTTTGCTTTCTTTGATCTTTCGAATTATTTTTTGGATTTCCATCTCATTGATTTCTGCTATAAGCTTTGTTATTTCCTTCTGCTTCCCTATTTTTGATTCCTTTTGTTGGACATATTTTAGTTCTAAACGATGTGTCATTAAGCTTTATAAATAGGCCCTTCTTCCTTTCTGATGTGTGCTTGCAAGGCTATAAATTTTCCTATTATTACTACTTTTGTTGTGTCCCATAAATTCTGACAATTTGTGTCTTCACTGCCATTTGTATCCAGGAATGTTTTAATTTCTTTATTTCATCTCTGCTCACTGGTTGATCAGTAGTTAACTGTTTTGTTTCCAGGTGTTAAAGTTTTTCTTCTGTGTTTCTTTGTAGTTCACATCTAATTTCAGTGCCTTGTGGTTATTGAAGGTAGTGTGTACAATTTCTAGCCTCTTGACTTTATGGAGATATGTTTTATGGTCCAGCATGTGGTCTATCATGAAGAATGACCCATGTGCATTGTAGAAGAATGTGTATCCATGTTTCTGGGACTGGAATGCCCTATATATCTACTATTCCACTTTCTTCCATTTCTCTTTTCAGAGCTAATATATTCTTATTGGGTTTTAACATACTTGATCTATCAAGAGGTGTCAGGGCAGTGTTGAGATCTCCCACAATTATTGTGCTGGTATTGATATCTTCTTTTAAGTTTGTCAAGAGTTGTATTAAATATTTTGAAGGTCCATCATTGGGTACTTACATGTTTAGGAGTGTGATTTCTTCTTGTTGTACATATCCTTTGATTAGTACAAAATGACCATCTTTGTTCCTTATAACTTTTCTGAGTCTAAAGTTTGTTTCATCTGATACTAATATAGTCACTCCAGCTTTTTTAAGGGTGTTGTTTGCTTGGATGTTTTTTTTTTCTCCAGCCTTTGATTTTGATCTATGCTTGTTTTGATTATTCAGACGTGTTTCTTGTAGGCAGCAAAACATTGGATTCAGCTTTCTGATCTATCTTGCCACTTTGTGCCTCTTAACAATTGCTAGGATCTATAACTCAAATTTTTTGTTTTAATACACATAAATCAACTACCATCCCTTTATTCCTTGACTTTAGGCTTCCTTGCACTTATCTGACCACAACGCAATTACACAGATTTGCATGAGGGAATTAAATCAACATTAGAGATGTGTTAATCACATGTGAAATCACTACACATACCATATTTCCAACCCCAGGTGAATAGGTCTGAAGTAGTTATCTGCAAAGAATTAACAAATCAAGCCAGTCAGGCAAGAATTATGGAGTCAGTGACTTCTCATTCATATTCTCTCTGAGGCCTGCCAAACCGACTTTTTTTTTGTTATACTAGTATAAATTCAACCAAGAGAGGGAGAGTCAAGTGAGATCCAGGTGGATTTTTACATATCAAAAAGATAGGTGAAAAGTAAAGAGAAAGTTTGTGGTAATACCATTATTTTTGGTAAAAAGCAGGGTGATAGAACAGCAGGTAGGGCATTTGTCTTGCACATGGCCAACCCTGGCTTGATCCTATATGGTCCCCAGAGCCTTGCCAGAGTGATTTATGAGTGCAGATCCAAGAGTAATTTCTGAGTGCCTCCAGGTGTGGTCCAAAAGCAAATCAAGACAAAAGTTTTAATATTCGAAAACTTTCTGGGATCAAGTCACGTTGCCTTTGAAATCTATTGAAAAACTATGTATGTATTTTGTTTTTTGTGTGTTTTTTCTTTTTTTTTTGGATTTCTAATACTCTATTTGTAATGATATTCCCAAAGAATAAATTTCTATAAGCTATCTTTACGTATTTTAATATTTCATTTTAGCTGTATTTTTAAAATTGATAGATTGAAAAAATTGTTCATCTCAACACAATTTGAAAGCACTGTTTTCTGAAAAATCATTACATAGTATGTCTTTGGTTTAAGTATGCTTTTAAGTCTATTAGTGAGTGTAAAGTTTGATACTAATAAGTAAACAATTCTATAAGATATACAATATAATTAGTTTCTGTCTGCTATTATGTCCTTTACAAATTACCACATCTTCTTCCTCTGGTGAGTGTATCCTGAATTTCTAGTAAATGCTCATCATCTTAGACTAGAAGCATCCTTTAAAACAAGTGCTTTGAAAATATATTGTTTTCATTGTCAAGACTGGACTTGAGTATATAGCTTAGTATATACCACATAGTATGTACTTAAAAATTATTTGCAAAATAAGCAAATGTTTTCTAGTCAGTCTTCATTGTAGCAGCTCTATGTAAACCCACTTCATTTCTTTATACTTACCTAAACTTGTTACCAGACTTTCTGGGCATCTAGTATCTAGTATGTGCATATATCCAATGCAGTATTTTGACAAAAATTTGGTGATATTCCAGAAAGTATAATTATACCCACTTAAAAGTATATAACTTGTTTCTGGCCTCTTTAGCCAAAAACAACCTCACCTAGATTTTTAACATAATTTAACTCCACTCATCCAGAAATGAACAATTAAATAAAGGATCATCCAAGTAAATCACAGGTGTTGACATGTCAGTGTGGTTAAAGGTTAGAAATTTTAACCATCTTAAAAATATATAATGCAACCTAAATTAACCAACTTGCTGTTATCAGTAACTTTAATATTTCAGATATTGGTGTTTATAGTTGAGTTAACCCACACCTCTGAATGAAGCTTCTTACTCTCACTAAAAATGTCCTAAAAGTTTTTGTTCAAACAATACTAAATACATGAATTTATACATCTATAAATGATCTGCTTGCCTTTTAATTTAGAAGCATGTATTGTTCCCCTCCAGAAACAAATGTATCTTACAAATTTGAAAGCCTTTCACTTTCTTCTGTTTAAACTTTCCACTCACATCCTGATCTTTCCATCTCTGCCAGGTCCTCCTTGTTATGCGCACAGGGTACTGTATTATCAAAAGTTCTATATTGCTGTTAAATGTGAGACAGCTCAGCTTCCTGATGGATTGAGGCCAAGAGAGAAAAACACCAAAATTCTGAAGCTCACCACATAAATCAGAAACTACTTCATGTTGTGACCATGATAAATAGATCTGAAAACTACTACCAAGAAAAGTTAAGAAGAATTTTTTTAATTTGCTGCTGGAGCTGGTATCTGAATCACACACCTATAAGATAGTAGGGGAGTGGCACTCTGCCATTAGGGATGAAGCTGGAAGCTGAACCACATGCCTGTCAGGTAGTGGGGGAGGAGCCATTGATCCAGGCCCTGACAATGGCCACACATTCTGACAGGTAGAGGAAGAGAGGAAACCTTATTGCTATTGGACAAAGAGGAGGGGACCTACACCTTCTGGCAGGTAGCAAGGGAGGAGACTTGTGTGGGGGCCAAACCTCAGTGACTGCAGCCATCATTCCCACCTAGAGCTGCACTCCAGAGAAGGGACCCAGCCCCATGCCACAAATGACAAAGGAGGGCTGAATTCTGAAGGCATTACACTCCAAGCCAAACCACCAAATGCAAAAATAATATGGGTAAACTAAGGAAAACACTAACAACTGGGGATATGAAGAGAAATCCTAGCAAGTTTCCAAGTCCACCAAAATGCATGGGCCCAATAGATGAGGACCTAAAAGCAACAATGCAGGCCATGGAAAAAGAAATCAAGGAATCACTAGCCAGCAAGTTCAAGAAATCCATAGATGAGCAAATCAACAAACTTCTAAAAGAACTTTTACAGAAGATGAGAGAATCCATACAGATAAAATTAAAGGAAATTAAAACATCTTACCAAGCCATAATAGCAGAATTACACAATTGGAGAATCTCATAGAACTCAAAGAAAAACTGCAAACCAAAAATTACCAAAAAAGCCAATAAGAAAATAAAAGGAAAAATGTTGGAAGAAAATGTTAGGTATTAAAGACAAAAGAAATAATCTACGGATAGTAGGCATACCAGAAGGAGAGGAAATAGGGAAAGGGGAAGAACAAATATGGTCAGGGATAATAGCAGAAAACTTTCTCACTCTCTGGAAAGAGGCTCTGAGGCAAATCCAGGAGGTGAAAAGTTCCTAATAAAATAGACCTAAATAAACCAATACCAAGACATATAGTAATCCAAATGGCAAAACAAACAAACAAGCAAAAAAAAAAAACCAAAGAGAAAGATGAAATCCTTAAAGCAATAAGGGAGGTAAAAACCCTCAAGTACAATTGAAGAAAGATAAGAATCAAACTATATCTGCCATTGGAAACAATTCAAGCAAGAAGACAAGAAGACAGTGGAATGACATATTTAAATGACTGAAAGAAAGAAACTTCCAACCTAGAGTCCACTACAGGGCAGAACTCTCATTCATATGGGAAGGAGGACTAAAAACATTCTCAGACAAAAAAAGAACTTGCATTATTTGTGCAAACAAAACCAATTCTAAATGATCTACTCAGTGATGAATTACACAATCCAAACCCCAGACTATAACAACAACCACCCTACACAATACAACTATACAACAGCCCTCTCTGTCAATAATCTCATTAAATGTCAATGGACTAAACTCTCCCATTAAAAAGACACAGATTAGAGACTTAGGTTAGAAAACAAAAAACTGATTTCTGATGCCTGCAAGAAATGCACCTACAAATACAGGATAGATACAGGCTCAGAATAGAAGGATAGAAATTAATTATTCAGGCCAATGGAAAACAAAATAAAGCTGGGACAGCCATTCTTATATCAGACCAAATTGCATTCAACCTCAAGAAAGTGGTCAGCGACAAAGAGGGTCACTACTTACTGATCGGGAACACTAGACCAAAATGCAGAGCCAGCAAAATGTGTTGGGCATTTTACCACAAACCTGAGGAACTATATGGAAGGAAATGAGATAGTAATAGGATATCTCAATACTTCCCTATCACCACTGGACAGATCCACCAGACAGAAAACTAGCAAAGAAATAAGAGCCCAAAATGAGAAATTAGAACTAAGGCTAATGGATTTATAGAGGGCCTTTCACTCCCAGAAAGCAGAATATACTTTCTTCTCAAGTGCACATGAAATCTTCTACAGAATAGACCATGCCTTAGGATATAAATCTAATTTGTATAAAGTCACAAATATAAGAATTATTAGAAGCACCCTATCAGATTACTATGCAATAGAGATCAAGATTGACTGTAAAAAGAAGCTATGGAAAAAATCCAACACCTGGAGATTAAACAACATGCTGCTCAACAACAGCTGGAATAAAGAGGAACTCAAGGAAGAGATAAAAAAAATTACTTGAGATAAACAATAATGAAGAGACAAATTTTCAAAATCTGTGGGAAACAGAAAAACCAGTAAGTAGGGGGAAACTTATAGCAACACAGGCTATATGTGAGGAAAGAGGAAAACAAAAAAATTAACTATTTAAAGGGACACCATAAGTGTCTGGAACAACAGCAGCAAAGAAACCCCAATACAACCAGAGGACAAGAAATAATAAAAACCAGAGCAGAAATAAACAACATAGAAACTGAGAAAACAATACAAGAAATCATTGAGACCAGGAGTTGGATTTTTGAAAGAATAAACAAGATAGACTGGCAAGACTCACCAATAAAAGATGAAAAACAACCAAATAAATAGGATCACAAATAAAAGGGAAGAGATTACAACAGAATCCTGAGAAATCCAGCATATCATGAGGACTTATTATGAATAAGTATACTTGATATAAACAAATATACTCAATCAGGTTAGAGAACCCAGAAGAAACCAACAGATTTTTGGAAAAATATCATCTTACAAGACTGGATAAGGAGGATGTAGAAAGCCTAAAGAAGGTGAATTACATCTGAGGAATTTGAATCACTAATTAAGAAACTCCCCAAGAATAAAAGTCCAGGTCCAGATGGTTTTACAGGTGAATCCTATCAAACATTCCAAGAAGAATTATTACCACTGATCCACAGGCTGTTCCAAATATTGAAATGATAGGAATCCTTCCAAACTCCTTTTATGAGGCAAATATCACACTCATTCCCAAAGACATCAAAGACACCTCCAAGAAAGAAACTACAGACTAATCTCATTAATGAACATAGATGTGCCTATGCAAAAAAAAAAAAAAAGCACAAAATAATTTTTTGGTTTTGTTGTTATTGTTGTTAGTTTTTTCTGGTTTTTATTTTGTGTGTTCATTGTTTTTATTTTAAAAAAATTATTTTAAAAAAAATGTGGTGGTTGTCTTTATTGCTGTGGTGCTTCTTGGATTTTTTGTTTAATTTTTGTCTTTGTATTGTTGTTATGTTTTTCTTCCTTTTTCCCTTTCTTCTCTCAAATTGATATTTATAGCCTCTAGAAGGACTCACCCATTTTTGGCTTGTTTGATTTTTGCCCCATTTTATGCTTTTTCTTTCCTTAAACAGAAACGCATAGCTTGAACCATCTTGTTCTATCTCACAAATTGAGGGGAAATAATGAAGGGTACCAAGACCAAACAGTTGTCTGATCATTAAGTAGAAATAAAAAATGATCAGGCTTAAACTACAAATCCAAAGCTAATGAAAACAGAATAGAAACCCAATCTACAAGCTATACACAGAGGGGACCACTTATACTAGTAGCCAGGGGTAGGGGTGGGTGGGAGGGATTAAGGAGGCGGATATGGGATGGATGCTGGGATCAGGGGTGGAGGGAGGACAACATTATTGATAGGAATGCCCCTGATTCAATGTCACCATGTACCTAAAATATTAGTGTGAAAGATATGTAATCCACTTTGGTCAAAATAAAAATTATTATTATAAAAATAAAAAAATTAAAAATTTTAAAATTCATAAAATAAAATAAATGTAATTTTTACATGAAGAGAAATCATAATTTTTTTTCCCTAAGAGATGGCCATCTTATTAGGCAGACCGTACAGAGGTTTGGTTTTTTTTTTTCCATAAACACAATATACCAATAGAGAACACATTACTTGTAAATATTTGCTGCTAAAATATAAAATGTTGTTGAAATAAAAAGAAAACCTAGCCTGTAGCTTGGGCAGAAACACACATATATGATGCATTTTAGTGGTCAATTTCATTCTTTTGGGTCATTAAAAAATATAGCTATGGAGCCAGAGAGATAGCACATCTGTAGGGAGTTTGCCTTGCAAGCGCCTATCCAGGACCAAAGGTGGTTCAAATCCCAGCATCCCATATGCTCTCCCATGTCTGCCAGGAGCAATTTCTGAGTAGAGAGCCAGGAGTACCCCTGAGCGCTGCTGGGTGTGGCCCAAAAAGCAAAAAAAAAATAAGTATAGTTATGTAGTATTTTTTTCTCTCCTGATGTTCACTCAAACTTTTTCTCACTTGGTGAATTCTCAAACATTTCTTCCATACAGGCACTGGATTCAGAACCTAACGTTTTTTTCACTAGTGCATGAGAGTTATAATTCTATTTCTCAATACCTTAGGATAGGCATGAAAACCAAATGAGAGCAAAATATGGGATGGCACTTCTAAAGTTAAAGTGAAGCATTACTACTGCTAGAAATGAAATGACTGATGGTGGGGCCGGTGAGGTGGCGCTAGAGGTAAGGTGTCTACCTTGCAAGCGCTAGCCAAGGAAGGATCGTGGTTCAATCCCCGGCGTCCCATATGGTTCCCCCCAAGCCAGGGGCAATTTCTGAGTGCTTAGCCAGGAGTAATCCCTGAGCATCAAATGGGTGTGGCCCCAAAAACCAAAAAAAATAAAATAAATGACTGGTGATAATTTGAAGAATGGTCACTCCAAAAAATACATTAGGCTTTCAAATACATTATAAAGACATTCATTAAAGCTGAACATCAGAATTAATGCTATTTTCTGAAAATATGATTAAATGTACTTTCAAGAGACAGACTGGAAAAATCTAGAGAAACATTTCCTATTATAACACATCTCTTTCTTCCTCATGGATAATACACAAGACAGAAACAATTGTTTAAATCTCACTCGTTGTCCTTGAAAAAACTTTGTGCTTAACGTCTTTCATAAACAGTTGTAACCATCCAAAAAGACATTTGTTCATGGAGGTTTTGGATATAGTTCTTCAGTAAGCTATTTGAACTGTAAGATTTATCTTTATATCTATATATTTATAATAGATTTTCTTCTCAAATTATCAGCTTTCACTTTAATTTAAGTATCTGAATTTATACTTATGTAATTTAACTTGTGCAATAGACTCACAAAATTGATCTCAGTCATTTTCTGAAGGGCAATTTCAACTTTCAGAACATAGACTAGAATAACTAAATACAACGCAACTTCAGTATCTGCTGTCTTTTTAAGATTCTGGGTAATTAAGTTTATATTTGGAATAGTGATCCTAAAGCTCTGTAAGGCCAACAGATTATTAAACATGTTGATTAAGTTCAACAGAATTTTAGTGTACACAAATTGTATTTTACTTTATTTCTTTGTAAACTGCTAATCTAGGTAAAACATAGTAAATTGTAATGAACTATAATAACTATACAAATTAAAGCAATTTTAAATACATCTATAAAAAGTCAGTTTACTATTCTTAAGATTTTGATCTTGTTAACAAGCTATAAAATTTTTTCTACACTTTTCTAATACTGATAGCTAAACTTCAATAGTTCCCCAAATCCCTGGATAGAACCTAGACATCTTGCAATAATGTTCAAATATTGTGGTAATACAAAGAAAATCAGTTTGGCTTCTCCAAAAATTTATTGTAAAAAAAGCCTAAATCAGAAAATAAATTAGAAATTCTTTATGGATCCATTATACCAATGCTGACCAAACAACATATTATAATGTTATCCAATATGTTTTAATCAAAATAAACAAAAAAACTTCTACCTAGATAGCTGCTAAAATACATAGCAGTGATAAAGAATATGTAAGGTATGTTTTTAACACAAAATTCCAGCTTCTAGAATATGTAAATACCAAACTATTCTTATTTCAACTTTCATAGTTTAAAAAAATAACGTCAAGACTGAGAGTCACAAAAGGACTAAAAGGATAAGCATATATTAAAGGTTTGTCTTAGTACTGTCCAGGAAGTTTTGCATTAATGCCATGTGGATTCTCACTTGTTATTAACTCAAAGACAAATCATAATATTTCGCATGTCCATTGTATTTCTTTTTTAAATTATATTAAATAATTTATCTATTGTAAAAGCTGCAAATGTCAATGAAAGAACAAAGTTATCAAATGCTAGAAGCATCTCATAAAGAAAATAACTTCAATCGCTAATGAGATTTTGATGAAGATGAAGGATCAGACAAGCTTCATCTGCTGGCGAGATCACGATTGCTATTGTTCTGTTGTTACCAAACACCAAAAGAATAGAAAAACAGCTGTATTGTGCCCTGAATTTAAATTTCTCCTTTTCTACACAGCTAGTACCTTTTCTGCTAGTACCTTTCTATTATAAAGAAAACCTTTATAAACTAAGTCAACATCAATGTCCCAGAAAAATTGTGAAGTCTTTACTGTAGTTAACTTGGCTTCCATGGCCAGCTTAAAGAGGTCTAAAATATATAGTCAGCATATTTTGTTATTTTAAAGGGTAATTTTTGTGATTTATTTTAACCTTCTCTGAAGCGTTCTGTCAAGTAACACAACTTTCATATAGATAAATATATACATATGTGTGTATGTATGTGTGTGCTCTAATCTGTTGATGAAGAAACCTGTAACAAACCAATCCCAACATTTAGTGGTTTCAAATAACACTAATTTTCTCCCGAATCTGTAATTTGGGATGAGCTTGCTCTAGCCTGGGAGTCTGTCCTGTTCTTCCTCAGCAACAGTTAAGGAAGCGTGAAGATTGATGGTGTTTTCATTTAAAAGCAGATTCTCTGTCTTTCTTTTTCTCTCTTTCTATCTTTTATTTTTATTTATTTATTTATTTTTTGGTTTTTGGATTTTGGGCCTCACCTGGTGACACTCACGGGTTACTCCTGGCTTTGCACTCAGAAATTGCTCCTGGCTTGGGGGACCATATGGGACGCTGGGGAATCGAACTGCATCAGCCGTGTGCAAGGCAAATACCCTACCTTTGTGCCACTGCTCTGGCCCCTTTATCTTTTTTTTTTTGAGATGCCAGAACAAGAAATGTATTTCTTCAGCATAATAATGCCAAAATAATTAGATATACATGTGCATTATATAATCATATATAATTATATATTTCAGCAAGATGGAATTCTTTACATAACATCCAGAAGGAAATAATTTCCTTACTTTATAGAAACCACTTGCATTTATTTGCTGATGGCTTCTTCTCAACAATGTAGTTCCTTTAAATTTCCCCCTATTAATCTAATTTTGATGTTTCCCTCACAATATTTTCTTTGACATACCTGTTTCATCCTTTGCAAAAATGTTTGTGATTTACTTAACAACCTAGACAGTAAGTCTCTAATATTCCCATCTCAGAATAATTAATGCTGTCATATCTGCACAAGTTTCAGGGATTAGAAAGGACATTATTCAGCCTACCACACCTCTATCTATTTTTTATTTAAGCATCTTGATTACAAATATGATTGTGATTAGGTTTCAGTCATGTAAAGAACACCCCCCTTCACCAGTGCAACATTCCCACCACCAATGTCCCAAATCTCCCTCCATGGATGGAGATGGAGGGAGCCTATTTAGATGTTTAGAGCCTGTACTCTAAACAGGCTTTCCAGTTCTAAGATGAATAAACACACAATGCTATGAGAATTCAAGATCTTTTATGACAAATGCCCTTTCTAACTTGCATTTGAAGTTGGAAGAGAAAAAAGTACATTTTGCTGAATGCTATATTCAATCCTATGCTAACACATATACATTTTATAGCTGAATCCATCTGTCTTATTTCAGGAACAGATCATTTAGCGAGGAAAAGAAATCCAGGGATGGATATTGGTTTTTAGATACATGAATTGGATAACTGTTATTGATTTCTGCACTTGTTTACTTGATACTTAATCCAAAAATGAATATAAGCTTATTTGCCAATCCAAACATCAGTAGAACTAGTATGGAGATATCCTGTAATTTTTAATGATATTTTTTATAACTAAGAATGCTAGTGTCATGTATTTAGCAACAATTCCAGATTAGGTAAAACACATAGATGACAACAGGTAGAACTCAATACCTATCATGCTTATCTTTGCCACTAAAGAAATAAATTTTCTAAACAATGTGAAAAACTCATTAAATGAGGGCTGGAGTGATAGCACAGCCAGAAAGGTGCCTGCCTTGCACACGGCTGACCCAGGTTCTGTTCCTGGTACTATGGTCATGATCCCTGCAGCGTTATTTCCAATAGACAGAATCTGGAAACAATCCAGGTACCCAACAACAGATAAGTAGCTAAAGAATATTACACAATGTAATATTATGAAGCCATCGGAAAGATGAAGTCATGAAATTTTCCTATACACGAATAGACATGGAAACTGTTATGCTGAGTGAAATAAGTCAGAGGGAAAGATATAGACAAAGAATAGTCTCACTCATCTATGGGCTTTAAGAAAAATAAAAGGCATTGTAATAACACAGATGAGAACTAGAAGGCTCAGCCCACACTATGAAGCTTACCACAAAGAGTGGTGAATCAAGTTAGAGAAATAAATACACTAACAACTATCAAGACAATGGTAGTGTGTGAGGAGAATGCCTGGTGCAAATACAGGCAAGGGGTTGGGGAGGAGGCAGTTGGGGCATTGGTGGTAGGAGTGTTGCACTGGTGAAGGGGGGGTTCTTTTTTATAACAAAAACCCAACTACAAACATGTTTGTAGTCATGGTGCTTAAATAAAGATATTTTAACCTAAATAAATAAATAAATAAATAAATAAATAAATAAATAAATAAATAAAAACAAAAGAGCCAGGAAGAAGCCTTGAGCACAGCCAAAATAAAAACAAAAACAAAGCCAAAAACAAAATAAAACTCATGAATGGTAATGAAGCCTAGGATTAAATGTAAAGAATATTCAATTATTCTAGGAGATTAATGTCCATTCCTGACAGCACTTTAGAGATAGTTATTAAATATGTAAAGTTTCAAATTAATGACTAGAAAGTCCAATATAATTCAAATGAAGAAATAAGGCAAATTTTATAGCAGAGGCTTGAGAAAGGCAGTGTATTGTATGCAATAAGAGCTTCGTATACACTGAGAACTGTGTCTGAATCCTAGCTTAACCACATACTAGATGGTGACCTTGTAAAAATAATTAGTAAGCCTGAGCCTCACTCTTTCTTATAATTGATATTTCCATAGTAAGTGCCATTGTTTCAGGATTAATATTTTAGTGAGTTCATTAGTGTAAAGAGTATGACACACAAGATCCTCTATGTGGAAATAATCACCATTAACATGTAGACTCATTTTTAAAAGAGGATAGTTTAAATTTGAGAATAAATATAAAACTACTTAAGGGAAACTTAAACTATTAGGAGACTTATTAACATTTCACATTTGTACAGTCATTTGTAGTTATAGGAACGAGCAGATTATAACTTGCTCTGTTACTCTGTCTTTATAGAAGAGGTTCTATTGTGGTACCCCAGCAAGTTAGGGCTCATATGGGCCTTTGTTTCTGATTATAATTATTATGTGATGTCTTGATCTCATTCTTTTAAATAATTATTTAAATTTTTCTTTAAAATCTTTATTACATAATGTTTCTAGCTTGAAAACCTAACAAAGAATAAATATTAAGAAAAGAAAATATTGATACATTTTGTTCATTTGTGGACCACACACAGTGTTGCTCAGGAGTTATTCATGATTCTGAACTCAGAAATCACTCCTTGCGATCCTTAGGGGACCCTAGAGGATGCTGGACATTGAAACTAAGTAAGCCACATGCAAAGCAAACAACCTACCTGCCGAGCTGTTACTTTAGCTTCAGTCGGAATGTAGGATGAAAGAGTCTAGAGACATATTCCCCTGTAACTAATCCATTTTACTAGGATTGTTCGTTGTGACCGGGTTTCCATAACATTATCAGAGTTTAAAAGGGAATGCCTAACAGTAGCTTGGCTGTATTTATTTTTCTAGTCACTCTTAGAAAATATTTATTCCACAAAATCATGAGTTTATAGTGATAATATAAAATCCAGTTTTATCACTGATTGTTTCTCATGTTTTAGAATAGAAGTGAGTGCTTCAGTGATCATGGTTACACAGTATAAATATTGAGGCCACATAATGTCCCCTGCTATCACTCAGTAGTTCATTTGTTCACAGCTCACCTGTTTGCAACATCTGATTGCTTCAATTACCAGCAGCGATTCCCTGAACAGTGATGTTCTGCTGTTAACTTGTGAAGGAAGTGGCTTGCTAAGAAGCTCCACCCCATCTATCAATCATAAGGAGCCAAAGCTCCTTCTCAGGCATTCCTGCAGTGAGCGCTCATTCAAGTGGCAATACATGCTTTAAATTGCAACACTAATTTTTATCCCTCTGGATTGGAAAGACTAAAATTATATTTGATTCCCAAAACATTCTAGAAAGGAAAGTCCAGAATGTTTTAGGAATTATAGAGAAACCTTTATAGAAAATATAATAATATACTGAATGCTCCCCAAACAACTTAGTAACTTAGAAAAGAATGAAAAATAATAAACAAGGTGCCCCCAATGTGGAATGGAATACAGATGACAAAAATTAGCCAAATTTAGAACTAAACACTGTTTTTTTTTTCACCTTGAGAAAATTAAGAATATTGTGTCCTCAGTGTAAGAAAACCTATGGAGATAATGATGCATTGATACAGCCAATCAAACTGGCTACAGATTTAATTAAGTTATCTTTGAGCATTTCTTATTTTAGTAAAGCCCAGTGTAAACCAGTGTTTCTTAACCATTTTTTGAATAGTGGCTCCTTCCAAACTTGTTTCCTGTAACCTTGCATCTTTCATGTCAACTTCCTAGTATTATTTCCTGGACTCTATTTATGCTCTATTCATCTTTTGTTACTCAACTATTCTGTTAGCCCACAAGGAAATATCTGGCCTCTAACTGATTAACTCTTACATACAAAGCCTTATTGACTTATCCTCATCCTTGTCTGCTGGTGCTGAATCTCTGTGTATCCTTATCACTCCTCATTAGTTCAGCTGTGGAGCTCTGTTGAGAGCAGGCAGGGATTATGCACTATGATGATGTACTCCCAGCATGTGAAAAGGTGATATGATAAAACTGAATGATCTGTTACTTGCTCCACCTTGAGTGGTGTCAGACTAGTGGCTAGAGAAGCATTTGTATTACATACAAGTAGAATATTAACTATTTTGGTAATCACAGTGCTATCCTACAGCTCATTTCTTCCAGAACTTATTGTAGATATGAATTAAGGGGCTTCTGAGAAAAGCTAATGTCTTTTTGCAATAGAATGGAAGCATGTGAAGTTGGAACCAAATTGTCCTTACACTAGAGTTATAAACTTGAAGTAAATTTTGGGGCTGAGATGATAATAAAGTAGGTAGGCACTTGCCTTTCATGCATTTATGAGGGTTTTATCTGCCCCCTAAGATCAGCAGGTCAGCCCTGAGTACAGAGCCAGGAATAAACCCTGAACACAGCTGTGCATAGCCCCAAAACAAAAATAAATACAAGTAAATAAATAGAAGTAAAATTTGTATAAGTACAATTTATAAATATAAGTAAAATGCAAGCATTTGTAAGCATTTAATTAAGAAGTCATAACCTTGAGGGCCAGATTTAGAATGACAAATGTGCAGTGATCAGGAAAACAAAAACCCACATTGAGATTTCCTTATAGTATTCAATTGAAGTCAAGGCTCCTTGAGAATCAGTTTGGATTGAATGGTTCCAATGAGATAGATGGAAACCACAGAGCAAGGAGATATACCCACAACAATTTACTTTACCAATCTCCTGCTTGGTTAATGAAGTGGATGAGAAAATTCAGTTTCATGAAAGTCTATACATATTGTGGAAATAAAAGTTTTACTACATCAAGAATAATAGTCAAACTATGTCTGAGATCCTCTTAATTTGTACAGACTGAGAATTAATCCCTGTCACCTGAATTTTCTGATTCTCAGGTTGAGTTAAGGTGATATTCTTGGCAGGAAAAAGAAAAGTTTATTTTTCTCTTCACAGTGGTTTCTAGATTCATTGCTCAATCTCACAGAACAAAATTTCAAGAGCTGACAATAAAGTAGGATAAATTATTTAAAGATTTTGGGGAGAGAAAATAGGGCTCTAATAAGTTGGTTAAAGAATATACTTGTGCACTCCAAATTGGAATGTAGGTGATTCCAGAACGAAATGAAAGGGGTGCTTTGGGAAGCTAATTTTCTAGACGTTTTAAAATGATTCCTGATATTTTGGCAGATAACAGTAACTTGAAAGGACTTTGTCAAGGAAGAATTGGAGCCTTATACATAGCTCTTGTTCCTGCAGAATGGTCCTTTCATGAATCTCTTAATGAAACTCTAGCCTTCTAGCTTGAACTGGAGTCCCCAGTATGGAGCTGTGAGCGGGGCCAAGTACTCCCAAATATTTATTGTTTTTCCTAAAAATATATTGTCATAGGAAAGCCAAACTTGATTTATTATTTCATAGTCAAATAGTTCTATAAGCCACCATTATAGTATCTTTGATATAAAATAATTTTTCTTTCCCTTTGTCTCAGTAGGAGAATACTCAAAATAGAGATTAAAATGATAATTTTTATCTGATTTTCAAAAGATAGTACAGCAAGTAAGGTACTTGCGTTGCACACTGCCAACTTGAGTTAAATCTCTGATACCATATATGTTGATATCAAGCCCAGTCAGGAGTGAAGAGCCAGGAGTAAGCTCTTAGCACTGCTGGATGTGGCCCCCTAAAAATAATAAATACATTATATCAGTCAAAGTGTTACTTTATATTGCTATTTCTATTAAAAAGATTGCCAGTGGCAATAATAAATATTTCTAATGAATAGCAATTATAAATATTTCTCACATAAATGGCAATTCTAGACAACAAATTTGATTTTACAACTATGAATATTACAGAAAGCTAGGCTAAGCCAACATAGAGGTAATAACACATTTTGTCTACCTATAACATCTTTCCATAAGTACTCCCTTCTAAATCAATTTTGAGATGCACATAACTGATAGCGCCTTGTGCTTTTGCTTCTATGAAGATAGAGCTAAGAGTTTCTATATTCTGTCAAAGAAAGTATTAGTAAGAATCTGTTTCTAAGTGGGAGATATGACCCTTTTGAGATCGATCGGACATTCCAGGGGTCCAATAGTAGCCTCAGATTCAACAAGGTGGTGCTTTCTTTTTGTTGATTTAAAGAAATTATAAAGAGTTCTGAGTAATTTTTTCTTCTTAACAAGGATGTTAAGCTAAGTAAGTTTAAGAACCTTTGATTACATTCTCTAAGTAGAGGAAGGTATATAAAAAGTTCTGACAAGAAAATAATGAAGTGATGGAAGTTTATTATAGAGGTCTAACATGCATGCTTTCCAAGGACACCTAATGAGAAAAGTATTAGACAAAAGAGGGGGTAGAACACAAAGGACACAGTAAATTTGATAAGTGTCCAATTTAATATCACCATTGTTTACTTAAGAGTTACTTAAGAGAAAGTCTGTCTAGAGTACAGGCCAGTGTGGGGTGGGGAGAAAGGACACTTGGAATATTGGTGATGGGAATGTTGCACTGGTGTGTATAGATATATATATATATACATATACATATATATAAATTAAAAAAGAAAAGATAAGATAAGGCCTCCTAATGCTTACCACAGGCTGTGTTCTTTACACTGACTGTATAGAAAGAGGAGGTACAGTAAATGCTCCCCATATACACCTCAAACTAGGTCCTTTGCCTGGTCTGTATTGTGAATGAGGGGGGACAAAAAAAGTGTTCTCTGTGTTCAGTACTTCAGGAGAAAAACCTAAGGCTGTATTAGAAGGAAAACTAACAGCATACCAGAAAATCTGCAGCTTTCATCCCTAAACTACTAGAATTCTTGACTCCATAAGCCAAGAGTGTGATTAGAGCATCATGTTATTCTCAGTTGCCCAGAAAGTTTGTGGGTGACTAACTAAAGGACATTCATGTAAATTCTCCTCCCACCACTAGATACATTCTTTTGAATATTCCCTTCTCACATTCTGAGATAGATATTTTAAATTGCAAATGGAAGAAATGCTATCTTTTCTCTTCACCAAGGAGTAGGAGTGTGTGAATAAAAGTCATCTACACTTAGATTCTAAGAATTCTATTACAACAATTCAGATATCCGCAGTAAATGATGGGGGCAGAGGGACCAATACGAGAACTAAATGCAAGGCAAAGTGAGAATGAGTGGTTTGGGGGGAATCCCTATGATTTTGCACTTCTTTCCCAATTCTCTAGAGCAGTGATCAGCAACCTGCGGCTCTTTCCACTTTGAATTGAGCTCTTCTGTGTGAGAGCTGGGCAGCCGCTCCAGGAGTCAGGACTCTGCTCCTAGCCTCTGTCAGTGCGCGCCCTGTGTGACTCTCAAAATAAATTTCAATCGTGGTTTTGGCGAGATTTGGCTCAGTTGAAAAAAAAGGTTGCCGACCACTGCTCGAGAATAGAACTGGATTCACTCCAGCGGTGGTCGTACCTGTTCTGATGAGATTTGCAGTGAGACTTCAATATTAGGATAAAAATCATATTCATGTTTTTATTCTATAACACCTGATTGCATTCCATCCCACACTTTAGTACCAAGTGCAGTCGTCTCACCAGTAAAGTTTTAAATGAACCATCAGGTTTGACAGAAATGTTTCCTTGTAACAAATCATCACCTTCCTTTGCCTGTGCAAGTTTTACACTAGATTGAGCTCCATCATTTTTCATGCTGCATTCTATCTGTACTTTCACAGAGCAGAAAAACAGTTTTTGGGTATAATTAGTGTCCTGTCCCACTTATTTTCTGAGGCAAACTCCTAATAAATATTTGGGCATTATATTATGTATGACTAGATAGATACAGATTTTATTTATGCAAAGCTAATAATGACATACCTAAAACATGTGGTGAGGGGAAGTGCTAAGTATTGCCTAAGAAAACAAATTGCTTTAAAAATAAATGTTTCTGTAGTAAAATTTTCAGCCTTTCCAAATATAGATCAGTACTTTTTTCTTGCTCACCCTAATACAAAGGCATAATCAAGGCATACTGCTCTATAAATAATTCCAATATATAAGAATTTACATAACTGTGAAATAAGAAAAGAAACTGTTATAAACAGACATTACTTTCTTTTCCATACCTCTCAGATCCCCCTGTCATTCTTTATTTTCCAGATACCTATGCAGATCTACTTGTTTTATAGAAGGAAGAGTCGCCAATGCATGGACATATTTATTTTGAAAGAAAATTCTCTACAATATGCAAGTGCCTCAGTCAAAGGAACAATAATGAACAGGCATATTTTCAAGAGTCAACTGATGAAGAACTTTTATTTTCCTGTGCCCTTCAGATTGCTGTTGATCAGGAATCTTTTCTTCATATTTGTGTCCATGTCTTGTCTAATGATATGAAGTAGTAAAGATCCTGGGAGTCTGACTTGGGGGAAGCTTAGTCTAATTAGTGGAGCAATAGTAGAAGGGTCTTTATGCTGAAATCAAATTAATTTATCATAGATAAGATGTTAGTACACGGTATACATTTAGTTAGTGGGGGAAATTTTTTTTTGCCAGCTCCTCAAGCAGATTTTAATCCACCTTGGATTCCAGTGTGCAGACACAAGGCCAACATTTTTTCCATATTAGTAAGGAGAATTCAGGCACCAGTACAGGGCTCTAGTTCCATAATATTCCAATTTGCCATCATCTAGAAGAGACGGTAGGGACTTAAATCTAACATGAAGAAGCAGCTTGGAGATTGTCACATGCAAGTACTTCTTGCTGCACACAACATATTGTAACCACATCCAGAAAAGCTCTGTGGAAGAACAGTTTGCTCGCCCTGTTTGATGTATCTACAGACAGCTGAAAGAGCCAGTCTAGGTCCTAGGAATCTCAGGAGTTTCACTTTGAGGACTCAAAATTTATTCTTCAGTAGGTTATGACTATTTATAATGTAGCCCTGGGGGCCAGGAAGATGGCGCTAGAGGTAAGGTGTCTGCATTGCGTAGGACGGACCACGGTTCGATCCGCCAGCGTCCCATATGGTCCCCCCAAGCCAGGGGCGATTTCTGAGTGCATAGCCAGGAACGTCAAATGGGTGTGGCCCAAAAACCAAAAAAAAAAAAAAACAACAAATAACCTCAATAGGTTAAGGCAATTAATATTTTCCTTTTTTGTTATTATTCTTTCTATTCCCTCTTCTTTCTTTTTTTCTTTGTTTTTTTTTTTTTTTTGGTCCACACCCATTTGATGCTCAGGGGTTACTCCTGGCTAAGCACTCAGAAATTGCACCTGGCTTGGGGGACCATATAGGATGCCAGGGAATCGAACTGCGGTCCTTTCTTGGCTAGCGCTTGCAAGGCAGACACCATACCGCTAGTGCCACCTCACCGGCCCCATCTTTTTTTCTTTATCTAAGCACCATGGTTACATACATGATTGAGTTTCAATAATAAAAAGATTCCACATCAAAGTTCCTATGCTTTCTACAGTATTGCTATGCCTTCACTTTTTCAATGGGAAGATCTTGTCAAATTAATACCATCAATGTTACAATTAATTACTTTTATTTATCTTGGTTTATTTATGTTTGATGTAATAAGAAGTTATTAATATCTTATAAACAAGAACACTGTCATATCCTTTTTCTCTCTCCTTCCTCATATGCATGGTGAACATTGACATGAAAACAAAAGAACACTAAAAAATATGCTGGAAGATTTCTGTGGTACAATTGGTTAGCATATTAAGC
Source organism: Suncus etruscus (assembly GCF_024139225.1). Lineage (NCBI taxonomy): Eukaryota > Metazoa > Chordata > Mammalia > Eulipotyphla > Soricidae > Suncus > Suncus etruscus. The sequence goes on from NC_064849.1 coordinate 170,590,812, forward strand.
TGTTAACCTGTTAACTGAAAGATTTCTGTGGTACAATTGGTTAGCACATTAAGCTGTTAACCTGTTAACTGGAAAGTTGAAGGTTGGTGATTCGAGCCCATTCAAGGATGCAAGCTGAGGTTTTGGGGGCCAGAGTGATAGCACAGAGGTAGGGCATTTGCCTTGCATGTGACCAACCTGGGATGGACCTGGGTTCAATTCCCAACATCGAATATGGTCCCCTGAGCCTGCCAGGAGCAATTTCTGAGCATGAGCCAAAAGTAACCCCTGAGCACTGCAGGGTGTTGCCCCCCCCCAAGAAAAAAAGCCTGGAGAGAAAAGTAATACAAATGCAATAGCAACAATATGTGCAGAGAAAGGAAGTAAGAGTCAAAAGGAGTCAGTTTGGGGAAAATAACTGTCAAATATGAATTTAAATAAGGTTGTAAAGGACAGGACATACATGAACTGATAAGATGGTGATTAGAAACACAAAAATGGCTATTAAAGCAGCAAAAAGAAATAGATACAAGTATTTATATCACTGAAGTCTCACAGGGACATAATTTGAAGTTGAGCAGGGCTGAGTTCAGGTTGAGATCAAACTTCTACAAATAAGATGCATAGGTACATAAACTGCATCATGTCAGGCCAGAGTAATAGCACCGTAGTATGGCATTTGTCTTGCATGCTGCCCACCTTGGACTAACCCGGGTTCAATCCCCAGCATATGGTCCTCTGAACCTGCCAGGAATAATTTTTGAGGGCAGAACCAGGAGTAACCCCTGAGGGCCTCCAGGTGTGACCCCAAAACAAAAGCTAAAACAAAACAAAACAAAAAAGCATCATGTCTTGGGGCCAAAGAGAGAATATAAAAAGGGCACTCGTGTTATATATGCAGCTGACTTGGGCTTGATCCCAGATATCCCATATGACCATATGAACACTACCAGCAGAGGTTTCTGAATTTTGAACCAGGAGTAACAAGGGGTGGCCCCAAAACAATAAATAAATATCAAATCTTTTGTTGGAATTCAGTAAAGTTACTCAAAACATAATATGTTTTATGGTAAATTTTTTATCAACCTGTTGGAAGGTACTCAGAACCTGCTAATTATGCATGAGGTACTGCTATACTGCAAAGAATGTTACCATCAAGAACAAATGGCATCAACCAGCACCATGCTGTGGCATTCCATTTTGCAAAATGATATGTCATTATTAAGCGGCAAGAGATATTGATTTCTCAGTATGTCTCCTGCTTGCTCAATTGCTTTGACTACAACAACACTACTATATGTTAAATACACTGAGTAGATACAAAAGGTTTATCCCTGGGTCCTCAATAATATGGGACTTGCTTTTGCCCAAGAAAATTGTCAAATATCCATCTTAATTTTATTCTCTCAGAAGTAGTCTAATTTTTTCTTGTTAAAAGGCATAAAAAAGAGAAATCTAGAGAGAAATACAGAGACATATAGGGAGAAAGGGAGAGAAATCAAGTTCTGGGAGAGAGTTGAGTTGGCCATGTGGTGCAAGACTCAGATGGAAATAAAATGAACAATGTCATATCCCAGACTTACTAAATAATGCTGAGTCACTGTTGTTACCAAATAACTTCTTTGTTCTTTGCTTCTTCTCTTGATCTCCATGAAGCTTGTCTTGGAAAGAGTTGCACTAAGTTACTTCAAAGATTTCCTTAAGCACTAAAAGTGTTTTATTTAATGAACTGAGAAAATAGATCAGTGGCCAGAGACCAAATGGAAACCTTCAGTTGGAGTCTGGTGGACTTCAGAACTATAGTGTCTGAATTCCTCTGTACTCCCAAACCTTAGTATTGAACTTCCTGGTCCAATTGAGTATTACCTGGAGTCACCCCCAACTTCCTGAGCACTCCCAATTGTGTGTGCATGTGTATCTCTAAAGCCTTATGCATGTTTTTGACTATAGACATATTTATTTAGTATATCTTGCGTGTCAATTATTGCTCTAAATATTAGGGACAGAAATTAAACATATTAGGCTGAGCAACAAGTTAGGGTTCTTGCCTAGCATACAGCCAACCTAATTTCAATCCGTTACCTCATATAACAGCATATCTCTCCCTTCAGGAGAGCTCCCTGAGCAAAGAGCTAGGAGTAATTTGAGTGCTGCCAGATGTTCAAAAAAAAATTTTTTTTTTGGTTTTTGGGCCACACCCGGCGGTGCTCAGGGGTTACTCCTGGCTGTCTGCTCAGAAATAGCTCCTGGCAGGCACGGGGGACCATATGGGACACCGGGATTCGAACCAACCACCTTTGGTCCTGGATCGGCTGCTTGCAAGGCAAACGCCACTGTGCTATCTCTCCGGGCCCCCCAAAGTATTTTTAACAAATAAAAAAATTCTGCTTTAGGGGAATTCTAACTTATAAAAACAGAGAATAAGAACATGTAAATATGCATTAATGTCAAGTAGTGATAAGTATTGTGAAGAGAAATTAAATAGAGCAAATGAATTAAGCTTTGAAACTGTGGCAGTATGGCACGATAAGAATGGGGTGTTATTATTTGTCTATAAATTTATTACTATTATTATTTTTGTTATATTTTATTATCATTAGTCTAGAAAGCACTGCACTGTAAATAGATTAATATTTCAAGAACTATAAAACAGTAATTTCTTCTCAAGTAAATAAATTGGTCTGCAAAAGTACAAATGAACATGATGAGTGAATGCTTTTTTTTTCTGAAAAGAGGAAAGTTGAAATTAGACCATGTTTTTAAGGAGGAAAAGTCAGGCAATTGTATATGCACTATGTCTTGCCTTGCAAGCTGCCTACTGAGGTTTGATCCTCAGCATTCCATCTGTTCCCCAGATCCCCACCAGGAGTGATCCCTGTGTTTAACCAGGACTAAACCCTTAGCACCACTGGCTATCTCAAAAATCAAAGGAGGGAGGGAGGAAGAAAAGGAGAGAGAGACACAGGGAGACAGAGAGAAAAGTTTAAATGCAAAATCTGGTTTATGGAGATAGGAATGATGTTCTACAACAACGTTTTTCAACTTTTCTATCTCAACCACTGTATCCTACTGGTTTCTCCCCCAGTCTAGTCATGGTGCCTTAATGGCCCATTTACATTGTTTTCACTTGTAGCTCCTTTAGAATATTGTGGAGATCCACCGAGTTCTTTATGTCCCCAATTGAGAAATACAGCACTACATAAATGTTTCCTGAGTGTATTGTAATTACAGCCACACAATCACCTTGTCGACACTAATAGCTTAATAAGATTTTTAACGAGTCTTGTTGAAAATGAGAAACCCCACTGTATAAAACAGACTCATAAAATTGCAATCAGCTGTGCTGTGACCTCCAACAAACCACAAGTTTAGAGAACTGAAGGATTCAGTTTTACCTGTCACTGAGAGTAGTACTTAAGAAAGATATAAAATATTTCTAGAAATAACCCTACAAGGTGAGAGACTGGATTGTTACTGCATGGGAATTCGAAAAAAAATCAATTTCTAATATTTACATATTTGCAATTGTATCACTTATACTGAAACAGTCTTTTCTGCTTTCCTACTTTTTAAAAATATTAAATCATTTGATATTTTGTTTTGAATGTATCAATTTCTACTGTTATGAAGACACAAAGAAATAAAACACTTTATCTTTATCCTTTGCATATTTAGACTCAGCCAGTTTCTGTATATACGTTAACATGAGGGTAAGGACATTGAAATCGCAACCCATCTGCAGTGGGAATTTAAAAATAGGAGAAAGAGCTGCTGAGTTACCAAAAGCTGTTACCAAAACAAGCTTCATGGAGATCAAGATTGTGACAAGACTTGCGGTGAAGACTCCTCAGAAACATGAGAGGTGAGGTGTTGGTGGAAAAATAGAATTGTTAATTGTTAATTGTTAACCAAGCAAATTACAAGGAATTAAGAAGTATGAAATTAGAAAAAAGGGAAATAAGAAGGAGTCAAAGTGATAGTACAACGGTTAGGGCACTTACCTTGCATGACTTTGTATTTGATCTCAGAATCCTTTATGAGCCCCTGAATGTGATAGGAGTGATTCCTGAGTGCAGAGCCAAAGTAATACCTAAAGTTTGCTAGGTGTCACCCAAAAGAAACAACAACAACAAAACAAAAACTATGAAAAGTACTGAAAGGCTCAGTCATCCCTTAAATTTAAGGAGCTGAATTAAGACTTCAGTAAAACATGGATATACTTGGTAGTCTTTGAGGGCTATTGTATAGCAGTTATATCAACAATACTTTTGTGCAGACAAGGATTTTAGAGTAAATTGACATTATAAAAGCAATTGGCAAGCATAGACAACCTGTGTTTACTCTAACTACAGTAAGGTCAGAGAGGAGATAAACATGAGTTTAACTTGAACAAGTCATCTAGACAAAGCATTCACTTCTTTTTTTTTACAAAATAATCTGGGAGGAACATAGTTGTCTGTGTCCTAACTCAAACTTTAACAAGGTCTGGTTATTAAATAGATGCTCTCTCTTCGTATGGTTTAATAAAATGATATCTTCTTACCCTTTTCAATGGGAAAATCAAGGAAAACTGTCCATGTGGCTACTGCAATCTGAAAATGAATGAGAGCTGCGTTCTATGTCATTTCAAGGGTCACAGAAACCTCCTTCTAGAAAACTCCAAATATTAACAATTTTCTTTGAACCTGCTCATTTCTCTGTAAAGAATACCTGGATCCTGGAAAGTGCAAAGGCTTTTGAATTCAGTTTCAGGGCAAAGTATGGTTCCTCAATCATGAAGAATCAATGATAACAATGTTGATAAAAGCAGAAATATTCACTTGAAAGCTAGCACTTAATTTATTCTAGCATTTAGCAATGAGGGTTGCTGATATGGTCCAGCACATTTTCAAATTCTGCATGCAAAACAGAGGTCCTTTCACTGAAAATTGAGCAGCCTTAGAAAACTGAGAGGAGTGTTACTATCCCACATGAGTGACTGTCCTAGGGATGTTAAATCAATGACTTAAGAAAACATGAGATAGGGCCATGTAATGTCTACATATTTTTAAAAACTTTTCCAGGTTTTCCATATGAATTTAGGTCCAGAGCAAAGTACGGTACCTATTCATGAAGAACTGATGATAACTATGTTGATAAAAAGCAGAAATAGTCATTTTAACACTAGCAATTTTTCATAAATGCCCTTGAATGATGATGAACTTAATCTCTGAGTTAAAATTTAACATAGTAAACTACTTCAAGTTACCTTTGAATTTTAAGAATTTTCATGAGAGTATGCAACAGGTGGCTCTGAGCTTCACAAGCGCCTGGAAATAGAATTTATGATCCCATTTTATATATCCTAGTAACAGGATAAAGCAAAAAATAATATTTGAGTGTGTAGAAAAAGCTAGTCAAAGAGACTGGGTACAATGACATAAATTTTAAAGATAGAAAATTCCTAGTGTTTAAAGGACATGGGTGATATAAAAAGAAAAGATAGCTTCCTAAGAGACAATTCAACATTATATAGATTATTATAAGTATATGTTATCATGAAATCATGCTACTAAATTCATTTCTCACCAAAATACTTGCACACATGTACAGAGACCTGTGTAAGAGAATGGACATGGTGATTACTCTTATTTTCCATTGTCTATTTTTTCTCCTCTTGAAACCATAACTTGCATTCAGTCATAATTCTCTGAAATATTTGAATTTCTACTGTGTATAAGCATAAGATGAATACTTTTTTCAGAAAGGGTAACAAAGGATACTGACTTATAAGGGACTACTCCTAAGGGCAATAATAGGTAATCACAAGATCTATTTTTGTACTCAATTATATCTTGTCAGAGCAGACAAAGGTAGAAATAATGTCATAAGATAAAAATCTGGTGCCCAAAAACAAAAGGCCAGACCCAGATGTATTCACTAATAAATTCTACCAATCCTGGTCAGGCTCTTTCATGAAATTGAAAAAACGGAACACTTCTAAATAGCCTTTATGAAGCCAACATCAACTTGATAACAAAACCAGACAGAGATGCTGCCAAAAAAAAAAAAATAACAGACCAATATTCCTGATGAACACAGATGCAAAGATCCTTAACAAAATCTTGGCAAATAGAATCCAATGCCTCATCAAGAAGACTATTCACGACATCAAGTAGGTTTCATCCCAGAAATGCAAGGATGGTTTAACATCCATAAATCTAGCAACGACAAGAACAACAAGAAAAGTAAAAATTACATGATCATGTCAATAGACGGAGAGAAAGCATTTGATAAGGTCAACACCCATTCTTGAAAAAAACTCTTAGCAAGATGAAAATGAAAGGAAATTTTCTCAATATAGTAAAGGCCATCTACCACGAGCCAATGGCAAATGTTATCATGAATGAAGAGAAACTACAAGCCTTTCCTCTAAATTCTGGTACAAGACAAGGCTGTACTCTCTCACCACTCCTATTCAACATAGTACTGGAAGTAATTGCTATAGCAATTAGGCAAAAAAAAAGAAAAAGATATCAAGGGAAACCAGATAGGAAAGGAAGATGTCAAGCTCTCACTGTTTGCAGATGACATGATACTCTAATTAGAAAACCCTACCAAAAAGCTTCTAGAAACAATAGATTTTATAGCAAGGTGGCAGGCTACAAAATCAACACAAAAAAAGCAATGACTTTTTTATACACCAATAATAATAGGAAAAAATGAACATTAAGAAAACAAGCCCATTCACATTAGTGTCACACAAACTAAAATATCTTGAAGTCAACTTGACTAAAGATGTGAAGGACCTATACAAAGAAATGTATAAAACCCTGCTCCAAGAAATAAGAGAGGACATATGAAAATGGAAACACATCCCCTGCTTATGGTTTGGCAGGACTAACATCATTATAATGCAGTACTCCCCAAAGCATTGTACAAATTTAATGCAATCCTTTGAAATATACCCATGAGATTCTTCAAAGAAGTTGTTCAAACACTTCTGAAATTTATTTAAAACAATAAACACCCACAAGTAGCTAAAGCAATCCTTGGGAAAAGGAAAATGGGAGGCATTACTTTCCCCAATTTTAAACTATATTACAAGGAAATAGTTATCAAAACAGCATGGTTTTGGAATAAAGACAGACCCTCAGATCAGTGAAATAGGCTTGAGTACTCAGAGAATATTCCTCATCATACAGACACCTAATTTTTACAAAAGAGCAAGAAATCCTAAATGGAGCAAGGAATGCCTCTTCATAACAAGTGGTGTTGGCACAACTAGTTAGTCACTTGCAAAAAAGCAAATTCAGATTCTCAGCTAACACCATGTATGGAGGTAAAATCCAAATGGATTAAAGACCTTGATATCAGACCTGAAACCATGAGGTATATAGAACAACACATAGCTAAAACACTCCATGATATTGAGACTAAAGGCATCTTTAAGGAAGAAACAGCATTGTCCAAACAAGTGGAAGCAGAGATAAACGTATGGGACTATATTAAGCTGAGAAGCTTCTGCACCTCAAAGGAAATATTGGCCAGGATACAAGAGCCACACACTGAGTGGGTGAAACTATTCACCCAATACCCATCATATAAGGGGCTAATATCCAAACTATATAAGGCACTAACAGAACTTTACAAGAAAAAAGCATCTAATCCTATCAAAAAATGGGGAGAAGAAATGAACAGACACCTATATTCATTGCAGCACTATTTATAATAGCCAGACTCTGGAAACAACCAAGATGCCCTTCAACAGATGAATAGCTAAAGAAATGTGGTACATATACATAATGGAAAGATGAAGTCATGAAATTTTCCTATACATGATGTATATGAAATCTATTATGTGAGTGAAATAAGTCAGATGGAGACAAATAGATGCAGAATAATCTCACTCATTTATATATATTTTTTTAGAAAAATAAAAGACATTTTTGCAATAATTTTCAGAGACAAAAAGAGGAGGGCTGGAAGGTCCAGCTCACTACATAAAGCTCACCACAGGGTTATCAGTGCAGGTAAAGAAATAACTACATGGAGAACTACCCTATGAATGTGAATGAATGAGGGAAGTAGAAAGCCTGTCTTGAGTACAGGTGGGGGTGGGGTGGAAAGGAGGGATATTTGGGACAGTGGTGATGGGAATGTTGCACTAGTGAAGAGGGTGTTCTTTACATGACTGAAACCCAACTACAAATCATATTTTAATCAAGGTGTTTAAATAAATATTAATAAATATATAAAAATCTGGACCAAATCAAAAACTGAATAAACCATTTCATTCCCACCTAGTAAGATGTTACTGATACTCAAGTGTTTATAGGTCTCTGATACTCAAATATTCATAGAAGCTTTAAATTTTTTCAGTGAGAATAGTTGGTGTAATATATGTAAAAAGAACATATTCCAACTGAACTATATTTTAATACATTTTCTTGTTGCAACTTAAAAGGATTTGTAGAAAAGTCAATTTATACAGGCTTCGACTTTTTGATCCATGACAGACTTTAAATGCCACCTGTTGAATAGGGTTCAGTAGAAATAATATCACTTAGTATGGGATAATGTATGTGGAATTATTTAATATAAAACTACATGTGTTATTAGAATATATGTATTATACATAAGTATGTGCATGCATCTTTGAAATAAAGGTCACCTCCATAAACTACCAAAATGATGGCTTTGGAAGATGTTAACTAAATGTTAAGCCTCAGAACAAAATTATCAGTAGTATCAAGTATAAACAACCATTAAATCAAGGAGCCCAGCTTATGAAAAAACTGAGTTGACTACAAAAACAGATGGAAAAAGAAAAGTCCTCTTTGAAGAACTAAACTATTAGGCATGTTTGTCCAGTTCTTGGTTTCTGCTTTACCTAGTTATGAAAACTCAGATGAAGGATTTTGTTTTTGTCAAGCCTTTCCTATGGGATTCTCAAGAGAGTTTTTCTCCTTGGGACTCCAGATCAGCTTGCTAAGCTGTGTCTGCTATGCCATTAATAAAGATAACTCTGTGCCTCTGTAAGCCATCAGAATACACCATAATTCAGAGACAGAGATAGTACAGTGAGTGGGTTTAGGACTTGCCTGCACATAGCCAACACCACCCTTCCAGCACCACATATGGTTCCTCAAGTAGAGCCGGGAGTGAACCCTACAAGAGGAGTCAGGAGTAAATTATGAAAAGTGGTGGATGAGGCCCTAAAATCAAAGAATTCAACAAAAAACAAACTGCATGTGAATGGCATCAACTCCTCTCCTCCATCTCTGTTACCATATTCTAGATAAAAGAAAACCAAACAATGAAGTAAGAGCCTTGGCTAGTACTTGAAAACCAAACCTCAAAACAGATGTGTAACGCAATTCCTCAGTAAAGTCTTGAGAAAGGAACCTTCAGAGTAAGTCCTCTGATTATGCATATATGTTCCTGGTGCCTAATGACATATCAACAATTCAGAAAACTTCCCTCCCAATTCCCTAGACATTGAGAGATGCTAATCAAGGCACCATACCTGTGATCTTCAAATCTTGAAATCAGTCCTCATTATTCTGCAGTGTACTCCCAAAGCCCTCAGACTTACAGTTTAAGCATAAATCCCATCAACTCATTTACTTCATTTTATCTACAGGGTTTTAGTTGTTCTTTTACCATGCTGGTTTGACTTTTCTTTTTAAAAATTTCTTTTGATTAGGAATAAGTCAATAACAGTGTTTCCTGAAAGGGATTCTAAAATCCTGCTCATTTTCAAGTCAGGTTTTGTAAAGATCAAATGTCATGGTCTAAGGTTTACCTCTAATCTGATCCGAACAAATGATTTTAAAAAATACACACAAAGGCTAAAGACAAGGTGCTCAGTTTTGGAAGTCACAGGGAAAAAGCAGACCTTTGCTTCATGATGAAAAGTGAATGGCTCAGCCAGTCATCCTCTGTTTTCTGGGCAACCAGAAGAAATAGAATTAAAGAATTAAAACAAAAAACAAACTGCATGTGAGTGGCATCAACTACTCTCCTCAGTCTCTGTTACCATATTCTAGATAAAAGAAAACCAAACAATGAAGTAAGAGCTTTGGCTTTTCAATCTTGAAAAGACATCACACTGGAATGATTGTTGCCTCCTTCAAAAAGTAATGCTATTGAGTTTTGTGAGATTCTCAAACTTGGGCTCAATCTAAGGCTGAAGTATTCAGAGTAAGGTGACCTGTAAAGGGGATGAAGCAGAATAAAACAGTAGAAGAACTTTCCAGTAGCTATCATTAGATACACCCTCTTCATAGTGATAAACATTAGTTATCTGACCTTGAAGTTGACTAAATAGGGCAAGTAATCAGAATCTAAATACACAATAGAAAGTCATACTAAGTAACACAATACACAGACTCGGTAATTGAATGAGAAAAATTGTGATCCCCGGTTGCTTCTAGATGCCAATATGAGTCAATATATTGCTGATTCTTCAGTAGTTCATTCCCTTAAAATACCAAATCCCAGGAGACAAAGGAGTCTTTGCTTAAATCTTTATTCCTTCCTATTTCCCTGAATTGTGAACCCCCTTCATCAAGGTCACTAAGCAATTTCTTTCTGAATGACAGAGAAAGCTGAAATATCTGTGAAACTGAAGCCCACTATCAAGGGTATTGAAGGTTGGCTTCCAAAGCACATGACTGATGTCAGTCTTTGCTAAGGGATGGATTTTCAAAAATAAGCAAATTAGTTGAGTGTAGAAATTCCTAGATCCCTGGCTGCAGGTTACTGCGACAAAGTGCAAGATTGCCACCTCCTCAATCCAACAGATTACAGCAAGTGAGGGACATGAGGATTTAAATTAGTGAAAGTCTGGTATATCTGAGATAATTCCTACCTAACTAAATTACCTGATTCTATTTCCTAGACTTCGATCTAAAAGGACTGTTTAGACTTTATAGTGGAGTATGTTTGTTTTCCAAGAATAGTTAAGAACAAATAAGATAAACGGGGCCCGGAGAGATAGCACAGCGGTGTTTGCCTTGCAAGCAGCCGATCCAGGACCAAAGGTAGTTGGTTCGAATCCCGGTGTCCCATATGGTCCCCCGTGCCTGCCAGGAGCTATTTCTGAGCAGACAGCCAGGAGTAACCCCTGAGCACCGCCGGGTGTGGCCCAAAAACCAAAAATAAATAAATAAATAAATAAATAAATAAATAAATACAAATAAGATAAACGGTTCAAGCTAAATGAGGCAGTTTAATCTCAATGAAGAGGACTTGTTTACAATAAAAGTTTTCCTTGAGTACTTTACACAAAGTGCTACATGCTTTAGTTTACAACCTTTTTCAAGTTTTGCCACTCTTACCCCATGAAGTGGGAGCTATGCAGTCTCCGTTCTTATAAAGAATAGAATCAACAGACAGAGAGATGGGGCTGGTGGCCTAAGCCAGTATTCAAGAACTTGAGATTGAAATATAGGTCTGGCTCCAATTTCAGGGTTACTAACCACAATACTGAACTGTTTCTTAATATTTCTGGATCATCAAACATGCTGCATTCAAACTGTGTATAAACTGTTCCTGTAGAAACATTTTTTTCTGTGATCTATGGCACGCCATATTACAGTGTAAAGAATATTTCATTACCCTGCTTATAAGAAAAGGCTTGGCTAACTATGTTTCTCCATTGCGTCTGAGTCACTTAATCATTAAAATTAAGGAAGCCTATACACACAGCAGAAATGGGTTGGGCCTTTCTTTCTATATGTCTTAGCTTATTTGAGAACTTAAATCCTCATTTTGTGCATGACAGGAAAGGAAGCTCCTCACTATCAGGAAATAACTGCTCATGGCTTTTTTTTTCATGATGTTTTCCCATTTATATATTCTTATACCAGTTTCTTTGGAAATTATATTAATCTACATGACTTCAGCACTGTTGCACATTTTTAATAATATCTTTATTCAAGCACCATGAGTACAAACATGTGTAGTTATTCTCTAAATGCTTTACCGCTCTTTGTGGTGAGCTTCACATCTTATATTATTTAGTTTGTTAATACTTTGTTGGAAATCTTTGCATCTAAGTTCATCAGAAATATTGGTCTATAGTTTTCTCTGTGTGTGATACAGCTTTTGTTATGTGGAGAATGTTTGCTTTATAGAATCTTGAGGTTTATATTACTTAAATTTCTGAAAGATGCTAGAGAAGGGGGCTGAGCAACTATGGGCACTATTTAGCCCAGCAATGTAGGCCTCAAATCCCCATGCTGGGTCTCAGTAGTATAGTTCTAAGGTGGTAGGGTCCATGGTGTCAGGAATTAACTCAGTCTCACTTACATGTGCTCCATTTAGGCATATCTGCATTATTATGTAATTAGATAATTTCTAATACACCAACCAAAACACCTTAACATTCATGTGTCAACTCATTAATGGTAAAAACGTTTTCTTTTATACTTTGCTAATAAATTTGGTAAGAAAATTTTACCCTTTTACATTCTACCATTGTCTAGCATCACAAATACTGGAACAAAAACTACTCATTCCAGTCAGCCACCCCAACATTCCCAGTAGACAGGAAGAAAGGTCACTTAACTGGAGCACACACTTGCACATATAGCTGCTGGTGCATCTCTTCCAATTAGTATTTAGTATACATCTCTTCTGATTGGTAAATGCAATAAAGTGATATACATTCAGAAATGAGATATCTGATTATTAGAACATTTTATTTTTTTAACTTTTGGAAGAATATCCATAATGTTTTAATAAAAATGCACCGTTTTTTTTCCACCAACAATAAGAAGATTCCTGAATCTTCTCTAATACTTCTTCTCTAATACTTGTCTGACTTTTGAACAATAGCCAATCACACACATAATGTACTATCTTATCACTAATTCAATTTGATTTTCTTAGTAGCAACATTTTCATATGCCATTTAGTATGTTGTCTTTGGAGCAGTGTTTATTCAGAGCCTCATCAATTTTTTTTATTTTATTTTCTTGGTTTTTTGCTCTCAGGATTTACTCCTGGCTCTGCACTCAGAAATCCCTCCTGCCAGACTCAGGGGGCCATATGGTATGCCAGGAATCAAACTGGGGTCTGTCCTGTGTTAGCCGTGTGCAAGGCAAATGCCCTACCAATGGTGAAAGGGAATGTTCTGTTTATGATTAAAACCAAAACACAATCATGCTTGTAATCATGATGCTGAAATAAAGATTTTATATAAAGTATATATTTTATATAAAATAAAAAGTTAAAAAAGGTAAATGCCCTACCACTGTACTATCATTCCAGCCACGATCTCTTACCAATTTTTAGATATTTTTCCCTTTAGAATTATATAAATTGGCTCCCATGTAATAGGATGCCTTTTCATTTTGATGACAATTTCTTCCTTTTATCATTTTTTTCTATTTTGATGTAGTGGTTGACTTTTTTAAGTTTCTAGATTAATTTAAAACATTGGTGAATCCAGTATTTCTTGAAGATATAAACTTTTCAGTCTCAGAAAATAGATGCTTCAAGCTACGGTCTCTTACTCAATCCCGTTACTTTCACATTTCACATGTTTCATACCTTATTACCAGGTTGTCCACACAATAGTTAAATAAAATAAATATAGTTAAATTGCTCATTAAATTATTTTTCAAACAGGGTGCTAAGGGATAATGTAAAGGTTTTGTTTCTCTGCTGGGTTTTGTTGTTGTTGTTATTTTGTTTTGTTTTTTTGGGCCACACCCCATGATGCTCAGGGGCTACTCCTGGCTATGTGCTCAGAAAACGCTCTTGGCTAGGGGAACCATATGGGATGCCCAGGGATCGAACAGAAGTCCGTCCTGGGTCAGCCACATGCAAGGCAAATGCCCTACCACTGCATTATCGCTACAGCCCTTCTTTGCTGTTTTTTGTTTTGTTTTGTTTTTTACATTTTTATTGTGGTAAAGGTGAATTATAAATCTTTCACAGTAATATTTAAGGCAATAGTGACAATGAATGAGGGGCATTCCCACTACCAGTGTTCTCCTCCCACATCCCTGTTCCCAGCATGCATTCCCCATTTTCCTCCTTTATCCCCCTAAATGCTAGAGGAACTGTTTCCCACTTGTATAGATTGTTGTAGATTGGGTATTGATCCTGTTGTCATTGACTTTGGATTTGGTATTCAAGTCTGATCATTTTTTAATTTCACCTAATGACCATATGACTGTCTTGTCCTGCTACCAGGCTAATGTTTCTGGTGTTGATGATTAACTTCTACCCAAAACAGCCACGGGAACGAGACTTACTAAGACTGTACTTCGAGAAAATTATGTACTACAGGCAGTATACCAGTAAGATCATACAGGTTTTGCCAGCAAGACTGATGATACAATCAGAAATAAAAATGGTTATACCCTACTTTTATAGTTTTTTTAAATACTTTTAAAGATAAACTAAAACAGCCAACATTTTATCTGATTTGATTATGCTATCAGGTTATAAAAGTGATATCATCTTAACAGAAAGTCCTTGTAACAGTTTGGATACAGATTCCTGAAAGAGAAAAGACTGCTTTAAAGTTGTGCAGGCCAAACCCAATTTGCTAATGAAGGGAACTACTGTCACAGGGCTTCATTGTAAGTAATGAGACAAGTTTGATTATCTGTTTGATATTACATCCTATGATGTTTATAAAACAATTTTATAGTACAAATAAAATTTTCAAATTGAGAAAAGAAACTAAGAGATAGTACAAGGTATAAGACATTTACTTTACATGTAGATTACAGCAATCTGACACCCCCTGTACTCATAAATCCCCCCAAGCATGGCCAGCAGTGATCCTGAGCGCAGAATGAAGTAAATCCTGAGCCCTGCCAAGCCTGTCTAAAAACAAACCGAACACCACTCAAACCCAAGAATAAATGCATTTAAAGAGAAAGATAGCATTGTTTTATGGATTGTGCCCATTCTCAAGGGTTGTTCAGAAAACCATGATAGTAGTCTGGATTCTGGAAGTCAGTACACAGGCAAATTATGATCTGTGAGAGTTATGATCTGCATTATGATCTGGAAGTCCAGACTCAGACAGAAAATAACCTTTCACTAGTCAAGTAAGAGAAGGCACACAACACAGTCAGCCTAAGCAGAAGTAAATGGCCCAAGTTATCCCACTGAGAGGAGGATGTGCCTTGGAGGCAATACCCACTGGGAATTGAATAACCACAGTGAGCCAGAATTAGTGATTAGGAACATTGAACTGCAACAGACTGCTCTTGCCAAGGACATTACTGCTGGCAACAGCTGAAGTGAGGCAAAGCTTGTTGCATATTATTATATCTAGTCAGAGCTAATATTTATGTATGAACATGACCATGACCTATCACATATAATGAAATTGCATTCTAGAAGAAAAGAGTAACAGGTAGTTTGTTAAGCTTTAGCTTCAATGTGCCTATTTGTTTGCCTGAGATTAATGGTACACATTTAATTATTAATTTACTAAGGGAGATTAGTGAATGTTGTTTTTCAAAATTATGAATGAGTTGGTATGTTTTAGTGATACAATGCTAGTATTCTACACTCATGCCAAAGATGCCTACTACTCTCCAATACCATTCATGAGACTTTTGTCTTCCTCTTTCTCTTCCTCTACCTCTTCCTCTTTCTCTTCCTCTACCTCTTCCTCTTTCTCTTTAGCTTTTTTGTACCTCTTACCCTTTTCTTCCAATATGGTAGCTTCAGCTCTTTTACTGGTCTCTGAGCTTGTTTTTATTATTCACTATTTGTTATTTTTTTTTATAAATGACCTATAAATAAGATTTGCATGTCTCTTTCTCTTTCTGACTTTTTTTTTTTTTTGGTTTTTGGGTCACACCCGGCAGTGCCCAGGGGATACTCCTGGATCCAAGCTCAAAAAAAAAAAAATGGCAGGCAATTTCACCAAATGGGATGCCAGGATTCAAAACACCATCTGTCCTGGGTCTGCTGCATGCAAGGCAAATGCCCTACCGCTGTGCTATTTCTCTTGCCCCTTCTGACTTTTCCTACTTAGCACATAAAATTTCATCCCTTCTACAGCATGACCAAAAACGTCATATTCCCTTAGTTTAGTAACAGCCCAATATGTCTGTCTAGTATCTATGAGTGTGCATTTTTTTTGTTTGTTTGTTTTTTAATCACTCCTAGCAGCGCTCAGGGGTTACTCCTGGCTCTATGTTCAGAAATTGCTCCTGGCAGGCTCCGGGGACCATATGGGATGCTGAGATTCGAACCACCAACCTTCTGCATGCAAGGCAAATGCCTTACATCCATGCTATCTCTTCGGCCCCATGAGTGTGCATTTTTAATACACACATGTCTATCATGAGTATTTGGGCTATTTCTAAATCTTGGCTATTGTAAATAGTTCTGCATTAAAAATAAATGTGCATGTATCTTTTTGACTTAGAGATGCTGTGTTCTTGTGATACATACCACAATTAAAATTGCTGGATCATTTAGAAATTCTACTTTTAGGATCAGAATGATGTGGGTAGGAAGTTTGTCTGGCAGGCAGCCAACTCCAGTTCAATTCACAGCATTCAGTCTGGTCACCCAAACACCACCAGGAGTGATCCCTAAGTGCAAACAGGAATAACTATGAGTATCACAAATTTTACCTTCCCCCCAAAAGAAAGATATTCAAATTTTAATTTTTGAGAAATCTACATAATTCTTTTTATAAAGGCTGCACCGGTTTTCATTTCTACCAAAAGCAAAGGAAATTTCTAGTACATATTCATAAGTTACCCAGAAAAGGGTTGAAAATTCTCCCCTCTCAGGAAAAATACTAAACAATAAAATGAAATATATGCCTTTACTTAATTAGCTCTATTAAATTAGCTGAATTATATTATATAATCATCTGAATTAACCATCCAAAATGCCAGGTATTAAGAGTACCAAGAGGACCTCAGGGAATGTTTAATATACTCCTGAAATTATTCTGTTGGGTGGATCTCTGACAAAAGTCTAGATACATCTGGGAATCCCTTAGATATGGCATTCCCTGCAAAAGATTTCTCTAAACTCTAGGGTATAAAAAGAAGCTTTCTCCTTATGTGAAATGTCACATTACATTTACTACAGTTTAAGGCTCAAAGGCTCATTGACTGCTAAACTCAGGCATCCTTGGGCTTTCTGACGCTCTGTGGTTACTGGATTAAAATGTAAATAGGCTATTTTCCAGACTTCATTTAAAGCAAATTCTGAGCTAGCTTTATAGAAAAAAAGGTGGGGAAAGGGAGGGGAGGTGGAATGAGATGGGACATTCATCCTGTCACAGAAAAGAGTCAACTACAGTTAAGAATATTGATGGAAATATTGAAAATCAATTTTGAGTATTCCTACCTAGAAAATCAAAAGTAGGACTTTTCATACATCACTGCTGGCCTGATTCTTTCATTCCTTGCCTGTCATTTGGCTTTGTGGTTTTGGGTGTTTTTTTTTTTTCCCACCTCCCTGTCAGTTGTTTGTTTTTTTATGAAAGCAGGGAAAAATCAGCTAACTGGATATGGGTCCAACTTGAAATTTCCCTATAAAAAGAGCTTCACAGTATTTGTCTTATGGATACAAAGCCAAGGGAACCATAAGATATTAGTGTGATCATGGAAATTGATAAAGGTCAGGTCTTAAAGTGCACAAGAGTGTGGACAAATGAGTGTTGATGTCTTCTTTTCCTGGTCTGGGAAAGAAATATTAATATTCTATATTATATTCTATATTATTCTATATAGAATAGGTATATTCTATATCATATATACTGGATTACGGAGATAGCTCAAAGAGATGGAGCACATGCATCCCATGTGAGAGACACAAGTTTTATACTCAGGAGTACATCATCTCCCCAAGCACCACTAGAAGTGTCTCCAGAGCACTCCTGAAACTAGCACCATATTATCACAAAAAGAAAACAAAAGTCCCTTTCCATTGTCTCTGGTTTTGACAATGCTAGAACTCAAGTTCCATCATTTATTTGCCAGAAATTGTATGGCACGTCAATCCTTCTACACAGAAGTAATTAGAGAAATGGTAGAATTGTGATATAAGAGAAAAATGGGCCACCTCTGGTCCTAAATTATAGATATGCCAAAATGTCAGTGCCAATAATTTAATTGTTATATCTCCAGTAAAATGTGATTTATTATTTTATTCCCAATAAAATATAGAACCAACTAATAATTCGGTTTAAATAAATTCACTAATAAAATGAATAATGGTCAATTGTTCGTTGCAGTTTATTTTATCCCAGAATCTTTAATATCAATATCATACAAAACTGACTACTGAATTTAAAAAAAGCATTAAAAAGCAAAGACATAAATATATTAACTAGAAATAAAACTAGAAAGTAATAAAATTTTCCAATTGTGTACACTTTTTAAAGGTTTTTAAAATTTAAGTTTATCTCACTTTAAAAAATTTGCCCCATCACTGAATTAATGAAACCATTTAATCAGGAAACTGATGAGAAGTTATGACAGAGGGAAAATAAATAATTTGCCATTCCCTTTAGCTGACCAAAGCAAAAGATTTGCTTAATTGGGTTTATCATGTTTGAACCTTTCACTGTTTCACTGTCCAATAAATGGAAGTAGCTTTCAAAAGTCAGATAATTAGGTGTCAACACATTCAAAATCACACTAAATAAGATAAAATCACTAGGAAATCACTTTCCCCCAACAAAAACATCTAAGGAAAAAAAATTACTCTCTAGGATGTCTCATGAAACACATCCTGAGAATAGGGTCAAAACAGTGTTGGAGAAAATTCATGTGAAATATATTAATGGACATTTTTAAGAAATTATTTCCAGGAAGGAAGAACCTTTACTACTGAGAGGTTCTGGGCCTGTTTCCTCTCAATTATCTCATTCCTTCCCCTGTAGGTTATTCTTTACTCTACCATGACTCATAGACTCAATGTAATATGAACCAAACAGTTTTTAAGGGCATTAAGGAAAGGCTATCAACAAGAGTCTCTGATCCTCCAATGTGCTATATGAAAATCTTTTTACTCCAAATATCTAATATTTTAAAACTAGAATCTACTTTCTTGGGGGTTTTTTTTTTGGACCACAGCTGGCAATAATCACTGGTTTCTCCTGTCTCTGCACTCAGGAATCAAACCTGATAGGTTCAGGGGATCATCTAGGTTGATAGAGATGGACCCATGTCAGCTGCATGCAAGGCAAATGTCCTACATGCTGTGCTATCGCTCTGGCTCTTAATACTCTCTACTTTTTAGATAAATTAATGAAGTAGTACTTGGCCCTAGTATACCTTTTCCTTCCTAGTCCCACTACCATTCTCCATACATATAGCTATTATTGTATTTTGGATGAATCTGCAGGGAATAGTCATGGCTGTAGGCTCAGCGTACACCATGCATCGCTAAGGATTAAATATAAGCCTCCAACATGCAAAGAAATTTTCCCAGTCCTCTAAACCACCTCCCTGGCCAATGTGTTATCACTTTTAAGCTAGTTTCTAGGATCTATGACTATTTCATTAAAAAGTAAGGTTAGTAGAGATCTGTGGAGGTTGTGCATTGTTTTAGGTTTAAGTTTTTACCATAAAAACAACAGTTGACCTGACTCTTAGCTGCTATCCCATTTTCCCCAGAGGTTTTCCATAAATCCTCAAATAGTACTTCCCTTCCCATACCCACTGTATCCTATAACCCCTAAGTTTCTTGTTCTCTATGGTTTATATACATAAATGCCCATCACTATGGAAAATCCTGCTCTTGTTTATTTTCCTGCCAGAACTGTAATTAAGGACTCAGCATGAAATCAAAAACAACATTGTCAATCTTCAAATATATATTGAATATTAAATAAAGCAAATAATTGCTTATACATATCCATGAGAATGGGGGCTAAAGAGGGATACCCAAAGAGATGAATTTCTACATAATATCTAAATCTTCAAAATTTCTCTACTATTCTCCCCTGGAATCCATAGGGAATTGGTTTCAAGAACACTATAGATGCCCTTATCTGAGGGTGCTTAATTCTTAAAAGTTGACTTTCTCTACTTTGAGTTCAGCATCCCACATCCATGGTGGATTTATTTTGTGTTTGCAAAGCCCATGTATAACAAGATCCCACTCTTTTTATAGAAAAAAAATACTAAGTTCATAGATCTAAATAAATTAAATTCAGGTTGTTCCAGTGTAAACTATAAATTTACTGCTACAGCTTATATCACATTAAATATTATGTTATATCTAATAAATTATAAAAATACTTTGTATAATTTCACTTCTCAGAATATTTTCTACTTGAAAGTGCTTATATTTTATGGACTTTCTCCAGTTAAAACTTATAATCACAAAACTAATACTTGTTTTCCAGTATTTTTAAAGTTGTCTTTTAAAAATTAAAATTTGGAGGTTCTTTTTTTGGGGGGTAACATCCAGATCTACTCAGAACTTATGCTTTGCTTTGCCTTCCGGCTTAGGGAATGATATATAGTGCCAGGGATCGAACTCAAATTGGCCATGTGCAAGGTGAGTGGAATGTCTTACCCACTATTTTTCTACCCTAATTTTTCTTTACCCTCATAACCTAATATGACAAAAAGAAACACTGCTCAGAAAAAAATACCTGTGGCCAAGCAGTGGCGCAAGCGGTAGGGCATTTGCCTTGCATGTGCATGGCTAACCTAGGATGTACTACAGTTCAATCCTCCAGCATCCCATATGGTCCCCCAATCCAGGAGTAATTTCTGAGTGCATAACCAGGAGTAACCCCTGAACATCACCAGGTGTGGCCCCAAAACCAAAAAAAAAAAAAAAAGAATCACCTAAACAAATTATTAGATGATAGAACCCTGATGGGTTAAACAAATGATTCAGTGTGTAGTGGTGTCTTACAAGCATGTTTCAGAAGAAAACCTTATCTTTGCTCTACTTGCAATGTCTTGACTCCCCAGACCAGAGCCATAGAACCAGTTCAACCACTTAAACTTTTTCAGTGGATTAAAATTTCTAAAAAGCAGGAAGTGAAAAGAAGGAAGGTAGTACAGAGTATAAAACATTTGCATTGGATCTAGCTCACACTGGTTTGATTCCCCAGTATCACATAAGATCCCCTAAACACTGCCAGGAGTGATTCCTGTATAGTCAGGAGGAATCCCTGAGCAGTGCCAGGTGTGGCCTAAGGCTCTCTCTTTCCATGAAGTCCATTCCTGTTATTTGAAAGCATTATTTCTATTATAGACATAAGCTGGTGTCCCTCAGCTCATGTTCATTCTACAAGGAAGATTTTGAGAAAAAGAAAAGAGGCATTAAATATTTCACATAGGGAAGAAAGCGTGTTTGACGTCTGATGTGGGAAGAGGATCAATTTTACAAATACAGCCTTTCAAGTCTTCATAAGACCCAGAAGTTTTTCTTTGGAGGAAGATCTGCCCCAAGTTGGCAATCTGCAGCATCATCCTTAATACTCCCATCTTTATTCAACAAAATTTGATGGGAAGATTTTTAGCAGCGAGGAAATCATATTGTTCAGGAGTGAGTTAGAAGTGATCTAAAGAGAAGATAGAGACTATTTGCATAATCAAGCAGCAACAGAATTTACTTGGTTAAGCCCAAACTATAGTTAAGAAAACAAGGTTTATCTTAGAAGCAATTCTTAATAGAAAAAATAACAGAGAGGCCCAGCATTTTCTCAATGTGAGATTCAAGAATGGTGACATTTTTCACTAAAAAAAAAAAAAACACAAAAATAATGGTTTTATACGGTTAATTATAGCCTATAATAGTCATCATCCCAGAGAATTTGATCATTAACATAGTTAATGACCAGTTTGTTGGTATGTTAACTATTCTCCACTCCATCTTGGGATACACAATTAGCAAGCCAGTCATTAAATACTAGTAATGACTAATTATCACAGGATTAAAAGCTGAAATATAAATAAAAATGAGATTTAAACTCTTTAAATCAATGGGTTACTGTCTTTCTCTTTACCATGGATATACTCTATGCTATGTACTTATGAACAGTGTTTTTTCTAGAGGGGATATGGCTGCTTCTGAGATTTTCAATTTATGTCTGCAGCAGATGTTTAATCTACCACATATTGGCCATTGTTTTACAAGTCCCTGTACTATCGCTTAATAGAATCTCCTTAACTCACATACTCCTCAGTTCTTTAGGGAGCTATTTTGAGGTGATCCAGTTTCTACAGTTTCGGTTGTTGTTGTTGTATTTTAACTTTTTTCTCCCATTGCAATATTTACATTTTATTCCTGTTTTGCTAGCCCTAAAATCACATAAAGATAACTATGAACCTTTGCCCTTATCATTATTATCATATTGTCAGCTAATATTGATTTTACATAGGCCTGGTCCATGGTTATCTAAATAAAATAATAGGATATCTTGGACAAAATTTTATCTTATCAAAATGATTTTAGGTCCACTCATATAAATGTGAATTCATGTCTCCTTTAATTCAAAAAGCTTATTAGGGCTAGAAAAACTGAGGTTTGAATTATGCCCATTTAATTGCAAGTTGACTCTGGGGCCTATCACTAGTGGCTCTCATTGGAAAATAGTTTAAATAGCACAAATTTGCAGTGCTGGTGTTAACCTATTATAAACAAGAAAACTAATGCTAGAGAGCTTATAGAAAGTGTGCAGCCCTATAGCTGTTAGCTGTATGTGTCTGAACAACCTGTATGAACCTGACTCACTCAATCTTTAGTATCCCATATGGTCCCATGTTCCCCATCAGGAGTGATCTCTGAGCACAGAGCAAGGAAGAAGCCTTAAGCTTCTGAAAAAAAGCACAGGATAAGTGAATAAAAAAAACTCTCTCTCACTCTCTCTTACTCTCTCCCCTCCCTCTCTCCCTCTCTCTTTTCTCTCTCCAGACCTCAGATTCCATCTCCCACACCACATACCCCCATCATGGACCCCATATTGCCTCATCATCCTCACAGCCTAGCCACAGGCACAGGTTCCCCCATGTCCCCTCCTTCCTGGACTGGCTGTACTTCCTGTTCACCTGGGGGGTAAAGTAAAAAAAAAAAAAAAACAGAGAGAGAGAGAGAGAAATGGGGAACTAGGGAAGTGTACTTCAATGCAAAGCATGTAACAGAGAAATTATTCATGTCCCTGATACATTATCACTTCAAAACTTAATGATCTTAGAGAAAAATGGGCTGGATAAATGACATGTGGAAACAAAGTACAAAAGACTTTTAACCAAAAAAATCATATTCACAAAAAGAAATTCAAAAACACTGAGATCTAATTTTGAACAGACTACCATAGTAAAAACCCAGTCAATGGTCACATTCAGTAGATGTGGTGTGGAAAACAGGCACTCTCTAAAATTTCTGTGGGAATGAATTATAACAACCAAAATTTCTATTTACCATTGACCTAGCAATTCCAATTCTAGGACTCCATCCTGAAATTCACAGGTAAGAAATAAAAATTTATATTTCATTTCAGACTATTTTTAGTGGAAGGATCCTAGATACTTGATACAAAACAAAGATCTACCAAAAGGATACAAATTAAATGTTAAATATTAGTCATACAGTAAACTTTTTTGGTACTGTCTTTGGAATAAAGACAGACATCTTCATGTGCTGTTAGGGATTGATATCAAAAAGGATTTGGACAAAAAAAGCAAGGTAAGGATAAGTGACTAGTTATAAAAGTGGTAAAGATAGGCTGGAATGATAGCACAGTGCCTTGCATGCAGCTGACCAAAGTTTGACCCTTAGAATCCCATATGGTCTCCCAAGCCAGGGGTGATTTCTGAGCACAGAGCCCTGAGTAACCCCTAAGAATCACCAGGTGTGCCCCCTCCAAAATAAGACAGTTGCTACACCAGTGAATCATAATGTCATTCCCCAAACAAGCTTTTTTCTCTGTTTTGGTGGGGAAAAGAGGGTTTGTTTTAAAAGGGACCAGAAAAGCCTAGGGCCCAATAAAGGCCCAAGGTCCAGGAATGCCCAGGGCCTGGGGGAAAGCCCAGGGTCCAGGGATGCCCAGTGTGTGGGAGAGCCCACGACCTTAATTAGAGACCACGAACTCAGAAATGTAATCAGCAATGCAGGTCTATTTCTCCAGAGCTCTGGTGTGTCACCACAAGCCAGGAATTCGGTCTTCAGTGAGACCCCTAGCATCCAAATTCATAAACATTTAAGGGAATTCATTTGATAAGTCAAAGTATCCCATAGGTTCATACAGTTCAAATTATCCAATAATTTTTACAGAAAGATGCAATTTTCTGTTTGTTCAGTCCCTTCATGACATCATTTACCCCCAACTCCTAGACCAATGGCATGTAGAGATATAGGCTGGATCCTTCAGGTGGTCTCCTAATCTACAGGGTGGAGGACCCGTTCACTTGACAGCATAGTGACTGGAGTGATTAGGGGAAGGGAGTCTTGTTCATTATCTCATACTTCAAGCAAGCCAGTGACAGAAGTGAGGATAGCATTAAACTACATTTTACCCTTATTGTGTCATCTATGTCTTATCCCTTTTTTTAGTGACTGTGTGGAATCATTCTTCCTTAATCTTCGAGGGCCATCTGCCGCCTCTGGGGACCAAGGTGTCCCCGTGTTAGAATGCAGGATGGTCAGTTTGGTTTCACCTCCCTCCCCTCCCAAGTTGTCTCTGTACTGGAATGCAAGATGTCCTTATGATTTACAGCCCTGGTTCCAGGAATCAATTAAAGTTAGCCTGGTTCCAGGAATCAACTGTCTCTTTGGACCTAAGCGTCCTTACCTTGTAATTGCAGCCTGTAACCAAATTATAATCACATCTATTACTAAGAAACACTATTCCTATTAAAAACTACTTGAGAAACATTTTAAAATGACTTCAGAACATACTATGTCAAAAAGATCCATTCCAACAGTTTGGCTAGTAGTTCTCTGAGGATGCAGAGGCCATTCCAAGTGATAATTTATCAGGTGCTGTGGAGCCTGATGGTTTAGTCTTCGGGCCCAGTGACATGTTGCTGCTTAGGCTGATGACATTGAGAGCCATTGAAATGTTTGGGAGCCGTTCAATGCCATGGATGGAACTTGGACCTCATGCTTTGAATAGAATAGCCAAAAGTTATAAAACTGCTCCATGCACAGTATTTCCAGCCCCAGGTGGATGGGGCTGAAGAAGTGTAGCGGAGGAGAGTTACTAAACGAAGCCAGTCTGGAGAGAATCATGGAACCTGGTTGCCTTCTCGCCTCACCTCTTGGTCTTTCTGTGCGCACCAAACCCAAACTGAAAACCTTTATTTCTCAACCAGGAGCGGGAGGTTCCAGTGAGCGACAAAAGAACCTTTATCAAGTTACTCCAGCTAGGAGGACATTGACATATCAAAGGGATAGTGAAAAGAAAAGAGAAAATTGGCGAACTGCCTTTGTTCTGGGTAAAAGCAAGGTGTCCTCTAACAATGCAAGTCATGTACTACTCCAAATTCAAAGCTCCCTCCCAGTCCCACTTGACAGTCTTTTAAAATACTATTTGTTTCCCACTGCACACCTGCACTTAATCGTAAGTATGTTTGTAAGTTAGTAATTCATATTGATCTAATAAAATGTTTAATATATTCTTTCAGCTTTTTAATTTTAAAACTACACAAATATTATATATATTCTTTCTTTTTAAATCTAAAATAAAATTCCACAATTCATACTCTTTAAACAAATGAGGTGATAGTCCTCCCTTGATGAAAGTAGTCTATAAAATTGCTGCAATAAACATTGAAACATTATTTGCTCATACATCTCCAAAGACAAGGGAGTGATAGTACAATGTAAAGGTGCATGGCTTGCATGCAACTGACTCATGTTTAATCCCTGGCATTTCATATCGTTTCCCAAGCCAGGCAGGAGTGATTACTTAATGTAGAAATAGAAGTAACCCCGGAAAAAACAGCTGTGACACAAAAGACAAAAACCAAATATCTCCCTCGAAATATATCTACATTACACAATAAAAACAAAAATAAAATAGCTTTTAGTTATCATGTTATACTGAATTATTGGGTTAATGTGGAAAGAAAGATTCTTAATATGGATATAAATTTTAGGTATAAAATGAAGGTTCTGTAAAATCCCAATAGTTCTGGATTTTAATTGCTGCATTTACTTTTTCAAAATGTTTCTATTTCTGTTCTCAAAAAAAATGAAGAAGCCGAAGAAGTAGCTAAAAAAATTACAATGAAATATTTCTGCCTGTGAAAATGTGAGAATCTATCCCCAGTACTTTGAATGCATGTGACTTGAACACTACAAGTATGACTAAGAAAATAAAACACCTAAAAGTATTAGACAGTCTTCTAATAGTCAATGTCCCTAACAGCCAGATTGCTACCATCTAAATGTTCTTTACACTACATGGGTAAAGTATCTTAAGAAAACTAAGGTCTTCAGTAACATAACTGAGTTAAAACAATAGCTATATCATATGGTCCAAAAATGTATCATAAAGTTGCAATAATTTTTTCAAATTATCATTAAGTTTCTAGCAAATAGGGTCCTACCAAAGAACACAGGACCTGAGTGAAAATTTATCACTGGCCAATAATGAGACATTTTAGTCATTGACACAGCTAATAAATCTAATAGATAAATAAATCTATATGTTAAAATCAATGAGCTCAGATGTGTTTTTTTAAAAGCTCATTGAAGAGGCTGGAGAGATATAGAGTAAGGTGATTGCCTAGCATATGGCTAACTTGATTTGATCCCTAGCACCATTGTCCCCTGAGTTTTTAGGAGAGATTCCTGAATGCAGAGCCAGGAAGAAGCCTGGAATGATTCCAGATGTGGCTCCAAATCAAGAACAAACACAATTTAAAAAAATATAAAAGTTTGTTGGAATCTAGTATCAAAAGATAGCTATTCAGTTCATTTCCCTGAAAACCACTTAATAAGGGGAAGAGATAAGATTTTCCCCTGACTTCTTTAGACACACTATACCTTGTGTCTACCAAATAACAAGAGAAAATATTTTTTAGAAAATAATTCTAGGTAATAAATGAAGAAGGAATATAGAACATTATCACTGTAAATTATTCAGTGATTTCTTGGAAGAGATAATGAGTATTAATATCCCCAAATAGCCTAAAAAGACAAGCAGAAAAATTTTTCTAAGAGAATATGTAACACAGTTGAGTTTATTTGCAAAAATATTAATCTGAATATGGTCAAATATCCTCAAATATCTACCAATTCAAGGAAAGTGGATGCTGCCAAGTGACATCACACTGTGCCAATCAGTAAAATCCTGACTATAAAAATTTCTACATGATATTATTTTTCAAGAGAAATAATTTACATGGGAAACCAAGATATAAGAATAATTTAAAGGGACTGGAGCAGTGGTGCAAGCACAAGTGATACAAGGCATCTGCCTTGCCCATGCTAGCCTAGGACGAACCGCAATTCAATTCCCTAGAGTCCCAGATGGTCTCCCAAGCCAGGGACGATTTTTGAGTACATATTCAGGAGTAACCCCTGAGTGTCACTAAGTGTGACCCAAAAACTGAAAAAAAAAGTAGACTCATATTCAAATAACCTGGGAAAATATAGTTACAAAACTGTGAATTTGATTGTTAACTATGGAATAATATGGTACATTATTTATACATTATAAAATGTGAAATTTTTAAGGGTCATTACCTTTTAGGAATGCAAAACAATACTTTTTAAAACATATGTGATTGATTGGGACAGAAGAGATAACTCAGTGGTAGGGCATTTGCCTTCATGTGGCTGATTCAGGATGGACAGTGGTTTGAATTCCAGCATTCTATATGGTCACCTATGTCTGCCAGGAGCGATTTCTTTTTATTATTATTATTATTGTATATTACATATATATTATTATAATAATTTTTATTTTGACAAAAGTGGATTACAAATCATTCACAGTAGTATTTTAGGTACATGATGACACTGAATCAGGGTCATTCCCACCACCAATATTGTCCTCCCTCCACCCCTGCTCCCAACATACATATTGCCCCTTCTTTGCCCCACGGACTGCTAGTATAAGTGGACCCTTATGTGTCTAGCTTGTTGTAGTTTGGGTATCTGTTCTGTTGTAGATGGCTTTGGATTTGGTGTTTCAGTCTCATCATTTTTTATTTCTACTCAATGTTCATGCGACTGTTTGGTCTTTGTGCCCTCCATTATTTCCCCCTCAATTTTTGAGGCAGAACAAGATGTTTTAAGTTATGTGGTTCTGTTTGAAGGTAAAAAAAAAAGAAAAGAAAAAAAGAAAAAGGGGGGGGGGGACTCAAACAAGCAAAAAACGAGAGGAGTTGTTCTAGAGACTATAAAAATCAGTTTAAGAAAAGAAAGGGGAGGGGCCAGGCGGTGGCGCTAAAGGTAAGGTGCCTGCCTTGCCAGCGCTAGCCTTGGACGGACCGCGGTTCGATCCCCCGGTGTCCCATATGGTCCCCCAAGCCAGGAGCAACTTCTGAGCGCATAGCCAGGAGTAACCCCTGAGCGTTACTGGGTGTGGCCCAAAAACCAAAAAAAAGAAAAAGAAAGAAAAGAAAGGGGAAAAGTAAGGAAAACAAAAATAATACAAAAAAAATCAAACCCTCCAAAAAACAAAACAAACATATAAACCTGAAAAGCACCATAGCAATAAAACAACAACCAAACACTAACCACAGTCCTGAAATAAAGATAAATCAAAGCACGGGGGGGAGGGGGGAGAGCAAAGAAAAGAATAAAAACAAGCAGCAACAATTAAAAATATATATAATAGATAAATAAAATTTAATTTGTGCTTTTTTTTGCATAGGCACAGTAAAATTTGGGAAGATTAGAAAGGGAATTCCCCTGGCTTAAGAAATACAGGGTTTCTTCACCCTTGAAGTATACTGTCATGGGTATAACTACAGGCTCCATACATGCTCTTTTACTTTCCCCTAGGTCCTTTTGTGATTTCTGGAAGTTTTCCACGCTGTCGTGGATGATAAAATCAGGCCTCTGTACATAGTGATCTTAGTATTTGCACATATCATAGGATGGAGCCTAGGATGGAGTTTTTCTTTACAGTTCCAGAAGTTCTGTTTCATCATTGTTGTTTTAATCAGTCTTTTGTAGTTGGTGGTCTTGGTTTTTGCACCGATCCTAGGACAAAGCCTAGGATAGATTCTTTCTTTATGTTTCCAGAAGTTCTGCTCAATTGAGTTGTCTCAGTTAGACCACTGGAATTAGAGATCTTGGTTGTTGTACAGGTCATAGGCCAAAGCCTAAACTAGGTTTTTTTTTTATTGGTCCCAGAATATGTTCTGCCAGTCATGGTAGTCAAAGTCAGTCTTCTGTAGTTAGTGATCTTGGCTTTTACACAGATGATGTGTCTTCTAATTTCATCTTATTGTTAGATGTTGAGATAAGACAACCTGCTCTTAGACTAATTTGTTGACATTTCCTCATTGTCAAGATGTCATACCAAAACCGGCATATGTTGGTGTTAGTATTAAGAATGGACTAGAGGAAAAAAAAAAAAAGAATGGACTAGAGGGAGTTTGTTTCCCTGGAGCTGTTGCAGAGAACTGTGTCTGTTCTATATATGAGATCTAGGGTTCGGGGTTGGACGGTCATTATCTAATCGCATGAAGTCTAAGTTGGGACCACATGACATATGTTCAAGGTAGGAGGTGCCTCTGTATTGTAAAATGTGTGAGTTCTTATCCCTAGTAGATAAGAACTTGTTTCTATATGTAAAATTTCCCCTATTTTAGTATGCCTTTGCAAAAAAAATTGGTGCTATCTTATATTGCTGGTGCATTTGGGGTTAAGAGTGTCAGGCCCCATCATCTCTTTTTTTATATTGATATCTTTTTTTTGTTTGTTTTTTGTTTTTTTGTTTGTTTTTTTTTGTTTTTTTGTTTTGGGCCACACCCATTTGATGCTCAGGGGTTACTCCTGGCTATGCGCTCAGAAATCTCTCCTGGCTTGGGGGACCATATGGGATGCCAGGGGATCGAACCGTGGTCCGTCCTATGCTAGCGCTTGCAAGGCAGACACCTTACCTCTAGCGCCACCTTCCCGGCCCCCTGATATCTTTATTTAAACACCTTGATTACAAAGATGATTGTAGTTGGGTTTCAGTCATGTAAAGAACATCCCCCTTCACCGGTGCAACATTCCCACCACCAATGTCCCAAAGCTCTCTCCTCCCACCCCCCCACTTGTACTCTAGACAGGCTTTCCACTTCCCTCATTCATTCACATTGTTAGCTCCATCATCTATGTGCCCTGGTTTTGACCTAAGCTTTAATCCCAGGCAAGACTTTTTCTTGTAGGGTTTTGTACCCAGCAGAAACAAAACACCAAAACAGGGGAAGTTAAGGAAAAGAATAAAACAAAACAAGACTCTCTATAGATAGATAGATAGATAGATAGATAGATAGATAGATAGATAGATAGATAGATAGATAGATATTACACTCGCATATTTATAACGGAAAATAAATAAAAATGAGTTTAAAAAAGTAATTAAGGGAACCAAATCTTGCAGGAGATTACCTTGCATTTGGAAATAAACATGTTAAGAGGTAGTAGAGGTCTTAAACTTATAAAGGAAATATAGGCTTCCCCATTGTCTTTTGGGATATTCTTGTGGGGGGTGGAATCCAGGGCAGATTTTCATCACACACCCTGGTCTTGTTGAGTTTAGGAAGTGGTTTGCGGCAAAAAGGGCTCGGGTAGATTTCTTGCACTGGAGGTCCTTCTGGAGCTGGTTCCGGTATCAAGCAACAGTCCACATTGGGGGGGGGGGGGAGGAATGGTCACAGAGCATGAGTCAGCAGGAGTACTGGTTGTAGTTTCTTGCTGGGGGCGAGATGTGGGGCTGAGTGGGTGTTCCTCCTCTTTGGATCTGGGTGATGGCTTGTTGGGGAAGGAAATCAGTCTTGATACCTAATGGCTTAAGAACTGATGTAATGAGTGTTAATAAGGTAGGATATCATATTGGGATTGGGGGGGTGAAGGGATGCCAGGAACAATTTCTGAGAACAGAGCCAGTAGTAACTCCTGAGTGCACCGGGTGTGACCCCAAAACAAAACAAAACAAAACAAAAAGACAAAAAAAAAAAAAGCATGTGATTGAGACTAGAGAGATGGTACAAGGAGTACAAGGAGTTAGGTCCCTTCCTTGCATGCAGCTGACCAAGTTTTGTTCTCTAGTACTAATATTGTCCCTTAAGCACTTCTAGTGAACAAAGTCAAGAAGTTATTAAAATAATGCCCCAAAACCACTGAATGTGGCCAAGTTTTTTTAATAGATATGATGTGATTTATGGGAAATCAGTTAAAAATATAGATAAAACAAAATTCTCTCTGAGTCAACATATTTTTAGAAAAGATGGTATATATGTAAAGAGTTAATCAAAGTATTTTTATTTTGGCATATATTAAAATTTTTAACTCCCAAAACATATGCATTATGTTGTTAGCATGAGTATAAGTTTTATAATTATTAAAATGTCAAAGCATTCTTCATTTACTAACTGACCAATAATTTCTGTTTAAATTGACTCATTCTTAAATCTATATAAGGCAGAAAAGCAGACTTTGCATAAGAAATTAATAATTAAAGCTTAAAGGCTTCCATTCTAGTTACACAATCTTTAATCAAAAACTAGTGAAAATAAATCTTTATTTAAGTCTCTAAGTCTCACACTTAAAGCTGATGAAAATATAGCTGTAAGAGAGATAGAGCAATAGCATAGAGGGTAGGGCACTTGCCTTGCATGCAGCTGACCCTAGTTTGATTCCCCAGCATCTCATATGGTCTTCTAAGTCACCCAGAAGTGATTCCTTAGTGCAGAGCCAGGAGTAACCCTGTCCCTGTAAACTGCCAGGTGTGGCCCAAAATCAATATAGATAAATGATAAATGATAGATAGGTGATAGATAGGTAGGTAGATAGATAGATAATTAATTGATAGATAGATAGATAGATAGATAGATAGATAGATAGATAGATAGATAGATAGATAGATAGATAGATAGATAGAACTATAAGGGTTGGGACCTAGAGCTGCCAAAGATAGACTTGTTATATAATTCCCAGGAAAAGGTAACTAACAAGAAGGCATAGGTAAAGTTAAATTTGAAAGGATGCATGGATGTTGCTTGTTTCTCACAGTTGACCAACAATACCTATTATGTCATATGTCACATGCGCAATGCTTAATGAGCATCTGAAGAATGAATAAGCAAATAAATGACAATTTAAGTGGTCTAGAAATTAAGAGTGTGAATTTTCTTTTTTTTATTTTATAATATCTTCATTTAAACATCTTGATTACAAATATGATTTTAATTAGGTTTCAATCATGGAAAGAACACCCAGTGCAACATTCTCACCACCAATGACCCAAATCTCCCTCCATCCCTCCCCACACCCACTTGTACTCTAGACAGGCTTTCCAGTTCCCTCATTTATTCACATGGTTATGGTAGGTCTCAGTGTAGTTATTTCAATTACTGCACTCAAAACTCTTTGAGGTGAGCTTCAGACCTCCTCTCGTTTTCTCAGGATTATTGCAAAAATGACTTATATTTCTTAAAACCCATAGATAAGTGAGACTATTCTGTGTCTATCTCTCTCCCTCTGACTTATTTCACTAAGCATGATAGATAACATGTACATCCATGTATAGGAAAATTTCATGACTTCATCTCTCCTGATGAATGCATAATATTCCATTGTATATATGTACCACAGTTTCTTTAGCCATTCATCTGTTGAACAGCATCTTGGTTAGTTCCAGAGCCTGGTTATTATGAATAGTGCTGCAATAAATATAGGTGTGAGGAAGGGATTTTTGTATTGCATTCTTGTGTTCCTAGGGTATATCCCTAGGAGTGGAATAGCTGGGTCGAATGGGAGCTCAATTTAAAGTTTTTGGAGGACTTTCCATATCACTTTCCATAGAGATTGGACTAGAAGGCATTCCCACCAGCAGTGGATAAGAGATCCTTTCTCTCCACATCCCCGCCAGCACTGATTGTTCTCATTCTTTGTGATGTGTGCCAATCTCTGTGATGTG
This sequence comes from Suncus etruscus, assembly GCF_024139225.1. Lineage (NCBI taxonomy): Eukaryota > Metazoa > Chordata > Mammalia > Eulipotyphla > Soricidae > Suncus > Suncus etruscus. Next base: position 170,623,843 of record NC_064849.1, read on the forward strand.
AGATGGTATCTCATTGTTGTTTTGATTTGCATCTCCCTGATGATTAGTGACAAGGAGCATTTTTTCATGTGCCTTTTGGCCATTTGTATCTCTTCTTTGTCAAAGTGTCTGTTCATTTCTTCTTCCAATTTTTTGATGGGATTAGATGGTTTTTGTTTTTGTTTTCGTTTTTTTGTAAAGTTCTGTCAGTGCCCTGTATATTTTGGAGATTAGCCCATTATCTGATGGATATTGGGTGAATAGTTTCTCACATTCAGTGAGTGGATCTTGTATCCTGGGCACTATTTCTTTTGAGGTGCGGAAGCTTCTCAGCTTAATGTATTCCCATCTGTTGATCTCTGCTTCCACTTTTTTGGAAAGTGCAGTTTCCTCCTTGAAGATGCCTTTACTCTCAATGTCATGGAGTGTTTTACCTATGTGTGCTTATAAATACATTATGGTATCGGTCTGATATCAAGGTCTTTAATCCATTTGGATTTTACCTTCATGCATGATGTTAACTAGGGGTCTGTGTTCACTTTTTTGCAAGTGGCTAACCAGTTCTGCCAGCACCACTTGTTGAAGTGGTTTTCCCTGCTCCACTTAGGATTTCTTGCTACTTTGTCAATAATTAGGTGCTTGTATGTCTGGGGATCATTCTCTAAGAAAGCAAGCCAATTCCACTGATTTGAGGGTCTGTCTTTATTCCAATACCATGCTTTTTTGATAACTATTGATTTTAGTACAGTTTAAAGTTGGGGAAAGTAATGCCTCCCATTTTCCTTTTTCATAGGAGTGCTTTAGCTATTCGAGGGTGTTTATTGTTCCAGATGAACTTCATAAGTGTTTGATCCACTTCTTTGAAGGATGTCATGGGTGTCTTTAGAGGAATCGAATTAAATCTGTATAATGCTTTGGGGAATATTGCCATTTTAATGATGTTAATCCTGCCAATCCATGAGCAGGGTATGTGTTTCCATTTCCATATGTCCTCTCTTATTTCTTGGAGCATGGTTTTATAGTTTTCTTTGTATAGGTCCTTCATGTCTTTGGTCAAGTTGACTTCAAAATATTTGAGTTTGTGTGGCAGTAATGTGAATGGGATTGCCTTCTTAATGTCCATCTCTTCCCTATCATTATTGGTGTATAAAAAGGCCTTTGATTTCTGTGTGTTAATTTTGTAGCCTGCCACACTGCTATATGAATCTGTTGTTTCTAGAAGCTTTTTGGTAGAGTCATTAGGGTTTTATAAGTAGAGTATCATGTCATCTGCAAACACTGCAAACACTTGACTTCTTCCTTTCCTATATGGATTCCATTGATATATTTTTCTTGACTGATTGCTATAGCAAGCACTTCCAGTACTATGTTGAAGAGGAGTGGTGAGAGAGTACAGCCTTATTCTGTACTAGAATTTAGAGGAAAGGCTTTTAGTTTTTCTCCACTGAGGATAATATTTGCCATTGACTTGTGCTAGATGGCTTCAACTAGATTGAGAAAGGTTCCTTTCATTCCCAATCGTGCTGAGAGTTTTGATCAAGAATGGATATTGGACCTTATCAAATGCTTTCTCTGAGTCTATTGATATGATCATGTGATTTTTATTTTTCTTGTTGTTGATGTTTTATATTATGTTGATAGATTTATGGATGTTATACCATCCTTGCATTTCTGGGATGAAACCTACTTGGTCATAGTGTATAATCTTGTTGATGATGCATTGGATCCTATTTGCCAGGATTTTGTTGAAGATCTTTGCATCTGCATTCATCAGGAATATTAATCTGTAATTTTCTTTTTTTGGCAGCATCTCTGTCTGGTTTTGGTATCAAGGTGATGTTGGCTTCATAAAAGCTGTTTGGGAGTGTTCCCATTTTTTCAATATCATGGATGAGCCTGGCTAGATTGGTAGTAGCTCCTCTTGAAATGTTTGAAAGAATTCATTAGTAAATCTATATGGGCATGGGCATTTTTTAGGCAGATGTTTGATTACAGTTTCATTTCCTCCATAGTGATGGGGGTGTTTAGATATGCTACATCCTCCTTACTTAACTATGGAAGGTTATAAGTGCCCAGGAATTTATCCATTACTTCTAGGTTCTTATGTTTAGTAGCATAAAGTTTCTCAAAGTATTCTCTGATTACCCTTTAGATCTCTGCAATATCTGTTGTGATCTCCTCCTTTTCATTTCTAATACAGGTTATCAGGTTTCTCTCTCTTTCTTTGTGAATTTTGCAAATGGTCTATCAATCTTGCTAATTTTTTCAGGGAACCAACTTCTGCTTTCACTGATCTTTTGGAATATTTTTTAGTTCTCCCCTTCATTGATTTCTGCTTTCAGCTTTGTATTTCCTTCTGTCTTCCTATTTTTTGGTTTCTTTTGTTGGTCATTTTATAATTTTGTGAGCTGCCCCTTCTTCCTTCCTGATGTGTGCTTGCAAAGCTATAAATTTTCCTCTCAGGACCGCTTTTGCTGTGTCCCATAGATTCTGGCAGTTTGTGTCTTCATTATCATTTGTTTCCAGGAAAGTTTTGATTTCCTCTTTGATTTAATCTCAGACCCACTGGTTGTTCAGTAGCAGGCTGTTTAATTTCCAATTGTTAAAGTGTTTCTTCTGTGTCCCTTTGTAGTTCACATCTAATTTCAGAGCCTTGTGGTCAGCAAAGGTAGCCTACAAAATTTCTATCTTCTTGATTTTATGAAGGTATGTTTTATGTGTCAGCATGTGGTCTATCATGGATAATGACCCATGTACATTGGAGAAGAATGTGTATCCAGGGTTTTTTTTTTTGGGTGGAATGTCCTATAAATGTCTACTAGTCCTTTTTCTTACATTTCTCTTTTCAGGGCTTTTGTTGGGTTTCAGTCTGGTTGACCTATCAATTGTTGATAGGGCCATGTTGAGGTCTCCCACAATTATTGTGTTATTATTGATGTCTTCTTTGAGATTTGTCAATAATTGTATTAGATAATTTGCTGGTCTCTCAGTGGGTGCATATATGTTTAAAAGTCTGATTTCTTTCTGTTGCACATATACCTTGATTAGTACAAAGTGTCCATTTTTGTTCCTTACGACTTTTCTGAGTATAAAATTGGTGTTTGTCCTCAGCTGCTGTTACTCTGCTGGAGAGGCCATTCACTGAGTTTTTCAGCTGAGCTACCATGTTTTTCAGATCTCTTATTTCAGTTTGGAGTTTTCTGATTTTTGTCTTTGTGTTCTGTTCAGATCGATCTATGCTTTCTTTGAGTTCTGCAAACATCTCCTATATTGCTATTTTAAGTTCCTTATCTGAGGTTAATCAGGTGGTTGGAATTTATTAGGTTGTCCGAGCTTTCATCTTCATTCTCTGTGCATGGTGTTTGGCTGCGAGGTTTTCCCATTGTCACGGTTGCAGTGTGGTTTTTCCTGCGTGTTGTGGTGAGGTTCATTGGTTAGAAAGAGTGAGTGGCTGTGGCCATGCTCTTCTGCGGCCTCTAGAATACATTTTTTTTGGGGGGTGTGCTTCCTAGGCCTCTGAGTAGAGCTTCAAGTATTCAGGGAAGACAGACAAGCAAAGAATTCCCTTCAAGTCCTCAGGGTCATCCAAGGCACAGCAGGAGGGCGGAACAGCCAAGAACTCTCTGTAGGAGGCAGGATCACCAGTAGGAATGCTGATGAAATCCAGTCTCAGGCTGCTGAACTTGCACAGCCCAAGATGGCTTCTGTGCCCTTCTGACTCACAGCAGAAACCAGCAGGAATCAGTGTGTGTAATTCCCAACCCATCTCTTTAGCAGGCATGATTGCGTAGGAACGCTGATGAAATCCAATCTCAGGCGGCTGGAAACACCATGGCCCAAGATGGCTTCTGCGCCCTTCTGACACCCAGAAAAAAACAGCAGGAATCAGTGTGTGTACATCGTGACCCACCTCTAAAGCAGGCAGGATGGCCAGCAGGAACGCTGATGAAATCCAGTCTCAGGCAGCTGAAAAGAGCTTGACCCAAGATGGCTTCTATGCCCTTCACAAGAGTATGAATTTGGGGAGGAGGGAGACTTGAGACATTGGTGATGGGAATGTTGCACTGGTGATGGGTGATGTTCTTTACATGACTGAAACCCAAACACAATCATGTATGTAATCAATGTGTTTAAATAAAAAAAAATGGCTGTACTCTTCTTTTTCCATTTTCTCTTATTTTTTCGATAATTTTATTCCCACTTACATGGAAATAAATGTTTTGGGATCATCTGTGAGAATTATGTGATACATGGTCTTAAAATGAAGAAATTTATATATTTTTAATAATATTTTATTTAAATACCTTGATTATAAACATCATTGTGGTTGGGTTTCAGTCATATAAGAGGACACCCCCCCCCATCACCAGTGCAACATTCCCACCACCAATGTCCCCAATATCCCTCCTCCCCACCCCGCCCCCACCTGTACTCTAGACAGGCTTTCTATTTCCCTCATATATTCTCATTGTTAGGATAGTTTGCAATGTAGTTAATTCTCTAACTAAACTCATCACTCTTTGTGCTGAGGTTCATGAAGTGGGCTGCAACTTCCGGTCCTCCTCACTTTCGTCTCTGAAAATTATTGCAAAAATGTCTTTCATTTTTCTTAAAACCCATAGATGAGTGAGACCATACTGTGTCTTACTTTCTCTCTGACTTATATGTTTTGTTCAAGCTCTGTTCTGTTTATTCAAAGCACAAGGTGGACTACTTATACACAATTTTTTATTGGTATGAAATGTATACCATTTTTTATTTTATTTATTTAAAAACCTTGATTACATACATGATTGTGTTTGGGATTCAGTCATGTAAAGAACACCACCCATCACCAGTGCAACATTCCCATCACCAATGTCCCAAGTCTCCCTCCTCCCCACCCGACCCCCGCCTCTACTCTAAACAGGTTCTCCATTTCCCTCATACATTCTCATTATTAGGACAGTTCAAAATGTACTTATTTCTCTAACTAAACTCATCAATCTTTGTGGTGAGCTTCCTGAGGTGAGCTGGAAATTCCAGCTCTTTTCTCTTTTGTGTCTGAAAATTATTATTGCAAGAATGTCTTTCATTTTTCTTAAAACCCATAGATGAGTGAGATCATTCTGCATTTTTCTCTCTCTTTCTGACTTATTTCACTCAGCATAATAGATTCTGTGTACATCCGTGTATAGGAAAATTTCATGACTTCATCTCTCCTGACAGCTGCATAATATTCCATTGTGTATATGTACCACAGTTTCATAAGCCATTCGTCTGTTGAAGGGCATCTTGGTTGTTTCCAGAGTCTTGCTATGGTAAATAGTGCTGCAATAAATATAGGTGTAAGGAGGGGTTTTTGTATTGTATTTTTGTGTTCGTAGGGTATATTCCTAGAAGTGGTATAGCTGGATCGTATGGGAGCTCGATTTCCAGTTTTTGGAGGAATCTCCATATCGCTTTCCATAAAGGTTGAACTAGACGGCATTCCCATCAGCAGTGAATAAGAGTTCCTTTCTCTACGCATACCCGCCAACACTATTTATTCTCATTCTTTCTGATGTGTGCAATTCTCTGTGGTGTGAGGTGGTATCTCATTGTTGTTTTGATTTGCAACTCCCTGATGATTAGTGATGTGGAGCACTTTTTTATGTGTATTTTGGCCATTTGTATTTCTTCTTTGTCAAAGTGTCTGTTCATTTCTTCTCCCCATTTTTTGATGGGATTAGATGTTTTTTTTTTCTTGTAAAGTTCTGTCAGTGCCTTGTATATTTTGGAGATTAGCCCCTTATCTGATGAGTATTGGGTGAATAGATTCTGCCACTCAGTGGGTGGCTCCTGTATCCTGGGCACTATTTGCTTTGAGGTGCAGAAAATTCTCAGCTTAATATATTCCCATCTGTTAATTTCTGATTTCACTTGCTTGGAGAGTGCACTTTCTTTCTTGAAGATGCCTGTAATGTCCTGGAGTGTTTTGCCTATGTGCTGTTCTATATATCTTATGGTTTTGGGTATGATATCGAGGTCTTTAATCCATTTGGATTTTACCTTCGTACATGATGTTAGCTGGGGGTCTAAGTTCAATTTTTTGCAAGTGGCTAGCAAGTTGTGCCAACACCACTTGTTGAAGAGGCTTTCCCTGCTCCATTTAGGATTTCCTGCTCCTTTATCAAAAATTGGGTGATTGTATGTCTGGGGAACATTTTCTTAGTATTCAAGCCTATTCCACTGATCTGAGGGCCTGTCCTTATTCCAATACTTTGCTGTTTTGATGACTATTGCTTTGTAGTACAGTTTAAAGTTGGGGAAAGTAATTTCTCCCATATTCTTTTTCCCAATGATTGCTTTAGCTATTTGAGGGTGTTTATTGTTCCAAATGAATCTTAAAAGTGCCTGATCCACTTCTTTGAAGAATGTCATGGGTATCTTTAGAGGGATAGCATTAAATCTGTACAATGCCTTGGGGAGTATTGCCATTTTGATGATGTTAATCCTGCCAATCCATGAGCAGGGTATGCGTTTCCATTTCCGTGTGTCCTCTCTAATTTCTTGGAGCAGAGATTTATACTTTTCTTTGTATAGGTCCTTCACATTTTTAGTCAAGTTGATTCCAAGATATTTGAGTTTGTGTGGCACTATTGTGAATAGGGTTGTTTTCTTAATGTCCATTTTATCCTTATTACTATTGGTGTATAGAAAGTCCATTGATTTTTGTGTGTTAATTTTGTAGCCTGCCACCTTGCTATATGAGTCTATTGTTTCTAGAAGCTTTTTGGTAGAGTCTTTAGGTTTTTTTAAGTAGAGTATCATGTCGTCTGCAAACAGTGAGAGCTTGACTTCCTCCTTTCCTTTTTTTTTATATATATATTTTAAGTGGTTTTTTTTTATTTAAACACCTTGATTACATACATGATTGTGTTTGGGTTTCAGTCATGTAAAGAACACCACCCATCACCAGTGCAACATTCCCATCACTAATGTCCCAAGTCTCCCTCCTCCCCACCCGACCCCCGCCTGTACTCTAAACAGGCTCTCCATTTCCCTCATACATTCTCATTATTAGGACAGTTCAAAATGTACTTATTTCTCTAACTAAACTCATCACTCTTTGTGGTGAGCTTCCTGAGGTGAGCTGGAACTTCCAGCTCTTTTCTCTTTTGTGTCTGAAAATTATTATTGCAAGAATGTCTTTCATTTTTCTTAAAACCCATAGATGAGTGAGACCATTCTGCATTTTTCTCTCACTCTCTCTGACTTATTTCACTCAGCATAATAGATTCCATGTACATCCATGTATTGGAAAATTTCATGACTTCATCTCTCCTGACAGCTGCATAATATTCCATTGTGTATATGTACCACAGTTTCTTTAGCCATTCGACTGTTGAAGGGCATCTTGGTTGTTTCCAGAGTCTTGCTATGGTAAATAGTGCTGCAATGAATATAGATGTAAGGAAGGGTTTTTTGTATTGTATTTTTGTGTTCCTAGGGTATATTTCTAGGAGTGGTATAGCTGGATCGTATGGGAGCTCGATTTCCAGTTTTTGGAGGAATCTCCATATAGCTTTCCATAAAGGTTGAACTAGAAGGCATTCCCACCAACAGTGGATAAGAGTTCCTTTCTCTCCACATCCCCTCCAACACTATTTATTCTCATTCTTTGTGATGTGCGCCATTCTCTGTGGTGTGAGGTGGTATCTCATCGTTGTTTTGTTTTGCATCTCCCTGATGATTAGTGATGTGGAGCACTTTTTCAAGTGTCTTTTGGCCATTTGTATTTCTTCTTTGTCAAAGTGTCTGTTCATTTCTTCTCCCCATTTTTTGATGGGATTAGATGTTTTTTTCTTGTAAAGTTCTGTCAGTGCCTTGTATATTTTGGAGATTAGCCCTTTATCTGATGGGTATTGGGTGAATAGTTTCTCCCACTCAGTGGGAGGCTCTTGTATCCTGGGCACTATTTCCTTTGAGGTGCAGAAGCTTCTCAGCTTAATATATTCCCATCTGTTAATCTCTGCTTTCACTTGCTTGGAGAGTGCAGTTTCCTCCTTGAAGATGCCTGTAATGTCCTGGAGTGTTTTGCCTATGTGCTGTTCTATATATCTTATGGTTTTGGGGCTGATATCGAGGTCTTTAATCCATTTGAATTTTACCTTCGTACATGATATTATCTGGGGATCTAAGTTGAATTTTTTGCAAGTGGCTACCCAGTTATGCCAACACCACTTGTTGAAGAGGCTTTCTTTTTTCTATTTAGAATTTTTTGATCCTTTATCAAAAATTAGGTGATTGTATGTCTGGGGAACATTTTCTGAGTATTCAAGCTTATTCCACTGACCTGACGGCCTGTCCTTATTCCAATACAATGCTGTTTTGATAACTATTGCTTTGTAGTAAAATTTAAAGTTGGGGAAAGTAATTCCTCCCATATTCTTTTTCCCAATGATTGCTTTAGCTATTCGAGGGTGTTTATTGTTCCAAATAAATTTCAAAAGTGCCTGATCTACTTCTTTGAAGAATGGCATCGTTATCTTTAGGGGGATCGCATTGAATCTGAACAGTGCTTTGGGGAGTATTGCCATTTTAATGATGTTAATCCTGACAATCCATGAGCAGGGTATGTGCTTCCATTTCCACTTGTCTCTCTTATTACTTGGAGCAGAGTTTTATAGTTTTCTTTATATATGTTATTTACATTTTTAGTCAAGTTGATTCCAAGATATTTGAGTTTGTGTGGCACTATAGTGAATGGGATTGTTTTCTTAATGTCGATTTCTTCCTTATTAGTATTGGTGTATAGAAAGGCCATTGATTTTTGTGTGATAATTTTGTAGCCTGCCACATTGCTATATAAGTCTATTGTTTCTAGAAGCTTTTTGGTAGAGTCCTTGGGATTTTATAAGTAGAGTATCATGTCATCTGCAAACAGTGAGAGCTTGACTTCTTCCTTTCTTATCTGGATTCCCTTGATATTTTTTTCCTGCCTAATCGCTATAGCAAGTACTTCCAGTGCTATGTTGAATAGGAGTGGTGAGATAGGACAGCCTTGTCTTGTGCCAGAATTTAGAGGGAAGGCTTTTATTTTTTCTCCATTGAGGATAATATTTGCCACTGGCTTGTGGTATTTAGCCTATATTGACAAAGGTTCCTTCCATTCCCATCTGGCTGAGAGTTTTGATCAAGAATGGATGTTGGACCTGATCAAATGCTTTCTGTGCATCTATTGATATGATCATGTGGTTTTTATTTTTCTTGTTATTGATGTTGTGTATTATGTTGATAGATTTACGGATGTTAAACCATACTTGCATTCCTGGCATGAAACCTACTTGTTCGTAGTGGATGATCTTCTTAATGAGGCATTGAATGCTATTTGCCAGGATTTTGTTGAGGATCTTTGCATCTGCATTCATTAGCGATATTGGTCTGTAATTTTCTTTTTTCGTAGCATATCTGTCTGGTTTAGGTATCAAGGTGATGTTGGTTTCATAAAAGCTATTTGGAAGTGTTTCCTTTTGTTCAATTTCATGAAAGAGTCTTGCCAGGATTGATAGTAGTTCTCTTGGAAAGCTGGAAAGAATTCATTAATGAATCCATTTGGGCCTGGGCTTTTGTTTTTCGGTAGACATTTGATTACCGTTTTAATTTCATCAATGGTGACGGGGGTGTTTAGATATGCTACATCCTCTTCCTTCAACCTTGGAAGATTTTGAGAGTCCAAGAATTTATCCATTTCTTCCAGGTTCTCATTTTTAGTGCGTAGAGTTTCTCAAAGTAGTTTCTGATTACCCTTTGAATCTCTGTCATATCAGTAGTGATCTCTCCTTTTTCATTTCTAATACGAGTTATCAAGTTTCTCTCTCTCTCTTTCTTTGTTAGGTTTGCCAGTGGTCTATCAATCTTGTTTATTTTTTCAAAGAACCAACTTCTGCTTTTGTTGATCTTTCGGATTGTTTTTTGGGTTTCCACTTCGTTGATTTCTGCTCTCAGCTTTGTTATTTCCTTCTGTCTCCCTATTTTTGGGTCCTTTTGCTGAGCTCTTTCTAGTTCTATTAGCTGTGTCATTAAGCTACTCAGGTAAGTTCCTTCTTCCTTCCTGATGTGTGCTTGCAAAGCTATAAATTTTCCTCTCAGTACTGCTGTTTCTGTGTCCCATTAGTTCTGATAGTTTGTGTCTTTATTGTCATTTGTTTCCAGGAACCTTTTGATTTCCTCCTTGATTTCATCTGAGACCAACTAGTTATTCAATATGAGGCTATTGAACTTCCAGGTGTTAAAGTTTTTCTTCTGTGTCCCTTTGGATTTCACAAATAATGTCAGAGCCTTGTTGTCAGCGGAGTTAGTTTGCAAAATTTCTATCCTCTTGATATTTTGGAGGTATGTTTTATGTGCCAGCATGTAGTCTATCCTGGAGAATGTCCCATGTACATTGGAGAAGAATGTGTATCCAGGTTTCTGGGGATGGAGTGTCCTATATATATCCACTAGGCCTCTTTCTTCCATTTCTCTCCTCAGGTCTAGTATATTCTTGTTGGGTTTCAGTCTGGTTGACCTATCCAGTGTTGAGAAAGCCATGTTAAGGTCCCCCACAATTATTGTGTTGTTATTGATATTATTTTACAAATTTGTCAACAGTTGTATTAAATATTTTGCTGGCCCCTCATTCGGTGCATATATGTTTAGGAGAGTTATTTCTTCCTGTTCTACATACCTCTTGATTAATATAAAATGTCCATCTTTGTCCCTTACAATCTTCCTGAGTATAAAGTTTGCATTATCTGATATTAGTATGTCCACTCCAGCTTTTTTATGTGTGTTGTTTGCTTGGATAATTTTTTGCCAGCCTTTTATTTTGAGTCTATGTTTGTTCTGACTATTCAGGTGCATTTCTTGTAGGCAGCAGAAGGTTGGATTGAGTTTTTTGATCCATTTAGCCACTCTGTGTCTCTTGACTGGTGCATTTAGTCCATTAACGTTGAGAGAAAGAATTGTCCTGGGATTTAATGCCATCTTTATATCAAAATTTGGTGTGTCTTTTGGTTAGTCTTGTCTTAAATTAGGTCTTTCAATTTTTCTCCTAAGACTGGTTTTGTGTCTGTAAAGTTTCTGAGCTGTTTTTTGTCTGTGAAACCATGTATTCTTCCGTCAAACCAGAAAGTGAGTTTTGCTGGGTATAGTATTCTAGGTGAAGCATTCATTTCATTCAGTCTTGTCACAATATCCCACCACTGCTTTCTGGTCTTGAGTGTTTCTGGTGACAGGTCTGCTGTAAATCTCAAGGATGCTTGCTTGAACGTAATTTCCCCTTTTGATCTTGCTGTTTTCAGAATTCTGTCTCTATCTGTGGGATTTGTCATTGTGACTAGGATGTGTCTTGGGGTGGTTTTTCTGGGGTCTCTTTTGGTTGGTACTCTTCGAGCATGCAGGATTTGATCACATATATTCTTTAGCTCTGGAAATTTCTCTTTAATGATGTTCTTGACCATTGATACTTCCTGGAAATTTTCTTCCTGGGTCTCTGGGACTCCAATGATTCTTAAGTTGTTTCTGTTGATCTTATCATAGACTTCTATTTTCATCTGTTGCCATTCTTTGACTAATTTTTCCATTGTCTGTTCATTTGCTTTAAGTTTTTTTTCCAATCTCTCCTGCTGTATGGAATTGTTATGTATCTCATCTTCCACAGCACCAAGTCTATTCTCAGCTTTTGATACCCTGTCCCAGAGCTTATCCATTTTGTCGTTTACTTTGTTTACTGACTTTTTCAGGCCTGTTAGTTGACATGTTATTTCAGCTTGGAGGTTTTTGATTTCTGTCTTCATATTTTCTTGGTTCTTATTAGTGTTCTGTTCAACTCTTTCCATGGTTTCTTTGAGTTCTTTGAGCATCTTCCATATTGCTAATTTAAAGTCCTTATCTGTGAGGTTGATTAGTTGGTTGGTCATTATCTGGTCATCAGAATTGTCATCTTCATTCTCTATGTCTGATGCTGGCCTGTGTTGTTTTCCCATTGTCACACTTGTATTGTGGGTTTTTCTACATGTTGTGGTGGTATTTATTGGTTATATGATGCAGGCAGCACACTCCTCTGGCTCCGCCCTTTCTGGATGGGCTGACTTGCCTCTAAGGGAGGGGAGTCCTCCGTGGATGAAGTCTCACACTGGATCAAATCTTAGGCCCGAGCATGCAACAGAGAAGACTGTCTGGAGAGAAATGCTTGCTTCTGTGATCTAGCACAGTTCTTAGTGTGATTTTTTTCTTCTTGTTGTGATGGTGTTCTTTTCTTAGAAAGAGCGCACGGGCTAGCCTCTTTTTGGCCCACTCCCAAGAGTTTCATGCAGGAGGACAGTAGACAGACATACACAGGTAGCACTCACAGTTTTTCACAGTTGGGCCCCCCTGGGCAGGCGTAGTTTCGTGGATTTTCCCAGCCTGATGTCAAAAACAGGGGACCCGGCTTCTGCAAATGCTTGCTGGTTTTTATGTTCTGGAGTCCTGCCCTGAAAATGGCCTCTGGGAGAGCGAGTTTTCTGGAGCCTCTTTTTGCCCCACTCCCAAGAGTTTCATACAAGAGGACAGTAGACAGACATATACAGGCAGCACTCACAGTTTTTCACAGTTGGGCCCCACTGGGCAGGTTTAGTTTCGTGGATTTTCCCAGCCTGATGTCCCAAACAGGGGACCTGGCTTCTGCAAAAGCTTGCCAGTTTTTATGTTCTTCTGACTTATATTTTTAAGAAATTTTAAAAAGGAGTCTGGAAGAAGTTTTCTCTTGGAAAATGATTCTCACAAGGTGAAAACAGCATTACATGATGACTCTTAAAATCTTAGGGGTCTTGGACACAGTGAATATTCAGTAAATAATAGATATTAATAGAGACACAATGTTTTTGAAACTATCTAATACAAGGAATATGGATATAAATAGACACATGGGCATATGCGTTCATCTAAATAATAAATGAAAGGATGAGATGGATGGTGTTTTGTGAGGGAGAGGAATCACAGGAAGATTTAATTTGCATACTTGGAAGAGAACTGGATTAGATCTTGACTTTGTCATGAATTACAAGTTTGACATGGGGCAAAGCACTTAACCTCACTGTGCCTGGCAAAGTTAAAAACACAATAAGAGGGTTTATTTAAATGCCATGGTTAGTTCAGCAGTTCAGTCTTTTGACATAAAATATTTAGCATAAGGCAGATATAGATCACTAGAGCATGGAAAAATAGCTGCTATTTATGTCTTTCCTAAGCAATAAATGCATGTAGTTTGTGACAGCTGTAGAACTCCAGGCTCATAACTCCAGGTTATACTTTTAAGTATGATTCTCTCCTGTGAATCACCAGAACAGAGGACCTGTATTGCAGGCATGTTAGCTCTTACACTGAAATGTATTTTATTGTGCTTTGAAGAATGAAAATAAAGTAAAATTGGAAGACAGGGAAGAAGTAGGGGAAAAGTACAGACTTATATAGACTTCTACACAAGAATTATAGACTTTTCCAAGACTTCTCCCAATATTTGTCCTCATTAAGCTCAAATATAATCTATACTTCTTAGCATCCCATTTGTAAATAAAATATCTTCCAATATTCAGATGGATATTTACCTGCTTGCTGTATAGTCAAAGGTCAGTAGCCACAAAGCCTTATAACTGGAAGAGTTAATGCTGCCCAAAGTGTTGCTCCTAGATAACCAATACTCAACAACAACATTAAAGGCAAAGATGATACCTATTTTTTACTAGATATCTTCTTCATAGCATGCAGTGTCCATGACCCAAAATTTAATACCTGTGATTAGATAAATGTCTCTAATGCTAGAGGCATATGTGCTGTCTTAGTGAGTCCATGGTGTCTAAGCATGTGTCACCACATCTCTTCATTTTAGATGTGGACTCTCATGTTTTTATGCTGGTTGTGTACTAGGAGTCTCTCTCTCTCTCTCTCTCTCTCTCTCTCTCTCTCTCTCTCTCTCTCTCTCTCTCTCTCTCCCTATGTCCTTCCTCAATACTACTGTATAAAATCTGTTTTTACTTTTAAAAGTATATAAATGAATAAATACAGCTATAATGGGCTCCTGAGCATAGGATTCTCATTGTAATATTAATACATAAGACCTACTTCAGTGAAGAACAGAGTTCTAAACTTAGAATCCAGGGACCTTTTTAATTAGCCTTCCATTTTAGTTAGATTACAATAGCAGGCAACTGAACCAGCCTATATGTTCCAAGAAATGAATTTGCATTCTCCAAAATACCCCAGAAAATTAACATTTTTTAAAGTCAAAGAACAAATAAAGGGACATATTGATGTTTAAGCCTATTGAGGTTTATAATCATCTATGAAAGAATCACAATCATTTTCTGACTGTGGAAAATGCTTTAAACTGTGAGCCTAAAAATTCATGGGCAGCAAAAGAGGCAATAGGCAACAGGCTATCTTCTATAAACACAACACAGAACCCAGGTGAGGCAGAGAGCTAATAGGAGCTCTCTGATCCTTCCCAATAGAACTTTATTAGCTATAAATTAGCAATTCCCATGCCTGAAGAAAAAACTGTTGTGTATCACTCATTATCAAGAACATGCCTATCATTATGAGATTTTATCTCACATCATTGATAATTATACATATCAAAAAGGCCATGTTAGTGTCAACTGGCTTAGCCTATGTGAAAAATAGCATCAAGAATTCTAAAAAAAAAAAAAAAAGGAAACAGAACTTCTATATATCTAGCGAACCAATTAATCCATTTCATAAAATCTACCCCTGATCACTAAAACATTAAATATATATGTATATATATATTCCTATGCTTATTTCAGTACTTAGAAGAGCAATAAGGACATGAGAAGAGTCCAAATGCCAAATGAAAAATGAATGGATAAAGAAATGGTGGCATGTATATAAAACAAAATTATTTGCAGCTGTATGAAAAGATGACATCTTCCAGGCAGAAGCTTTCGCCAGAATGGGGAATAGCAAGGCTCCATGCCAAAAACCTTTTTAACCAAGCTTGTGGGGGGGGGTGTATGGGGCTCGTGCTGCCCCCAGCAGCCTTCCCTCTCCTTCCTCCCAGACTCTGGGCTTTCCCTGAGCACGTGCCCAGGGGGGCAGTGAGGTGGGTGCTGGGAGGAGTTTTTCCCCAACACCCACACTGCACAAGAGGGGCTGGCTTGGGGAATTCCACAGCAACTGTCCTTCCCACCAGTGTCCATTATCAAACTGAGATAGTTTAATAGGATATCATAGAGTTTATTCTATGTTTACAATGCACAGAATGTCTATGTCTTATACTTGCCTTCCCCCCTTTGACTCACCACCTTACAAGCTCATTTCTAGTCCTTTACTCCCTCACCCCCACCACCTATTACCCCACATTTAACTCTTTTTACCCTCAGTTCTTGGCTCCTCACGAAGAAGATCATAATCCCCACACAAAGCCAGCTGCCAAACAGCACCCAAAGTGATAAAATAGACTCTCAGCCTAAGAAGAAACCAATACTCTGTTCCTATTTATCTCCTCTCAGTGGCCACCTATCCTCGACCTTCTTTCACGATGTACCTGTGCTTGCTACCATACTCAGTTTCTGAGAAGTCCCCACTCAAAGACATTTCCTGATATAGGACTGCTGGGAGTCATTTTGCAAACTCCACAAGGCCAAATCACAGACCAAAGTGGTGTCCAGGTTTCAGCACCCTCCCCCCGACTATATCTAAAGACATAAAAGGAACATGTATATCTCCTTTGTATATATTAGATGCATTCCCTTAATACCTATAACTCTTTTTAAATATCCTCTTATCTAGTGACAATAATGCCCACTATTTGGGGGGGAGGGTTTGTGTGTGATCTGTTTAATAAGGAATTTTGATAGAAGAGTCTCTCTGTTTAGAGTTCATGTTAGAACCAGGTTACAGGGATTGTTGGACTTGTTCCCTCAGCCCCCAGATGCACCAATAATACCTTGTGGCATTATTCCTCTTTTGCATAGGCACATTAAAATGGGAAAATATTACATATGCAAACAAGTTCTTATCTAATAGAGATAGGAACACAAATTTTGTAATGCAGTTAGGCCTTATACCCTGAACATTGCATAATGACTTGGCTCAGGCCTCAGAAGAATGGGCATTAGCCATACACCCCTGAACCATGGATACCATCTATGGAAACAACCACAATTGTCTATAACATCACCAGGAAGCAAACCTCTACAAGGGAAGACCCTACCGCTGCCCTGGCATTGACTTATTTCACAGAGTGTTTTCTTAATACCCAGACAACTTAGCAACAGCAACAACCTACTTGCAGGGCAGGGCTGTATCTAATGGTGAGGTGAAACTAGAGGATGCTCCACATCATACTTACTTCAATGAAGGAAATGCAAAACACCATAATCTTTAACTACAGAAACTTGACACCAAGAACAGCAAATGTGCAAAAAAAAAAAATTTACTGGAACCACAGAGAAAGACTCAGAGGTTGGACAACCTAGTATACCTGGGGTCCAGAGTCGGTCTTATGCCAGAAAACTTCAGTGGTAAGTTGTATTTATTGTATTTATTGTATTGTATTGTATTTAGGCCAAGGCTTTTTTCCCATTTTTCTCATATTTTGCTGGGCCTATGCAAACAATGACAATTGCCACTCTCACATCATTATTAATGTATGTTTTTTAACTCTTCTCCTTTAAAAAAAAGAGCTTACTAAACTTAAAAAAAGTAACTGTAGTAAATTGCCTGTCTCAGGCAGGTGATGGGAAGAAGGGGAGGCACTGGTGGTGGAAATGTTGCACTGGTGAAGGGGGTTGTTCTGTTTATGACTGAAAATGAACTACAATCATTTTTGTAATCATAGTGCTTAAATAGTTTCTATATACATATGTGTATGTATATATAAAGATGACATCTTCCAGTTTGTTGTATTTTAGGTGGGGTTAAAAGTTATGTTCTGAAAAGTAAGTCAGAAGAAAGACAAATGCCAAATATTTCTATTAAACTGGAATATATAGAAAGAGAGAAAAAGATATTAGATAAAATTGATAATAATCAACCCTTAGCCTTGGCTTAAAAAGTCTCATGTATTGGGGAAAATGGTTGTGAGAATGGTGAGATGGACTAAAATAAGAAAAAGGCAAGAATGCAAAGTTCTGGGCACTCTGTGTTGGTGAAGTGGAATAACTCTGCATATCCAAACCACAAATGGCCACCTTATAATAATCATGTTAAAATATAAGAAAATGACAAAATAATCTATTTTTCATTAATTTAATGTTACTTGCAGCTGTATGATTTATCTTTATCATGTTGGGATTCATTAATTCTCATTAGATATTTTAAGAGTTTTTAAACAAAAAATGTTAAGTTTGGTCAACCACTTTTTGTGCACTTTTGTGCCCAAGAAAGCAAAAATAAAGTAAATAAACTTAATAACAAGCACATACAAAGTACTTTCTAGATCTAACATTTCCCCAAATTTACATACCAGAAAAGACAATAAGGACAACATACAGACAAAAGAGATAATTGATGGCATTCCTTTTGAAGGCCTGAGAAATCTTCAGAAGGAGCTAGGATATAATCTGGTATCATTAAAGGTAGAGTACTTGGTCATGCAGAAAACCTAGAAATGCCATCCCAAAAGAAGATACAGCTTGGTCAAAGGTTTGAATACAGAAAGAAGCTTAAATTGTATAACACCTAAAGTTTACAAATACTAAAAATATTCATATGATTGAAATATATGATATTATTAGGAAATTCAAGCTCCAATAAGCTCAATAGAATGATCCAAGAGCTAGTGAAGTTTATGGCCAGGATTCCCTCTAACTAATATTCCACAGCTTTTGTGTGAGTATAGTATGATAAATATGTTTGCATGGTGGAACATTGTGCAGTATTGTGAGGACTGAGAATAGCTGAATGAATAGAGGGTTCATATAGCGCAACATAGGCAAATTGCTTGTTTCTAGGTCAATCATCAAATACGGATTTGGAGTGCCTTTGGGTCGATTTAATTCTCTCATTAAGGTGGCTGAAATAAACAGCCCACTGAACAGTCAATATGGTCATTTCATCCTTCTTAATGACCCAATCAGATCAAATCTTGTGAGATCATCAACTCCATACCTTAAGGAAAATTTCATACATAGATAAAGAGCAGCTTTGATGTGCTCTCCTTATTTAATGATGAACTAAGTCACAGAGATGTCCCTGGAGTTGAGAATCTGTAATAAGGATATTAAGGGTCATATATTAATTAGACAAAAGGGGTAACACAGCAACTCTGAGTAAATGACAATGAGAGAGATGATTATTTAAAAGACCAAAAGTTTGTTTCTTTGTCAATGGCTTGTAAATATAAAAAGGCAATAGACAGTAACAAGATAGAAAAATGAGCAATCTGATTAGGAACAGGAAGGTCAAATATATTATGCTTTAATCAATGAATAGTCAACTTAGACTCTAACAACATAGCAAATTTCAATAATTGTCAGATATGATAACAATATTAATGATGATGCTGATTATTTTGATTACAACAATAAAGTGATGTATTGGCAAGAGAGAACAATAGTAGGAAAGAAAGATCAATGCAGAAATGACAAAATAGAGGTCTAGGCAAATTTCTATTAGTGATTATAGATCAGGGATTAGAGATGATCAGACTTGAGAAACAATTTTAATAGGATTATTGCTCTCAATACAAAAAGAAATAAATCAGTGTGTAGAAAGACTGCTATAAACTGAATTACAAGCTGTAAAATCCATATATGTTGAAGGCCTAAGTCCCAAGGTGACTGTATTTGAAATTAGTTTTCAGGAAATAATTAAAGTTAAATGAGGTCATATGGCTAGAATCCTAAACCACAGGATTAATGTCCTTTTAAAAAGAAGAGAGAGGACTAGTACAGTGGGTAGGGTGCATGTTTTACATGTGACTGAATAGGTTCAATCCCTGGCTTTCCATACATTTCACCAAGCCCATGAAGAGTCATCCCTGAGAAACATAGGGTGTGTTCTCTCCCAAAAGAGAAAGAGAATTGTTTCCATGGCGTAAAGTCAATGTAAGGAAATAATGAGAAGGTGGCATTCTATAAGGCTAGGGAAATGAGAAGGTGGCATTCTACAAGGCTCAGCAGAAACAATGTAGGATGTACATTAACCTTGGGCTTCCAACCAACAGAACTGATAAAATAGGCATTCTTTCTTTAAGTTACCTAAGTGTTGGTATTACATTTTACAGGCAGTCCAATAAATACAGAGTACAACCCCAATGACATAGGCTTCTGTCAAAGAGCACAGAAATGCAAAGCTTCTACCACCGAGCAACTAATCAATACACTTGGGAGAGTAGATGATACAGAGAATGCCCTCCCAGATTTGGCTCTTACAAAGGAAGAGAGAGGAGAAATATCGACAAAGCCTTAGTGCTATTACGATAGCCAGATATTTGAAAGATGCAGCTCTAGATCCTGTCTTTAAACAATACCTTGAATATCTCGAATAAAAGATCATTTTCCCCTCATTTTATTCCCATTCAAAACATGTGAAACTCAGACTCAAATGCAGAAACATTTCTCAAAGTTGTGTTCTAAGCTCACTTGCATTTAACTAGTATAAGCATAAAGTGATACAGATTAAATTTGAAAGCTCTGAATGGGAAGTTCACATATACATTTGTCTCTTGCTCATGGATTGTTCTCCAACTTTCTTTCCAGCTAACAGACACCTTTGCAACTCAAATCCATCTTTTTCCCAGACCTCTGATTCCATCAAGTATATCTACCTATTATAAGCAATCCAAATTTTTAGTAATTCAATGCAACAGATATTTTTTCTTTCTTTTTTCTTTACTATAGACTTTTGCATAGTAACTCTATTTCAGGATAGTTGAGACAGCAAAGTGCTGTGTCTAACTTATTAAGATCATACAGCCAAAATAGCTGAGAAAATGGAAGATGCCAGAAAATAGCACAGAACACTGGTGTTTCAAGGCACATTTCCATAAGTAATCACATGTTCCAAAAACAGATAACATCCCATTTTCAGAGCCCTAGATATACCCCCAAGAATCATAGTATCTTTTGAATGAACCATTAAAACACTAATGTCAGGACCTCACACTCAAGAGTTTCTGATTCTGTTTGGAAAGGCTGATAGTAAGTATTCCTGATTAGACTTCAGTTGAAATTGATACTTCTGGTCCTGATTCCTTCTTTGCAGAACCTCTGGTTAAAGAAACAGTGTTAGCCTGACTGAACGTTAGAAAACCTGGACAGTTTGTCAGAAAGATGCAAGCTGAAGCCCTACCTCTAGAGATTCTAATTGGTCATGAGTAAAATACTGGCATCTGAAAGATGCCCTGTATAGTCTGAGCTGCTAGTTCAGAAGAACATAATTTAAATGTGGCTGGAGGATACTCTTCAGAGGGATTAAAACTATAGATAAAAAAAAGCAAGTTCAATATCAGATGGTGGGAAAGTGACACCTTGAGGGCAGCAAGCCCTCCCAGATGGGACCATTACCATTAATGGGACAACACACTGAACAAGCAACATTTGAAGACCAATTTCTTTCCAAAATTCCATTCAGTGCATTTACAACAGAGCTGCCTTTCTCCCTGGGACAGAGTACAGCTGTCAGTGCAATATCTGCTTTCTTCGAGACAAGGCAAAGAGATCGTCATCAGGTCTCCTGTTGATGCAGCCTAGGAAATTTGCCTGGAACCTTCTTTTCTTTTTCACCCTGGACAACCCTCCTCTGCCTCAAAGACCCAGACTCACCCTAGAACTGGGAGCCAGTTCCATTGATGCTAGATAGCCACTTCTGAAAAAAAATGGAAAATAAATGAACAAAAGTGTTGTCATTGTGCCTGTTGGCCTCACATTGACTAAATACAGACAGCCAGAAGGCAGCACAAGAGGAATCTCATTTTAAAAAGCAACAGAGGAAGATTAAATTGATCTACCCAACCATCTCAGATTCAGAGCCTCCTCTGTTCCAATCCCCAACACAAATGTAATGTTCTTTTGTCCATTATGGTATTCTACAGAATTCATTGCCTCTAAGTAAAAATAAATAAATAAGAGTTGATCTGCCATGCCTTTACAGATTTTGAGCTGATTTAACAGCCATCTGATAAACACACTCTGCATGGCTAATAGCCTCTGGCCTAACAACAGTGTAAAACTGAGAAACATCGCCATCTGCTGCCCAAGAAACCCAGATGCAAGGAAATTCCCAGTTACATCCCCTTCAAACAATGTGCCTGAAGACCTTATGAGGTATAGGTATTCTGCAAACTGCCTAAGAAAGTTACGTATGTGTGTAAAAACAAAACAAACAAACAAAAAAAACCACTGAACCAATTAGTGTATTAGCCATACGTCTATATAAGAAAGGGAAAGAAATCAATTTACCACTCGGGCCAGAGAGATAATACAAGGGTTAAAGCTTTTGCCTTGCATGCAACAAACCCTACTTGAAATCACTGGCACTGCTTATGGTACTGTAAGCACTGCCAGGATTTATCGTTTAACATAGAACTTGGAGAATCACAGAGCCAGGAGTAACTATGATCACTTTTGGGTGAAACAAAAAAGAAAAATAATTCACTGAAAAGCTCTCGTTTCCTTACAGAAACTACAGATTACTTAGGACATTTTGTTATCCTTTCATGTGTAAACAAAAAAGTTAGGAAGGGGAAGTTTTGCACAAAACTTTATATTCTTTATCTTTGTATTATCTTGAAATTTTTAATCTGAGAAATAATACAGTGTTATTTACCCAATTGATTTATATTCTTTGCACTGTATATTTTTACCAGAGAATCAAATGGCAGCGCTTGACAAGAGGAACAGGGAAAATATTTCATTCTGTCTGTATTGATTAGAAACCTGAGGTGTTGCATCTGAAGAAGTTATACTAAAAGACTATTTGCTTAACCAAGCAATGTGTCTTTAAAACAACCAAATAATGCAATTCTATAGTTACTGTGTTCTTGGAAAGGAAGTGAAGTGTTGGCTACCGTGACTGACTCAGTGGTTACTTTTGCAAAACTCCCTGCCATTTTTTCAGTGCTAAGTGCTGTTTGCTATAAGCCCATATACCAACAGGAAAAAGGCAACCTTCAAGTAATAAGTAACTTCTCAGCCTAGGGGAGGAAGACACTGCCTGATACCATGGAGCCAAGTCTCCCCTTAACTTACATTCCTGAGTTAATAGCTAAACCTCATCGCCCTATGTAACAGAACTTGCCCCACTATAAAACCTGCTGAGAGTTCCGGGAAAGTGGTCTGCAAACCCTACTTTAGGGTCATAGGGCAATTCCTTGAAAACTGCTGACTTAGGAATTATTGTAAAATTGTCACTGCTTCTCCCTCCCTTCTGGAAGATGATTTACTGCCTTTGTCTCATGGCTTTCGCGCCAAAATGTATGATTGACACCATCTTTTACCTGCCCCCTTCTCCTTCTCTATATAAGAGATGCAGGACCACAATAAAGTCACCTTTGAACGGTCTGATCGCCAAAGGTCATTATTATTAACCTCTCTTAGATTTTTTACAGGTGTGGTTGTTCTTCTAGCCCTGCTAAATAAAGGTGCTGTCGTCCGTGAGCCTCTCGACTGATTCCTGCTGGCCGGGCCCCTCCGGGGGGCTTGCAGGACCCCGCAGTGAAGGAGTTCCTGTGGCCTGAAGAAGTGCCTCAATCCTTAACTCATGTTTATATGTCTAAAACTAACCCAAAAGAAATGAAAGAACTGAATTCAAAATGAAAACCTAGCAAACTTTTCTGAATAAGGACAGTTGTTTTTATCTTGTCCTTACCCCCCAAACCTGAGAATAGCTTGAACTCTCATATGCACTAACTTTTTCTATTTGCAGATATAGTAGAGTGTGCCTCATGAGACCAGTGACAAGGAGTATACTTACTAATCTTTCGAAGCACATACTTATCTATTCTTCTGTTCCTAAAAATTTTTTTTCGGAAGGACTGTGACCAAGATGGTTATTTTTTTTAAGAATGAGAATTGTGAATTTATCATTTCTCATATCCTGGTTTGCCAATAAAGCTGATTTGCTAATAACCCATCACCACACTGCTTGAATGCTTGATACTTCTATTAGCAATAGAATTAGACTTACGCATTTACACACCTTCCCCTCCCAGTCTTCAGGTAATACCCACCCCTGAGTTCATCTCTCTATCCTCCCTCTCTCTCTAGTCATCCCTAACAGCCATAAAACAAAATACATAGTATGGTTTCTCTTATTTTAATGCATAGGCTCTTAGAAGTTATTTGAAATGTCTTTTTTTATATTTTATTTAAACACCTTGATTACAAACATGATTGTGGTTGGGTTTCAGTCATGTAAAGAACAACCCCCATCACCAGTGTCCCAGCAACATTCCCATCAACAGTGTCCCAAATCTCCCTCCTCCCCACCCCACCCCTGCCTGTATATCCAAATAATTCAAAATAAGCAAAATAATGTGCCAGCCTATTTCTGCCCTCAGTATCCTCTTCTGTAAGGTAAAATCATATCTAAAGTTCCTTGAATTTATTCTATTAAGACAACTTCAGGAAGTATAACTTCAACTTCATATAACTACTACACAGTAACTCTTTTATATTTAGTTTCTGTTTTTCATAAGTTAAATATTTATTAATTTTCTGCTCACAGATCTCTTCTGTAATTTGTTGTTGAAAAAGTTCCTGGATTTCTGGGGTGTCATTTTAGTAAAGCTATTTAGATAATAAATTTTTTAAATAATAATAATGCCTTAATTAAACACTGTGATTACAAACATGATCACAGTTAGGTTTCAGTTATATAAAGAACAACCCCTTTCACCAGTGCCACCTTCCCATCACCAATGCCTCCATCTCCTCCCTCTCCCACTGCCCACCTGTATTTGAAACAGGCTTTCTTTTTTAAAAAAAAATCTTTATTTAAACACATTGATTACAAATATGATTGTAGTTGGGTTTCAGTAATATAAAGAACATCCACCTTCACCATGCAACATTCTCATCACCAATGTCCCAAATCTCCCTCCTCCCTACCAACCTGTATTTGAGACAGGTTTCTAATTCCCTTGTTCATTCACATTGTTATAATATTTTTCAGTGTAGTTTTCTAACTGCACTCACCCCTCTTTGTGGTGAGCTTCATATCATGAGCTGGACCTTCCAGCCCTCAACTCTTTTGTCTCTGAGAATTATTGCAAAAATGTCGTTTATTTTTCTTAAAGCCCATAGATGAGGGAGACTATTCTGTGTCTATCTCTTACACCCTGACTTATTTCACTCAGCATAATAGATTCCATGTACATCTATGTATAGGAAAATTTCATAACTTCATCTCTCCTGACTGCTGCATAATATTTTATTGTGTATATGTACCACAGTTTCCAGTTTCTTTAGCCATTCATCCTTTGAAGGGCATCTTGATTGTTTCCAGAGTTTGTCTATTGTAAATAGTGCTGCGAAGAATATAGGTCTGAGGAAGGAATTTTTGAATCGTATTTTTGTGTTTCTAGGGTATATCCCTAGGAGAGGTATAGCTGGATCATATGGGAGCTCAATTTTCAGTTCTTTGTTTTTCTAAATAATTTTTATTGTGACCAACATGAATTACAAGTATTTCACAGTAATATTTGCAGTACATAGTGGCATTGGATAAGGGGTATTTCACCACCAGTGTTATCCTCCCTCCACCCCAGTTCTCAGCATCCCTCTCCTTTGCCCCCAAGACTGCTAGGGTAACTGGTCCCCTTTGTGTATAGTTTGTTGAAGGTTGGCTATTGGTTCTGTTGTCGTTGACTTTGGGTTTGGTGTTTAAGTCTGATCCTTTTTTATTCCTATTCATTGTTCATATTACTGTTTGGTTCTGGTACCATCTATTTTTCTTTCCCCTCAATTTATGAGGCAGAACAAGATGATTCAAGTTATGTGGTTCTGTTTGAAAGAAAAACAAACAAACAAAACTGGGAGGAGTCCATCTAGAGGTTATAAATATCAATTTAAAAAGAAGAAAGGGTGATATCAACCACAGAGGCTGTGTGAAAAATAAAACTGTATTGGCACTACAGACAATGACCTGGATTGGACAAACTAGTTTGCCTGGAACCTAGAATTGGACTTATGTCAGGGAACTTCAGGGGTAAGGTCTCCTTGTATTTAGGCCAATGTTTTTTCTTTCCATGTCCCCCATACTTTGGTGGATCTATGCGAACGATAATTGCCACTCTAACACTGTTTTTACAGTGCTTCTTTGACTCTAAACCTTTAAGAAATCACTTGTAAAACCATCTGGAACTGCACTTTTGTTTTTGGTTAGTTTCAATTTCCATTCTTGACTATGTCTGTTGGTGTTTTTTGCTATTTGTTCCATTAAGTCTTGAATGGCTGTGAGATTCTAAAACTATGTTTATTTCCTCTGGATGATTCAATTTAGTTATATATAATTGTAATATATATTACATATATAATATATATTATAATATATAAAAAAAAAAGATTGCTCAAGGAAAAACAGAAAACAGCTGTCTCCTACTTCCCCAGTTGTTTTCCATTCCTGTTTTTCAGATGGGTCTTCTGAAGTCCAGAGGGGAAGGTAGTACTGTATTTCTGTTTTGTGGTGATTAGGCTGAAGTTTAGGAAGAGGTTTCCTTATAAAAGTTCGTGCAGACATTCTGGATGGGGGAGAGAGAGGAAGAAGTTGATAAGAGGAGAGGAAAGAAAAGAAAAAATGTATGTCCCAGAAACAGGCAGGGGAGAAGGCATAAAGGAGGATGGGAGGGAAATTGGAGACATCAGTGGTGGTGTTTTGTATATTGTATTACTTTACCAGTGGAAAAACAACAAATGTATTATGAACAATCTTATAGCCATGATGTTTAAACAAAGTAATTAATTAAAAAAAGAAGAAAGGGGAAAAAAAGAAAACAACATAACAAAAACCAACAACAAAAAAATACAAAAAAAAATATAAAAAACAAAAACCTACAATGAAAAAGAAACAGACAAAACAAAAGAAACAAAAATCACACAAAAGACCAAAACTAGCAATTACCAAAAAAAAAAAAAAAAAAAAACACCAGAGCAACAAATACAATAGCCAAACAATGACCATGATAACGAAAAAAAAATAAAAAATAAAAAGAGGAATGATAAAAAAAGAAAGGAAGGAGGGCTGGTGTGGTAAGGTTTAATTTTTTTGTTTGTTTTGATTTGGTTTTTGCATAGACACAGTAAATTGGGGAAATTAGAAAGGGAATTTCCTTATTTCCTTAGCCTAAAAGGTTACAGGATTACTCCATCCTTGAAACATGCTTTCATGGAAATGACTACAGGCTCCAAACATGTTCTTTTTCACATGCCAAGGACTTTTTATGGTGCCAGGAAACTTTCTGCTCAGCTGTGGATGATAGATTCAGGACTCTATCTTAAGATCTTGGTTTTTGCACAAATCTTAGGATGAAGATAGGTTAGCATCTTTCTTTACGATTCTAGCAATTCTGTTCCATCACTGTTGTTGTAATCAGTCTTCTGTAACTGGTGGACTTGGTTTTTGCACAGATCCTAGGACGAAGCCTAGGGTAGTCTTTCATTATGATTCCGGGAGACCTGCTCTGTCTAAGTTGTCAAAGACAGACCTCTGAAATTAGAGATCTTGGTTATTGTACAAATCCTAGGCCAAAGCCTAGGCTAGGGTCTTTCATTTTGGTCCCCGAATAAGTTTTACCCAGTCACGTTTGTCAAAGTCAGTCTTCTGTAGTTAGTGATTTTGGTTTTTGCACAGACCAAAGGATGCCCTGTATTCTGATTTCATCTTATAGTTAGGTGATTAGATAGGGCTACCTGCTCTTAGAGCAAGTTGTTGCCATTTCCTGTCAAGAAGTCATATCAAAACTGGTGTAAGTTGGTGCTAGAGCTGTATTAGGAGTTTTCCAGGGGTAGTTTGGTTCCTGGTGCTGTTTCAGGGAACTGAGTCCATTCTATGTCTGGGCTCTAGGGCTCAGGATTGGACGGTAACTGTCCAAACTCATGAAGTCTAAGTTGGGTTCACATGACACATGTTCAGGGTGGGAGGTGCCCCTGTACTAAAAAATGTATGGGTTCTTATCCCTAGTAGATAAGAAATTGATTCTGTACATAAAATTTCCTCATTTTTAGTATGCCTTTGCAAAAAGGAATGGTGCCACATTGTATACACACACACACACACAATGGAATACTACATAGCAGTTAGAAATGACAAAATCATGGATTTTGCAGCAACATGAATTGTTGTGTATTTGTTGTAATATTGTTTTTGCCTGTCATCCCACCTGGATCTTCCAGGAGGGGGTGATTAAGGAAAGAAATAAATAGCTTGTTGGGGAGGCATAGAGAGCTCTTTTGCCAGAACTGATGGCTTGTTCGGTTTGCTTTTTGGAGCTGGCTGCAATTGACAAGACTCCTTTTGCTGAACCTTTAGTCCCCTAATCTTTTGCATTCGTTGATTATTTACTCCGGATATTATCAAGGTCTCCCCCAAAAGGGGGGACAGAAGAATGGGATTTAATTTATCTTTCTGGCAGTTATTCTTAGACTTGCAGACCATCAGCAAGTGCTTTGACCTTCCCCCACATTTGGCACCTGGAACAGGTGAATCTGGATCCTCTGGAACTGTAAGTGACATGTTTTATTGGAAATTACCTCTGGAGGTCCTTGGCTGGTTATTATGGATACTCACGCTCACTATGCCATCTGTTATTAAATACATCAGTTAGGCATTATTCAAGTGCATTACTCTATTTGGATATAAACCACTTGGTTTTATACTAGTAAATATCATTGCAGTTGGATGGGTGCTGCTTACAATTCAATCAAAAATTTCTACTCCAATATTTGCATTGCTTGAGTGGTCTCCATTAGTCATAGTTTGTGGAATTTCTGTGTTGGCTAATATGACTATCATATGCAGAGGCATTGGCTGGTGGTTAGGAAATAGACAATGTGGAAATTGTAAAGTGAAGACCAGTGTGGACAATAAAAAAAAATTTTCCTACGAAAATTTAGACTAAGATACAGGCTGATAAATCTAACATGGGCATTAAAAGTATAGGCATTTTTGCCAGTAAAAAATCAACCCAGACACGTAATTTAGATACTCATAATCCAAATCAAGATCTTGACACTGATAATCAGCCTCCAGTGCTAAGTCTACAAGGGAGTCCTGATTCTGTTCACAGTATGGACTCACATGTTAGTGCCAACTCAGACAATGAACCACATTCTAGTATTCCACACCTCAGGCATCGGAGTCCTGTGCAAGGTACTTTGGCTAATCCGACCTCAACACCATTGCAAACAGTATATGTTTCAAATTATGAACCTCTTGAAATGGAGGATGTGGAACGGTTTAAGAAAGCATGTAAAGAATTTGGGGCTACCTCTCCATATTGTCAGGAGGTACTAAGTGTCGAAAATCAATTTGGACTCTGCATGACTTTAAAAAACTTGCTGAAATATGCCTGCCATCTAAACAGTGAACTGAATGGGAAATGTTATATGCAGAGGGTGTGAAATCCAAACTATATAGTCCAGATGGAACCAAAAAACGAGTGGAAGGGGATAATTACTCATATGAATTATTAATGGGAGAAAATCAATATTCAGATATACAGACACAAGCGGCTTTACCAAAGAAAATCTCAAAAATAATTAAAGACATTGCATTATCTTCATGGGAAAGAAATGATACTAACAGTACTGGTGAGGGAACCTTTTTAAGAATTATCCAAGGTCCCCAAAAGCCTTATGTAGAATTTGTGGCTGAACTCAAAAATGCTTTTAAAATACAAGTTAAAAA
The DNA here is from genome assembly GCF_024139225.1 of Suncus etruscus. Classification (NCBI taxonomy): domain Eukaryota; kingdom Metazoa; phylum Chordata; class Mammalia; order Eulipotyphla; family Soricidae; genus Suncus; species Suncus etruscus. Next base: position 170,652,676 of record NC_064849.1, read on the forward strand.
TGATGAGGTGAGGAAATTTCTAGAAAAATGTTTGGCTTATCATAATGCTAATTCAGCTTGCAAATTGGTATTGGCTCCATTGCAGGAAAAAGCTGATTTAAATGAATTTTTATATGCATGTAGGAATGTTTATGATATACCCCATTCATTAGCAAATTCAGATCAGGTGCAAACCTTTGCAATTACTAAAGGAAATATAACTCTTTACCCGAGAGGACAAAAATTTGCCTGAAAACCAGGTCTCTGCCCAAAATGTAATAAGGATTACCACTGGGCGAGAGACTGTAGATCTGGAAATCTCCATAATAATAACATAGGAAGAGGTTTCAATACAAACCCTAGGAGACAGTTTGCCTGTTACCATTGTAGAAAACAAGGGCATATTAAAAGGAATTGCCGTCTTTTGTTAAATTCAGTTCATCCAGGATCTACAATTAAAAAACAGGGAAATGCCTACAGGGCCAATCCCCAGGCTCTTACAAATCAGGGGCATAATTATCAAACCATAATTCTCCCCAGCTCAGCCCAAGAAGATTAATCTCAATTAATGAATCATCACATGCCACAGTGGGCAGTGCTGGGCTTGATATAACTTGCCCAGTGGACATTACAATTTACCCAGAGAATGCCCTTATATGTTACACACAGGCATAGTGGGACCCCCAGATACAATGGGTTTGAATCTGGGCAGAAGTTCCCTTAATGTAAAAGGTATATCAGTAAATACAGGTGTTATTGATTCAGATTCAAAGGGAGAAATTATTGTAGTTATCAATGTGCCAGTTACTTGGACTTTCAAAAAAGGGGAGACGATTGCCCAAATAGTAATAATACCTTATGTTAAATTTGGGACTTCAGATAAGATAAGAACTGGAGGTTTTGGAAGCACAGATCCAGGGGCTGCCAAAAACCCATTAGTGGCTCTGATTACTAAAAGTAAAGATGAAAATCCAATGACTAAACTTAATATAGAAGGGCAATTCTTCAATGGCATGATAGACACAGGTGCTCAGGTCACTATAATTTCTGATAAAGAATGGCCAAAAAATTGGTCTCTGCAAGAAATTCCATATTCATAAAAAGGAATAGGAGGCCTGAGTTCTTGTTTGTTAAGCACAAGAACCATGGTATTTTGTGGCCCAGAAAATCAAAAGGCTATAATCAGGTCTCATGTGGGCCCATTCTCACCATCCCTGTGGGGCTGTGATTTGCATAAACATGGAAGGCAGAATTCCATATTCCATTAGCTCAAGGTGAGCCTGAACCTTCTTCTGAATTAAAAACCAAAAATTTTTGGTAGGGGCCACTGCCAGAAAAACCCCAGCACCAATAAAAATAAAATGGAAATCTGATGAACCAATTTGGATAGGCCAGTGGCCCCTTAAAATTGATAAATTAAAGGTGATGACAGAATTAGTGGAAGAACAGCTAAAATTAGGACATATTGAGCCTTTGTTTTCTCAATGGAATTCACCTATATTTACCATAAAAAAGAAATCTGATAAATGGAGATTGTTAATGGATCTGAGAGCTGTGAATTTATCTTTGGTATCTATGGGAAAATTACAGACAGGTTTACCATCACCTGTAGTAATCCCTAAGGAATGGCCACTAATTATAATTGATTTGAAAGACTGTTTCTATCATATTCCTATTCACTCAGATGATAAACACCGTTTTGCATTCTCAGTTCCTTCTATTAATAATACTCACCCTTGCAGGCATTTTCAATGGACTGTTCTCCCTCAGGGCATGCTAAATTCACCAACTATGTGTCAATATTTTTGGGCAAAATTTTGAGCCCTGCTCGTGAAAAATTTCCCCAAGCTATAATTTATCATTACACCGATGATATTTTAATTACAATGAATAATGAAACAGATATACAGAAATTATATGCTTATGTGATTAATTGTTTGCAAATGGCAGGACTGAAAATAGCTTTAGAAAAAATACAAACCATGCCACCATATCAATACTTGGGCTTTATTTTGGATAGAACATCAATACGTCCCAAAAAAATTTCCATAAAAAATGAGAACCTTAAAACGCTTAATGACTTTCAGAAACTTTTGGGTGATGTAAATTGGAATCGCCCAGCACTAGGAATCTCAAATGCAGAGCTGTTAAATCTGTTTAAAACTTTGGAAGGTAATCCTGCATTAGATAGTCCCAGAAATTTAACACAAGCTGCTAAAAATGAATTGGACATTTTCTTGAACAGACTGCAAGAATCATTTCTCTTAAGATTTATCCCTGGAGAGAAGGTATTTTTATTCATTTTCCCTACAAAAGAAACACCTACTGCGGCTTTAATGCAACAGGCTGGTCCTTTGGAATGGGTGTATTTACATAACAAACAGCCTCAGTCTGTAATATCTTACCTGCAACTAAACTCAGAATTGATTATCAAAGCAAGACTCAGATCAATATCTTTGTTAGGTTTTGATCCAGATATAATAGTATTGCCAATACCAAAAAAGGAAATTGAGTTAATATTGCCTCTTAATGAATCTCTACAAAGGGCTCTCTCAGATTTTACAGGAGAGATTTCTTCTCATTATCCAAAAGGAAAGACCTGGGACATTTTCGAAAAAAAAAAAAAACTCAGTTTGTTATCTCTTCAATTGTGAGGGATTCTCCTATTCCCAATGCAAAAGTTTTTTAGGTAGATGGATCAAGTGGGGGACGGGCAGAATAACTGGGGAAAATATGAATATAACGATAGAAACCAAATATAAGTCTGCACAGAAAGTTTAATTAGCAATGTTAATTTATCTATTAGAAAATGTATCTGAAGCCATGAATGTTGTTTGATTCTTTATATGTTGTAAATTTATGCCTGGTGATAGCCACTGCCTACATCAATTCTCATAGTCCTATTATACAGAATTTATTAAAAAAAGTTACAACACATTATTCAAAAAAGAACTGAACCTATCTTCATCACACATATTAGAGCTCATTCAGGCCATCCAGGGCTAATGGCTCAAGGAAATAAAACTGCTGATTTGTTGGCAATGCCTATATTTAAATCACCTGTAGAGTGATTCCATGGAGGCAAGCGAGAAATTATAGAAAGATGTAACATTTGTGCCCCGCTACCACAAAAGACTCATATAGCAGGAGCAAATCCAAGAGGCTTGCAGTCTAAAAATTGTGGCAAATGGATGTAGCTCAAGCAGACTTATTTCCCAAAAAAACATACCTTCATGTGGTAGTGGCTACATATTCTCGATTTATTTGGGCAATTCTTAGCTCTTCCCAAAAATCTAAGGCAGTTTGCAGTTTTCTTTTACAATGTTTTTCTGTTATGGGTATTCCGTATTCTATTAAGACTGATAATGGACCCTCTTATATAAGTAAAACTTTTGAATTATTTGGTAATGAATGGCAGATAAAACATCTTAAAGGAATTTCCCACAATTGTCAAGGACAGGCAATTGTGGAAAGAGCCCATAGAACTCTGAAAAGTCAATTGCAAAAGAATAGAAAAAGAGGTTTAATGCCAAGGGAGCTGTTATCTTTGACTCTCATTACACTAAATTATCTAAATTTACCTCAGGGAGAGAGCTATACAGCAGGGGAAAAACATTTCAAAGAAGATAATCAGAGACAAGAAACAACAAATATTCCAATTTGGATAAAAGAGGATAAAAAATGGATTGCTGGTTATCTCCTCTTGAGAGGGAGGGGTTATGCTTATGTTTCTACAAATGACAACCCTCCTAAGAAATTTTGGGTGCCCTTGCGCCTCATTAGAAATCGGACTGGCGCTGATGATCAAGGTCAGGTTGCTGGGACTATAGATTCCTCACCACATCAAGTAGAGTGCTCAAGATATTGACAGTTGTGGTGCTGCTGAGGTGACTGGGAAATTAAGTGAGGGATTAACTTTCATACCTCATATTCTCAGTGAATCTGACAAAAGTGAAAAATCCTTACAGTCTGGACTACAAATAGAAAAACAGAAACCTGTTTTCACTGGATTACAAAATTTGGGTAACTCATGTTACATGAATTCAATATTGCGATGCTTGTATAATATTACAGACTTGACTCAGTATTTTTATCAAGATCATTATAAAAATGATATTAAAAGAGAAAATCCAAAGGGACATAAAGGTAAATTAGCAGATGAATTTGGTCATCTTATCAAAATCATGGGAAATGGATGCCATAAGTATTTTAATCCTGAAAGCTTCAAAGCAACAATAAGTTTACTCAATGACCAATTTGCTGGACAAAACCTACAGGATCCTCACGAATTATTAATGTTTCTTATAGAAGGATTACATCAAGATTTGCTTAAAAATTTAATGACAGATGAAACTGTACACTTTATAGACAATGATAAATATGAACAATTTAGAGCTTGCAAATCTATTATCTATGATACCTTTCAAGGACATTTTAAATCTATACTACAGTGTCTTACATGTTATCAAAAGTCTGAGGTTTATGAAACATTTGTTCAGTTGTCCCTGGCTGTCAAGTCTGCAGATAAATGTACTTTACAGGAATGCCTTGTTGAATTTTTTAAAGAAGAAGATTTGAGAGATAACAATAGAATTCACTGTAATAATTGCAACACTAAAAGGAATTTTTCAAAGAAAACATATTTATGGAAAATACCTCCCGTATTGATAATTCATTTGAAACGTTTTGCTTTTGATGGAAAACAGATTTAAAAATTATACACTTATGTGGATTTTCCTTTGGAAGACCTCAATTTAGCAGAATTTACTCATGAAAATAATAACAAGATTGAAAAATATAATTTATCATCAGAATCAAATCATTTTGGTCAAGTTCATTATGGACATTGTACTTCATACTGTAAAATTGCCATAGAACAGTATTGGATCAATTTTGATGATAAGAAGATCAAGAAAATCCCTATTGCATTGGTAAAATCTACAGCAGCATATATCTTGTTTTATATTTCTCAGAGATCTACTATGAATACTTAATGATCATTTCCTTTATTTGTCGATTATCATTGATGTTTTACTAGTCATTTTTTAAGAATGAATACGATGAATCCCCATGTGATTGTTTGTATGATGTATTTATGCCTTAATTTCAGTATTGTTTTAGGTCACTATTAATTAGAAGATTTTGCAATATATTGATGTTACTTAAGACCTATATGAAAGAAATATTCTTAATTATTTTAATGTTGTTTTATGATTGTGTATAGATATATGTTCATTTGGCAACTTTTGACTTTTCATTGTAACATCAGTGTTTTATTGCTCTCAACATAGATTTTGAGATGGAGGTATAATCATAGTTTTGATATAACCATAACTTTGTATAGTATGTATTTGCATGTTTATCGGTTTTGTAATTTTTGTTTATGGTTTTCTTTTCCTGACACTTTATCCCTTAATTTATTATTTCTCACAATTACCCTTTTCTTTCTAGTTCTTAACGTTTTATTTGTAGGAATCTCATCACAATTGCAAGCCTCCTGATATCAAACTGAGGAATACATCATTAACTGTTCCAGTGCTGTGTCCTATATCAAGTTACAACTCATCTTTCCTGATTTATCAAATGTCTTTGGTCGGACTTTTAGGAGTTCTATACTCCCTATCTTTTTAGTGTAAATTTCGACTTGGTAAAAATTTTTAACTTTTGTACTTGTATTTTTTATGATCAGAATCCTTTAAAGTATATTTAATTCTGTATTTTTGTGATTATTGTAATTAATGTTTTTAATTAATGGTAACTAGTGTTTTTAATCTTATAAAATTGATGTTATATTTCATTAAAGATTTGCTTTTGTAACTATGTGTTTGGGGTTAGATAGTGTTATATTATTATTACTATTATTGTTGTTGTTCTTATTGTTATTGTATTGTACACTATTTTTGTTTGTTTACAAAAAAGGGGGAATTGTTGTGTATTTGTTGTAATATTGTTTTAGCCTGTCATCCCACCTGGATCTTCCAGGTGGGGGTGATTAAGGAAAGAAACAAATAGCTTGTTGGGGAGGCATAGAAAGCTCTTTTGCCAGAACTGACGGCTTGTTCGGTTCGGTTTGCTTTTTGGAGCTGGCTGCAACTGACAAAAGACTCCTTTTGCTGAACCTTTGGTCCCTAATCTTTTGCATTTGTTGATTATTTACTCCGGATATTATTATCAAGGTCTCCCCCAAAAGAGGGACAGAAGAATGGAATTCAATTTATCTTTCTGGGAGTTATTCTTAGACTTGCAGACCATCAGCAAGGGGTTTGACCTCCCCCCACAATGAATAAATTTAGAAAATATTATGTTGAATAAAGTAAGCCAGAAGAAGTAGGATAAATACAGAATGATAACACTTATCTAAGGGATCTAGAATATATACCATATATACATATAAAACTGCATGAACAAATACAAATGGTCTAAGGGGTAGAAACTCCAAGCACCGCAGGTGTCAGCATTTAGCGAAAAGTGTTCAAATCAAGTCAAAGAGGGACAATACAAAGCCTTGACTATCCACTATATCATAAAGAATCTAGCAACAATGGGAACAGCGGCTTAAAGTGAACAGCTATGCAATGGTCCTATAACTACAAAGGTCAATAATAATGTTTTAAGGTATTTATCCACAGAATCAGGCAAAGAATAGGATGGGAAGTCTGAGTCTCTAGCTGCAGTGATTACTACCAATAGGCTTTAATGCCCTAATATGTACAAGTATAAAATAACCCTTCAGCTTCTTTGTTCACAGTGGTTCTTGGAAGCAAAGGGTGGCCATCCTAATTTTACACCTCTGTGCTCAGTCATACTATATGTCCATTATGATAATGTCTTGATTAAATAATCCATCCACTTCCTTTTGTTTATATCTTCTATTAGGATCTATATCACATGATTATTCAGATCACTGAAACAGTCAATGGTGCACCACGGACTTACATTACAAGTCTTTTTTTTTAATTTTTTTATTTTGAATTATGAGAACAAAAGATGAAAAGAAAGAGGACAAGGTAAAGTTACAGTGGAAGGACAATCACCCATAACATAATTCTCAGAAGAAGTCCCCTTGCTGATATCTTAACTTTGAACTTTCAGCCAAAGAACGTTAAGATAAATAAAACAGAATCCATGTGCAATTACTTTGTCCCTCAAGTCCCCAGATTGTAGCACATTATAATATTTCTTAACAGCACACAAGGCAATCTAAAGCCATAAAACTTATGTAACTCCTTAAATATTAGAGGCATAATATTTTTTACATTTCCATGTACATGCATATTAGCTTAAGTTAACCTCAAGTTTTAAGTGGGTGTGTTTTAAGGATTAGAGTCAAAGGAGCACAGTAAAAACGGTGTTAGAGTGGCAATTGTTGTTCGCATAGGCCCACCAAAATATGAGAGGCATGGAAAGGAATAACCTTGGCCTAAATACAAAGAGATCCTACCCCTGAAGTTTCCTGGCATAAGACCAGCTCTAGGCTTCAGGCAAGTTATTGTCCAATCCAAGACATTGTCCGTAGTGCCAACACACTTTTCACACAGTCTCTGTTGTTGGTATCATGTTTCTGTATTAAAGATTCTGGAATCTGCATATTCTACATTGAAGTCATGATGTGGAGTGTCTTCTCATTTCACCTCACCATGAAAGGGCAATGCAGGAAGCCCTGTTCTGTAAGCAGGTTGTTGTTAAGTCTTCTCAGTGTTAAGGGAAGTCTCTTTTGAACAGGACAATGTCTGAGCAGTGGTAGGGTCTTCCTGTCTGAGCAGTGGTAGGGTCTTTCGTGGTAGAGGATTGCTTCCAGGTGATGTTATAGACAAACCTCACAATTAAGGGGCAATACAGCAAGCCCTGTCCAGTAAGCAGGTCATTGTTTTTGTTAACTCTTCTCAGTGTTAAGGGAAGTCTCTTTTGAGTAGATCGATGTCAGACCAGCTGTAGGGTCTTCCCTGGTAGAGGAATGCCTCCAGGTGATGTTATATACAACCTTGGATGTTTTGTAAGTGTCTTCTGTAGATCAGGGGTGAATGGAGAATGCCCATTCTTCTGAGGCCTGTGCCAGGTCTTTATGTCTATGTTCAGGGTGTAAGGTCTCATTGCACTACAAGATTTGTGTGTTCCCATCTCTATTAGATAAGAACTTATTGGTATGTATAGTATTTTCCCATTTTAGTGTGCCTAAGCAAACAAGAAATAAAGCCACATGGTGCTATCAGATATATGGGGGCGTAAGAACATTTCCAACAATACCCATGACTTGGTTCAAACATAAGCATTAAACTGAGGGATTCTTTCACACCAAATTCTATATTGAGCAGTTTACAAAGAGAAGATAAAAACATGGGGGGGGGGGATCGTCACTGTATAAAAAAATATTCAGCAAAAGTTTATAGCCATCAAAGAAAACACCCATAAAATGTTGAAAAAATATAAGTGTCCTTTTTATGCCTTTTAAAATAGTTGGGTGGGTGTTACCTCCAGGGCACCACTTTGGTCTGTGACTTAGGACTCTACAGTACTTAAGTTAGAAAGGGTAAATGAGGAGTAATGATGATAGGAGTTAAGGAAGTTAAAGAGAAATATGATCTTATGAAGGGGTATGCAAAAGGGCAGAGTACAAAAATGGACATTCTGCATACATAAAAACATAATTCAATGATAGTGAGTACTATTAATGTTTCTTGTGCACGTGGGGGCAATAGCCCCCGCACGATTTTGAAAATATAGACTGGACAGAGATTACCAGTGACTTCAAGAAACTGAGAGGCCAGAAGTTCAGAGCCCCACCCAGACCTTCCCTAAAAATTTGAATGGATAATGGGGGAAAGCCTAGGGTACCTTCAAGCTCCACCAAGGGGCCCAACTCACCGGCATGCCCAGGCACGTAGCCCGGGGAAGACCTGGAGATCTGGAGCAAGGCGGTAGAGGGGTGTTGGGGTTACCCAAGTCCCGCAGCCCCACTAGGCCTGGTTAAGAAGGCCTCTGGCATGGCGGGGGCCTGCCAAACCTCCTCCTGCTAGGCTCCCGGCTCCCAGGAAGGAGAGATCCTTCAAGAAGCTGGGAGGCCAGAAGTTCAGAGCCCCACCCAGACCCTCCCTAAGGAGCTGAATGGATAATGGGGGAAAGCCTAGGGTACCTTCAAGCTCCACCAAGGGGCCCAACTCACTGGCTTGCCCAGGCACGTGGCCCGGGGAAGCCCTGGAGATCTGGAGCAAGGCGGTAGAGGGGTGCTTGGGTTACCCAAGTCCCGCGCCCCCACTAGGCCTGGTCAAGAAGGCCTCTGGCATGGCGGGGGCCTGCCAAACCTTCTCCTGCTAGACTTACATTACAGGTCTTACTCATAAAATACGTTTTTGCAAATTACCATTTCCTCTCTCTCCTTTGCCTCCTCCTCCTCCTCCTCCTTCTTCTTCTTCTTCTTCTTCTTCTTTTCTTCTTCATTAACCCAACCTAAGTTAAATAAAATCCATGATGTCAATTTCTCTATAGGAAAGGAACCATGATGCCTAAGATGTAGTGGACATAGGGTAACCACCTCTTATAGTCATAAATATCACATTGTTTAGTACTCTAGACACGAAAGCTATGCATGTCCTAAAAATGCTCCAGCCACTATCTAATCCTGAAACCTCCATTTAGCAAGGCCCACCCTCTTCAGTCATGGAGAGCCTAGAAATTGGAAAACCCTCCAACTCCAATGCATAGGCCAATTTTTAAAACTTATTTCTAATGTATTTACTTATTGTTTTTCTCTTTTTTCTTTTGTTCTCCCTTTCTCTCTATCTTAATCTATATCTAAGTTAATTATTTACCTTTACTTAATTCAATTATTTCTTAAGAGCTTTTTCCTGGCATAGGCCTGTATTGCTATGAGTTTCCCCCTAATTACTGCTTTTGCCATCTTCCACAGAAATTGACAGTTTGTCTCCTCATCTCAAGGAATCCTTTTATTTCTTCCTTGATATCCTCTTTGATCCAGCTGTTGTTGAGCAGCATGTTGTTTAATCTCCAGGTGTTGGATTTTCTCCACAGCTTCTTTTTACAGTCAATCTTGATCTCTGTTGCATAATGATCTGATAGGGTGCTTCTAATAATCCTTATATTTGTGACTTTGTACAAGTTAGATTTATATCCTAAGGCATGGTATATTCTAAAAAAGTTCCATGTGCACTTCAGGAAATGTGCATTCTACTTTCTGGGGGTGGAGGACCCTATATAAGTCCATTAATCCTATTTCTTTTAGTTTCTCATTTAGGGCTCTTATGTCTTTGCTAGTTTTCTGCCTAGTGGATTTGTCTAGTGGTGATAGTGGTGTGTTGAAATCTCTTAATACTATCACATTTCCTTCCATATGTTTCTCCAGGTTTGCAAGCAAATGCCTTACATATTTTGTTGGCTCTGCATTTGGTACATAAATGTTGATAAGAGTTAATAATTCTTGATCTATTGTTCCCCTGATAAGTAAGTAGTGACCCTCTTTGTCTCTGATCACTTTCTTAAGTGAATGCTATTTGGTCTGATATAAAAATGGCTGTCTCTACTTTCTTTTGTTATCCATTGGCTTGAACAATTGATTTTCATCCTTTTATCCTAAGCCTGTGTCTATCCTGTACTTTTAGGTGTGTTTCTTGTAGGCTGCAGAAGACCAACCCTCATTGTGTGTCTTTTAACAGGGAAATTTAGTAAATTTACATTTAAGGAGATTATTGACAGAGGGGGAAGTTGTGTAATTGTATTAAGTAGAGTGGTTGATTTTACAATCAAGGGTTTGAGTTGTGTGATACATCTTTGAGTAGTTCATTTAGATTTGGTTTGGTTAGCTCAAATAGTGTGAGTTTTTTCTTGTCTGAGAATGTTTTAACTCTCTTCCCCCATATAAATAAGAGTTTTTCAGTGATAGTGAACATGAAGTTGGAAGATTCTATCATTCAGTAGTTTGAATATTTCATTCCACTTTCTTCTTGCTTGAATTGTTTCATATGGAAAATCTGGTTTGATTCTTATGTTCCTTCCATTGTACATGAGGTTTTTTCTCCCTTATTGCTTTAAGGAATTCATCTTTCTCTTGTTTTGCCATTTGGATCACTCACTATATGTTTTGGTGTTGATTTATTAGGGTCTATTATATTAGGGACTCTATTTGCCTCTTGGACTTGCACTGAAGCCTCTTTTCAGATGGTGGGAGAGTTCTTTGCTATTATTTTCCTGAACACTTGTTCTTCCCCTTTCCCTATTTCCTACCCTTCTGGTATTCCTACAACTTGTAGATTATTGCTTTTGTCTTTGTTCATTTAAATACCTAACTTTTTCTTCCAATTCTTTACCTCTTAGTTCTTTATTGGCTTCTTTGTCATTTTTGGCTTGCAGTTTTTCTTCAAGTTCTTCTATGTGATTCTCCAACGGTGTAATTCTGCTATTATGGCTTGCTAGGGCATTTTTTCCCTTTAATTCCATGTGTATGATTCTCTCATCTTCTGTGAAAGTTCTTTGAGTTGGTGGATTTGTTCATCTATGGATTTCTTGAACTCACTGGCTAGTGATTCCTTAATTTCTATTGCCATGGCTTGCATTGCTGCTTTTAGTTCTTCATTAATTGTGTTCGTGCATTTTGGTGGACTTGGAAACTTGCTAGAATTTCTCTCTATATCCCAGCTGCTAGAGTCTTCTTATTTTGCCTATATTTCTCTGCATTTAGTGGCTTAGATTGTTTTTCTCTTGGGTCTCAGCCCTCTTTTGTCACCTGTGGCATGGGGATGGGTCCCTTCTCTGGAATGCAGCTCTAAGTGGGTATGATGGCAGCAGTTGTGAAGGTTTAGCCCGCCCACAGTTCTCCTCCCTCCTTATGCCTGCCTGAGGGTGTAGTTCCCCTGTCATCCATAGCCCTTAAGCCTGGGTGATGGCTGCAACCGGCCACTCAGAACCTCTCTGCACATCTCCTTCCTCCCCTTGCCTGTGCAAAGTGCAGGTCCCCTTTCCGTGCCTCAGCTCTTTTGCATGGTTAATGGAGGCGACCTCTCCAGTTAAAGCCTGTTCTCTCCCCTGTTACCTGCACAAAGGTGCAGGCTTTCTCTCCCTCAGCCCTTATGGCAGGGACCTCTCCTCAATTTCCAGTTTTTGGAGAAATCGCCATATCATTTTCCATAAAAGTTGAACTAGATATCATTCCCACCAGCAGTGAATGAGAGGTCCTTCTCTCCACATCCCCACCAGCACTGCTTATTCTCATTCTTGTGATGTGCATCAATCTTTGTGGCGTGAGAGGGTACCTCATAGTTGTTTTTATTTGTATCTCCCTGATGATTAGTGATGTGAAGCATTTTTTATGTGTGTGTGTGTGTGTGTTTTGGCCATTTGTATTTCTTTTTTGACAGAGTGTCTATTCATTTTTATCACCATTTTTGATGGGATTAAATGTTTTTCTTGTAAAGTTCCATCAGTGCCTTGTGTATTTTGGGTATTAGCCCCTTATCTGATGGGTATTGGGAGAATAGTTTCTCCCACTCAGTAGGTGGCTCTTGTAACCTGGGCACTATTTCATTTGAGGTGCAAAAGCTTCTCAACTTAATATATTCCCATCTATTTATCTCTGTTTTCACTTGTTTGGAGAGTGCTGTTTCCTCCTTAAAGATAATTTTAGTAGAGACAAGCTTCCTACATACCTCACTGAATTTGTTATGACAGTTCTCGGTTATTTCTCTAGCTGCACTCATCACATTTTGTGGTGAGTTTCATATCTTGAGCCCATCCTTCTGGCCCTCATCTCTGGGAATTATTTCAATGTCTTTTTTCTTAAAACCCATAGATGAGTGAGACTCTCCTGCATAGTAACTCTTATAGCAAAGACATAAATTATGTATAATGAATGTTCACTTGGGATAGGAGTGTCTCTCATTTCAAACCACATTTTTACTATGAGTTCACTATAGATACACTTTTATGGGTCTTACAGATTTTTTTTTCAGTTTTTAATGATGTAGCAATTTGTCCTTTATAGAAATATCTCCTGGTCCTGGCCACCAACCCTCTCTAGATGTCTGCAAATTGAAGGGTTTTTTGTATATTAATTTTACTTAGCTAAACATCTAGACAATCCTTCTTTAGCCTCCTAGTGAAGTTTAGTGTTATAAAAGCACTTATGATAGTATTTAACTTGATGATGATACTGATTTAGTTGTTTTAAAGTACAAACTCTTTGAGAATCCACACCCAAAATTTAGGACACAAATGTTGCTCTTGATACAAAATTATTAACTAAATGTGCTTAGCATCAAAACCTTTAGAATATACTCTGAATAAATCTATGTGAGGATAAGGTAACTAATAAGAATTATCAAAGCAAATTATCATGAGCAAATGCATGTGAGAGTTAGGTGAGTGCTTTAAAAATTATTCTCATCTCAGATTACAGGGCTTACAACTCTGAGACTTTATTTTGAGAAGTGGTAGATTATATTTTATTTTACCCAAAACAAAGATCATCCCCTGTTTCTTTATATCTGATTGTTTACAACTTGGTTTCACACAAAAAATATTATCTTATATGTATACCTAGGTGGGTCAGGCACAGGGTAGCCTGAGCTATCTGCCCTTACTCTGCCCTTACTGCCCAACTGGGGCTGGTCTCTTATTCAATAAAAGTAGTTCTTGTAGGCAGCCTGCATTCCATGAGGTGGAAAATTACCAAACTATATGTTTTTCTGCTCAGCCTGGTCTGAATTATTTTGTGAAGCAATTCTGATTCAGTCTCGTTCACCTGAGGTTTGAGACACAACACATGGTGTGATTTTACAGGAAAGGGATTAGAGACCACCTTCATCTACCTCACCTCTGAAAAAAACAGCAGCCCCTTCCCACCACCACCATCACCACCATGCCAGCAAAGAAATGGCTCAGCTCCTCTGCCAAGCTCCAAAAGAAAATAATGGTCACGAATACTTCCAAGATATTTTAGTCTTGGATACCTCTGAAGCATTCTCATAAAGGGGAGGCAAGTTTCCCCTTTCTGCTTGAAGTACAACAACCCAATGCCACATGTCACACCTCCAACAGAATTGGCCCAGATCTGCAACTCAATCTTATCAAATTTCCAAGCCATCAAATGTGTTTTAGATCTTTCAGTTCTGGACCATGTGGCTCTGCAACACTCTCCAAACAAGTTGAAGCATAGATACACAAATGGGACTTTATTAAACTGAGAAGCTTCTGCACCCCAAAGGAAAGAATGCCTAGGATACAAAAGCCACCCACAGAATGGGAGAAGCTATTCATCCAATACCCATCAGATAAGCAGCTAATATCTAAGATATACAAGGTACTGTCAGAATTTAACAAGAAAAAAACATCTAATCCCATCAAAAAATGGTGAGAAGAAATTAACAATTTCTTAAAAAAATATATAAATGGCCAAAAAAGGAACGTGAAAAATGCTTCACATTACTAATCATCAGGGAGATGCAAAGCAAAACTACAAGGAGGTATCATCTCACATCACAGAGAACAAAAACAATCAGTGCTGGCGGGATGTAGGGAGAAAGAAACTCTCATTCATTGCTGGTGGGAATGCCATCTAGTCCAGCCCTTACAAAAACAATATGAAGATTCCTCAAAGAAACTGGAAATTGAGCTCCCATTTGACTCAGCTATACCACTAATAGGGATACAACCTAGAAACACAAAAATCCAATACAAAAAATCCCTTCCTTACACCTATATTCTTTGCAGCACCATTTACAATAGCCAGATTCTGAAAACAAACTAGATGCCCTTCAACAATTTTTTATAATAAAATTGGAAGAAAAAAGGAATTAGTATCCTCTGGGTCAAGCTACTTTATCTACAACTTGCTCTGTCCAAGATACTGTGACAACTAACTCTGACTTCTCTGATTTTATTAGTTACTAAAGGTAGAAATTTATAGTCAAACTGATTAAGCAGAAAAAATGTTCAACCAGTAGAGCTTCCACACCAGAGAAGTCTGTTCACAGATCCTTGTGATTGCTGTGAATTTTAATTGAATCTAATTCTGCAGTAGGCTTTGTGAGTCCATCTCAAATTCAGCATTCTACAATGATGGTGAGTATGTGAATGGAAGCTATTTTATAATCCTTTGTTTTGAAGCATTTCTCCTCTTCGCTTTGAAAAAGGTCAGTGAGCATCTCCCCATATCTGCATCTCAGGGAACACAGACTTTCCAGATTTTTTTGGATTTTTTTAAACAACTTTATTACATACATAATTGTGTTTGGGTTTCAGTCATGTAAGGAACACCACCCATCATCAGTGCAACATTCCCATCACCATTGTCCCAAATCTACCTCCTTCCCAGCCAACCCCCACCTGTACTCTAGACAGGCTTTCTATATCCCTCGTATATTCTCATTATTAGGATAGTTCAAAACTTAGTTATTTCTCTAAATAAACTCATCCCTGTTTGTGGTGAGCTTCATGAAGTGAGCTGTAATTTCCAATTCTTTTCTCTTTTGTGTCTGAAAGTTATTATTGCAAGAATGTCTGTCATTTTTCTTAAAACCCATAGATGAGTGAGACCATTCTGCGTCTTTCTCTCTCTTTCTAACTTATTTCACTCAGCATAATAGATTCCATGTACATCCATGTATAGGAAAATTTCATGACTTCATCTCTCTTGACAGCTGCATAATATTCCATTGTGTATATGTACCACAGTTTCTTTAGTCATTCATCTGTTGAAGGGTTTCTTGGCTGTTTCCAGAGTATTGCTATGTAAATAGTGCTGCATTGAATATAGGTGTAAGGAAAGGATTTTTGTATTGTATTTTTGTGTTCCTAGGGTATATTCCTAGGAGTGGTATAGCTAGGTCATATGGGAGCTCGATTTCTAGTTTTTGGAGGAATCTCCGTATCGCTTTCCAGAAAGGTTGAACTAGATGGGATTCCCACCAGCAGTGGATAAGGGTTCCTTTCTCTCCACATCCCCGCCAACACTGCTTGTTCTCATTCTTTGTGATGTGTGCCATTCTCTATGGTGTGAGGTGGTACTTCATTGTTGTTTTAATTTTCATCTCCCTGATGATTAGTGATGTGGAGCATATTTTTATGTGTCTTTTGGCCATTTGTATTTCTTCTTTGTCAAAGTGTCTGTCCATTTCTTCTCTCCATTTTTTGATGGGATTAGATGTATTTTTCTTGTAAATTTCTCTCAGTGCCTTGTATATTTTGGAGATTAGCCCCTGGTCTGAAGGGTATTGGCTGAACAGTTACTCCCACTCAGTGGAGGGCTCTTGTATCCTGGACGCTATATCCTTTGAGGTGCAGAAGCTTCTCAGCTTAATATATTCCCATCTGTTAATCTCTGCTTTCACTTGCTTGGAGAGTGCAATTTCCTCCTTGAATATGCCTGTAGTCTCAATGTCCTGGAGTGTTTTGCCTATGTGTTGTTCTATATATCTTATGGTTTTGGGTCTGATGTCGAGGTCTTTAATTCATTTGGATTTATTTTCATACATGATGTTAGCTGGGGGACTAAGTTCAATTTTTTGCAAGTGGCTAGCCAGTTGTGCCAACACCACTTGTTGAAGAGGCTTTCTTTGCTCCATTAAGGATTTCTTGCTCCTTTATCAAAAATTGGGTGATTGTATGTCTGGACAACATTCTCTGAATATTCAAGCCTATTCTACTGATCTGAGGTCCTGTCCTTATTCCAATACCATGCTGTTTTGATAACAATTGCTTTGTAGTAAAGTTTAAAGTTGGGGAAAGTAATTCCTCCCATATTCTTTTTCTCAATGATTTCTTTAGCTATTCTAGGATGTTTATTGTTCCAAATGAATTTCAAAAGTGCCTGATCCACTTCTTTGAAGAATGTCATGGGTATCTTTAGAGGGATTACATTAAATTTGTACAATGATTTGGGGAGTATTGCCATTTTGATGATGTTAACATGAGCAGGGTATGTGTTTCCATTTCCGCATGTTCTCTTATTTCTTGGAGCAGAGTTTTACAGTTTTCTTTGTATAGGTCCTTCACATTTTTAGTCGAGTTGATTCCAAGATATTTGAGTTTGTGTGGCACTATTGTGAATGGGGTTGTTTTCTTAATGTCCATTTCTTCCTTATTACTATTGGTGTATAGAAAGGCCGTTGATTTTGGTGTGCTAATTTTGTAGCCTGCCAACTTGCTATACAAGTCTATTGTTTCTAGAAGCTTTTTCATAGAGTTTTAAGGTTTTCTAGGAAGAGTATCATGTCATCTGCAAACAGCGAAAACTTGACTTCTTCCTTTCCTATCTGGATTCCCTTGATATCTTTTTCTTGCCTAATCACTATAGTGAGTACTTCCAGTGCTATGTTGAATAGAAGTGGTGAGTGAGGACAGTCTTCTCTTGTGCCAGAATTTAGAGGAAAGGCTTGCAGTTTTTCTCCATTGAGGACAATATTTGATCTGCCTGTGGTAGATGGCCTTAACTATATTGAGAAAGGTTCCTTCCATTCCCATCTTGCTGAGAGTTTTGATCAAGAATGGGTTTTGGAATTATCAAATGCTTTCTCTGCATATATTGATATGATCATATGATTTCTATTTTTTTTGTTGATGTTGTGTATTATGTTGATAGATTTATGGATGTTAAACCAACCTTGCATTCCTGGGATGAAACCTACTTGATCGTAGTGGATGATCTTTTTAATGAGGCATTGAATCCTATTTGCCAGGATTTTTTGAGGATCTTTGCACCTGTATTCATCAGCAATATTGGTCTGTAATTTTCTTTTTTGGTAGCATCTCTGTCAGGTTTAGGTATTTGGAAATGTTCAGGTTTGAAGGAACGATACATGGTTTCACAGACAAACAACAGCTAAGAAACTTTACAGACTCAAAACCATTCTTAAAAGAAAAAATGATTGGCCTACTTTAAGACAAGACTGACCAACAGACACAAAATTCGATATAAAGATGGCACTAACTCCCAGGACAATTCTTTCTCTCAATGTCAATGGACTATATGCACCAGTTAAGAGACACAGAGTGGCTAAATGGATCAAAAAACTCAATCTAACCTTCTGCTGCCTACAAGAAACGCACCTGAATAGTCAGTACAAACATAAACTCAAAATAAAAGGCTGGAGGAAAATCATTCAAGCAAACAACACCCATAAAAAAGCTGAAGTGGCCATACTAATATCAGATGATGCAAACTTTATACTTAGGAAAGTTGTAAGGAACAAAGATGGACATTTTGTATTAATCAAGGGATATGTAGAGCAGGAAGAAATCACTCTCCTAAACATATATGCACCAAATGAGGGACCAGCAAAATATTTAATTGTTGACAAATCTGAAAAATAATATCAATAACAACACAATAATTGTGGGAGACCTCAACAGGGCATTGTCAACACTTGACAGGTCAACCATACTGAAACCCAACAAGAATATACTAGACCTGAAAAGCGAAATGGAAGAAAGAGTCCTAGTAGATATATACAGGACACTCTACTCCCAGAAGCCTAGATACATATGCTTCTCTAATATACATGGGACATTCTCCAGGATAGACTACATGCTAACACATAAAACATACCTCCATAATATCAAGAGGATAGAAATGTTGCAGGCTAACTTTGCTGACCACAAGGCTGTGAAATTATATGTGAACTACAAAGGGACACAGAAGAAAAACTTTAAAACCTGGAAGCTAAACAGCCTAATACTGAATAACCAGTGGGTCCGAGATGAAATCAAAGAGGAAATCAAAACCTTCCTAGAAACAAATGACAATGGAGACACAAACTATCAGAATCTATGGGACACAGCAAAAGCAGTACTGAGAGGAAATTTCTTAACTTTGCAAGCACACATCAGGAAAAAAGAAGGGGCATACCTGAATAGCTTAATGACGCAGCTCAGAGAATTAGAAAGTACTCAACAAAAGGACCCAAAAATAGGGAGACAGAAGGAAATAACAAAGCTGAGAGGAGAAATCAATGAAGTGGAAACCCAAAAAACAATCCAAAAGATCAATGAAATCAGAAGTTGGTTCTTTGAAAAAATAAACAAGATTGATAAACCACTGGCAAAACTAACAAAGAAAGAGAGAGAGAAACTTGATAACTCGTATTAGGAATGAAAAAGGAGAGATAACTACTGATATGGTAGAGATCTAAAGGGTAATCAGAAACTACTTTGACAAACTCTATGCCAGTAAAAATGAAAACCTGGAAAAAATGGATAAATTTTTGGACTCTTATAATCTTCCACGGTTGAATGAAGAGGATGTAGCATATCTAAACACACCCATCACTATTGAGGAAATTAAGACTGTAATCAAATGTCTGTCCAAAAACAAAAGTCCAGGCCCAGATGGATTTACTAATGAATTCTTTCAAACCTTTCAAGAGGAACTTCTACCAATCCTAGCAAGACTCTTTCATGAAATCAAAAAAAAAAAACAGGAACACTTCCAAATAGCTTTCCAGATTTTTATGAGCTCCATCAGAGTTATAGTTGCTGGCCACAGCAACATCAATGTGATTTGTGTAGCATTAATAGCGCTTTTGTTTCACAAACTTCAATTCTCTTCCCAATAGAAGTGTATTGAACTCACCATTTCACATTGAGAATGGAGAAAAAAATGCTCCTAGATGTGAGCTTATGTGCTATGATTATTAATACTGACTTCCAGACCACACTTTCCACTGCTTTTTGGGCATTGCAAAGCTCAGGGTATTGATCTGGGCATGTTGCTTGTATTGCAGTTCAAATTGAAATGTACCATTACAACGCTGCTCCTTTTAATGCAGGACTCTATAGGTTGCTGCTATAGCCTCAGCAAAAAGCAAAATATTGCATACAGGATAATAACTCATGTGCATAAGCATAATAGTAGCAAAGGGGCTTTCTACTTTGAGCATGTCATATTTAAAAAATAAAAAAATTGTATTAAGTTTGTTTCAAGGCTTTTATTTTGTATTGTTCCCTGCCAAACTGATGAAGTCCTGGGGGGAGGGAAAGGGTTATTGTGCTCTAAAGTGTAACCTAGAACAGTATTTCTCAATTTCTTTGTTGTTGGATCCAAGTAGAGCACTATTGAAAAGAAATCACATAAATAGGGGCCATTATATAATCATGGGAGCAAAATACTCATACAGTGGGGTGGGACACAAAAGGAAACAAAGGTGGAAGGGGAACATTATCAAAAAAGTATGAGAAATTCTGGTCTGAAGAAACTTTCCAAAATAATTCAGACTTCTCAAATCTGGGCCAAAGGAGAACTGCAAAGAAAAAAATGAATTTCTAGAAGGTTGAATTTAAAGTAGAAAAAAGTCACTGGATATGACCAAGTTTTAAATGTGTATTTTGATGTGGCAGGATGTCTTACTTGGTACCAGATTCTCCCTTCCACACAATGCCAGCAGGTTTGTTTTCCAAACCACCACCTGCATCAGCTCTTTTGCTCCCTACCTAGTTGGTCAGTTGGCAGATTTCCAAATACTTCTTTCCTAGTACTTCACACTTGAGTCCCAATTAACTATGTGCAGACCAGCCTCATACCTTAAAGCTATTTCACCATTACACATTGCTTTATACTACTCCTTATTACATTACCTGTTTATACTCAAAGGGTGTTTGTTTAAGCCCTTAAAACATGAATTGTGCTAGAAAAGCTAGCCATTATTTATTTCATTAACAGAATTCTATAAGAAAAAAAGAATATTTAGAACAGGATAATATGTACAAATTGTATTGTGATGAATATGAAAATCCAATCTAAGCTAAATTGATCTGAAGAAAATAATTATTTCTAAGGAGCTTGATTTTGTTCAAATTACAGAGGATTTAAATTTTTTTATCTATAATCACAACTCAAATGGAAAATCTTTTAGTCATTATATGCATTTTTTTCACAAAAAATCTTTTAAAATACAAAACAAAATAGCATTTTTGGATATTAAAACTTTGCTCTTCAGTAAATATGTGCTACATCTTAATGGTTTCTTGTATTTTGATTCATGGGCAGCCTAATTCTATATTTACCAACATGATAGCTTCTATTAGTTTGACTGAGGTAAAAATCCACATTCCATCAAATTTACTCATTTTAAGTATCCTATTCAATGATTTTACTATAGAGGCTGTCCAACTATGTACAATCTAAGGTAAGAATATTTTATTACTCTGAAAAGAAAATATTGTTCTCATATGTAGTCACTCTCATTTACATTTCTAACCCTGAGCAACCAAGTATTTTCTGCTTATCTTATTATCTTATTCACTATGGTAATTTCATATGTATTAAGGTTTATAATATTGAGTGGCCTTTTTTGTTTTGTCATTTCACTTTGAGAAATATCCAGACAGTAGAATTTACTTGCTCCCCTAAATTGTTGAATAATATTCCCTTTTGAGGAAAGATCATCATTTGTGTAATCATTCAACACCTAATGGACATGTGCATTGTTTTATCTTCTTGAAATAATAATGCCATAATCATTTCAATATAAACTTTTGTGTCTACATATGTTTTCATTTATCTTGGGTATGGCAATAAATTAAATCACATGGTCATATGGGAAAAAGACGGCTTATATATTTTTTTGTTTTTGGGTCATACCCAGCAGCCCTCAGGGGTTACTCCTTGGCTCTACACTCAGAAATCACTCCTGGCAGGCTCGGGGGACTATATGGGATACCGGGATTCAAACCACCATCCTTCTGCATGAAAGGCAAATGCCTTACCTCCATGCTATAATATATTAATAAGAAACTCTTCACCTACTTTTGTAAAATAGTTTATATTTACACTCTAATTCATGTAGATTAATAAACATATTTTAACAACCTGATGGTATTCTTTAAATGTATATTTTTTCCTTTTTATTTTGTATTTTATTAAATATAATTTTTATTTTAATAATAGTGGTTTACATATCATTGACAATAATATTTTAAGTACATATTAACATAAAATTAGGGAAATTTCCATCACCGAATTGTTCTCCCTCAATCTCCATTCCCGTCCTTCTTCCCATATCCTATTCCCTCACCCCCCGGGGCTGCTAGAGTAAATGGTCCTCTCTGTGCCTAGCTTACTACTTAGTGGTCTTACACCTATTTGGTCTTGGCACCTCCCTTATCCCCCCCAATTTGAAGGCGGGACTAGAGGGTTATGCAGTTTTGAAGAAAAGTAATAACCTGGAGAAAAAAAAGAAAAAAAATCAGATACTCCGGAAATGGGTGGAGTCCTTCTAGAGGCTTTCATCTTTGGTAAAAAGAAGGTGAAACACCACAACAGTACATAAAGAACTGTCAGCTACAGTTGTCTTGCGTGAACCTCTTGGGAGTGGCCCGAAAAGAGGCTCCAGAAAACTCGCTCTCCCAGAGGCCAATTCTAGGGCGGGAACACCAAGGAACTGCTCCATAAAGTGAAAACAGGCTATAAGAAGTACTTTGCAGAAACCAGGTCCCCTGTTTGTGATGTCAGGCTGGGAAAACCCATGAAACTATGCCTGCCCAGTGGGGCCCGACTGCGAAAAATTGTGAGTGCTGCCTGTGTGTGTCTGTCTACTGTTCTCTTGAATGAACCTCTTGGGAGTGGGCAGAAAAGAAGCTCCAGAAGAGCATTTTGGCTCCGCTTCACTACGTGGCCGTGCACTCTTTTTTTTTTTCTTTTTTTTTTTTGGCTTTTGGGTCACACCCGGCAGTGCTCAGGGGTTACTCCTGGCTGTCTGCTCAAAAATAGCTCTAGGCAGGCACAGGGGACCATATGGGACACTGGGATTTGAACCAACCACCTTTGGTCCTGGATTGGCTGATTGCAAGGCAAACGCTGCTGTGCTATCTCTCCGGGCCCAGTGCACTCTTTTTAAGAAAAAAACACCATCGCAAAAAGAAGAAAAAAATCACACTAAGAACTGTGATGGATCACTGAAGCCCAGCATTTCTCTCCAAAATGTCTTCTCGGCTGCGTGCTCAGACCTAAGATTTGAACCTGTGTGAGGCTTCATCCACAGAGAACTCCCCTCCCTTGGAGACAAGTTGACCCATCCAGAAAGGGCGGAGCCAGAGGAGTATGCTTGCCTGCATCATTTAGCCAATGAATACTACCATAACACATAGAAAAACTCACAATACAAGTGTGACAATGGGGAAACAACACAGGCCAGCATCAGACATAGAGAATGAAGATGACAATTCTGATGACCAAATAATGACCAACCAACTAATCAACCTCTCAGATAAGGACTTTAGACTAGCAATATGGAAGATGCTCAACAAACTCAAAGAAACCATGGATCAAGTTGAACAGAACACTAATACGAACCAAGAAAATATGAATACAGAAATCACAAAACTCCAAACTGAAATAACATGTCAAATAACAGGCCTAGAAAACTCAGTAAATGAAGGAAATGACAAAATGGATAAGCTCTGGGACAGGGTATCAAAAGATGAGAATGGACTTGGTGCTGTGGAAGATGAAATAAATAACAATTCCATACAGCAGGAGAGATTGGAAAAAAAACTTAAAGCAAATGAGCAGACAATGGAAAAATTAGTCAAAGAATGGGAACAGATGAAAATAGAAGTCTATGATAAGCTCAACAAAAATAACTTAAGAATCATTGGAGTCACAGAGACCCAGAAAGAATATTTCCAGGAAGAATCAATGGTCAAGAACATCGTTAAAGAGAAACTTCCAGAGCTAAAGAATATATGTGATCAAATCCTACATGCTCGAAGAGTAGTAACCAAAAGAGACCCCAGAAAAAAATACCTTAGGACACATCCTAGTCACAATAACGAATCCCATAGATAGAGACAGAATTCTGAAAACAGCAAGATCAAAAAGAAAAATTACATTCAAAGGAGCATCCTTGAGATTTACAGCAGATCTGTCACCAGAAACACTCAAGACCAGAAAGCAGTAGTGGGATATTGTGGCAAGACTAAATGAAATGAATGCTTCACCTAGAATACTGTACCCAGCAAAACTCACTTTCCGGTTTGACAGAAGAATACATGGTTTCACAGACAAAAAACAGCTCAGAAACTTTACAGACTCAAAACCAGTCTTAAGAGAAAAACTGAAAGACCTAATTTAAGACAAGACTAACCAAAAGACACATCAAATTTTGATATAAAGATGGCATTAAATCCCAGGAAAATTCTCTCTCCCAATGTCAATGGACTAAATATACCAGTTAAAAGACACAGAAGGCTAAATGGATCAAAAAACTCAATCCAAACTTCTGCTGCCTACAAGAAACGCACCTGAATAGTCAGAACAAACATAGACTAAAAATAAAAGGCTGGAGAAAAATTATCCAAGCAAACAACACCCATAAAAAAGCTGGAGTGGCCATACTAATATCAGATAATGCAAACTTTATACTCAGGAAGGTTGTAAGGGACAACAATGGACATTTTATATTAATCAAGGTGTATGTAGAGCAGGAAGAAATAACTCTCCTAAACATATGCACCGAATGAGGGGCCAGCAAAATATCTAATACAATTGTTGACAAATCTGAAAAATAATATCAATAACAACATAATAATTGTGGGGAACTTTAACACAGCTTTGTCAACACTGGATAGGTCAACCAGACTGAAACCCAACAAGAATATACTAGACCTGAGGAGAGAAATGGAAGAAAGAGGCCTAGTGGATATATATAGGACACTCCATCCCCAGAAACCTGGATACACATTCTTCTCCAATGTACATGGGACATTCTCCAGGATAGACTACATGCTGGCACATAAAACATACCTCCAAAATATCAAGAGGATAGAAATTTTGCAAACTAACTCCGCTGACAACAAGGCTCGGACATTATTTGTGTATTCCAAAGGAACACAGAAGAAAAACTTTAACACCTGGAAGTTAAACAGCCTCATACTGAATAACTAGTGGGTCTGAGATGAAATCAAGGAGGAAATCAAAAGGTTTCTGGAAACAAATGACAATAAAGACACAAACTATCAGAACTAATGGAACACAGAAACAGCAACACTGAGAGGAAAATTTATAGCTTTGCAAGCATACATCACGAAGGAAGGAGCTTACCTGAGTAGCTTAATGACAGAGCTAATAGAACTAGAAAGTGCTCAACAAAAGGACCCAAAAATAGGGAGACAGAAGGAAATAACAAAGCTGAGAGCAGAAATCAACGAGGTGAAAACCCAAAAAACAGTCTGAAAGATCAAGGAAAGTAGAAGTTGATTCTTTGAAAAAAATAAACAATATTGATAAACCACTGGCGAAACTAACAAAGAAAGAGAGAGAGAAACTTGATAACTTGTATTAGGAATAAAAAAGGAGAGATCACTACTGATATGACAGAGATTCAAAGGGTAATCAGAAACTACTTTGAGAAACACTATGCCACTAAAAATGAGAACCTGGAAGAAATGATTAAATTCTTGGAGTCTTATAATCTTCCACGGTTGAAGGAAGAGGATGTAGCATATCTAAACACCCCAATCACTATTAATGAAATTAAAAGGTAATCTGCCCAAAAACAAAAACCCAGGCCCAGATGGATTCATTAATGAATTCTTTCAAACTTTCCAAGAGGAACTACTTCCAATCCTGGCAGGACTCTTTCATGAAATTGAACAAACGGAAACACTTGCAAATAGCTTTTATGAAGCCAACATCACCTTGATAACTAAACCAGAGAGAGATGCTACGAAAAAAAAAAATTACAAACCAATATCGCTATGAATGCAGATGCAAAGATCCTCAACAAAATCCTGGCAAATAGCATTCAATGCCTCATTAAGAAGATCATCCACTACGATCAAGTAGGTTTCATCCCAGGAATGCAAGGCTGGTGTAACATCCATAAATCTATCAACATAATACACAACATCAACAACAAGAAAAATAAAAACCACATGATCATATCAATAGATGCAGAGAAAGCATTTGATAAGGTCCAACACCCATTCTTGATCAAAACTCTCAGCAAGATGGGAATGGAAGGAACCTTTCTCAATATAGTTAAGCTCAACTACCACAGCCAATGGCAAATAGTATCCTCAGTGGAGAAAAACTAAAAGCCTTCCCTCTAAATTCTGGCACAAGACAAGGCTGTCCTCTCACCATTCCTATTCAGCATAGCACTGGAAGTACTCACTATAGCGATTAGGCAAGAAAAAGATATCAAGGGAATCCAGATAGGAAAGGAAGAAGTCAAGCTCTCACTGTTTACAGATGACATGATACTCTACCTAGAAAACCCTAAATTCTAGCAATAAACTTTTAGAAACAATAGACTGATATAGCAAGGTGGCAGGTTACAAAATTAACACACCAAAATCAATGGCCTTTCTATACACCAATAGTAATAAGGAAGAAATGGACATTAAGAAAACAACCCCATTCACAATAGTGCCACACAAGCTCAAATATCTTGGAATCAACTTGACTAAAAATGTGAAGGACCTATACAAAGAAAACTATAAAACTCTGCTCCAAGAAATATGAGAGGACATGCGGAAATGGAAACACATACCCTGCTCATGTTAACATCATCAAAATGGCAAAACTCCCCAAAGCATTGTACAGATTTAATGCAATCCCTCTAAAGATACCCATGACATTCTTCAAAGAAGTGGATCAGGCACTTTTGAAATTCATTTGGAACAATAAACATCCTAGAATAGCTAAAGAAATTATTGAGAAAAAGAATATGGGAGGAATTACTTTCCCCAACTTTAAACTTTACTACAAAGCAATAGTTATCAAAACAGCATGGTACTGGAATAAAGACAGGACCTCAGATCAGTGGAATAGGCTTGAATACTCAGAGAATGTTCCCCAGACATACAATTACCTAATTTTTGATAAAGGAGCAAGAAATCCTAAATGGAGCAAAGAAAGCCTCTTCAACAAGTGGTGTTGACACAACTGGCTAGCCTCCTGCAAAAAATTGAACTTAGACCCCAGCTAACATCATGTACGAAAATAAATCCAAATGGATTAAAGACCTCGATGTCAGACCCAAAACCATAAGATATATTGAACAACACATAGGCAAAACACTCCAGGACATTGAGACTACAGGCATATTCAAGGAGGAAATTGCACTCTCCAAGCAAGTGAAAGCAGAGATTAACAGATGGGAATATATTAAGCTGAGGAGCTTCTGCACCTCAAAGGATATAGCGCCCAGCTTACAAGAGCCACCCACCGAGTGGGACAAACTATTCACCCAATACCCATCAGATAAGGGGCTAATCTCCAAAATATACAAGGCACTGACAGAACTTTACAAGAAAAAAAACTAATCCCATCAAAAAATGGGGAGAAGAAATGGACAGAGACTTTGACAAAGAAAAAATACAAATGGCCAAAAGACACATAAAAAATGCTCCACATCACTAATTATCAGGGAGATGCAAATCAAAACAACTATGAGGTACCACCTCACATCATAGAAAATGGCACACATCACAAAGAATGAGAATAAACAGTGTTGGCGGGGATGTGGAGAGAAACAAACTCTTATCCACTGCTGGTAGGAATGCCGTCTAGTTCAACCTTTATGGAAAGCTATATGTGGATTCCTCCAAAAACTGGAAATCAAGCTCCCATATGACCCAGCTATACCACTCCTAGAAATATATCCTAGGAACATAAAAATACAATACAAAAACCCCTTCCTTACACCTATATTCATTGCAGCACTATTTACCATAGCAAGACTCTGGAAACAACCAAGATGCCCTTCAACAGACGAATGGCTAAAGAAACTGTGGTACATATACACAATGGAATATTATGCAGCTGTCAGGAGGGATGAAGTCATGAAATTTTCCTATACATGGATGTACATGGAATCTATTATTCTGAGTGAAATAAGTCAGAGAGAAAGAAAAATGCAGAATGGTCTCACTCATCTATGGGTTTTAAGAAAAATGAAAGACATTCTTGCAATAATAATTTTCAGACACAAAACAGAAAAGAGCTGGAAGTTCCAGCTCACCCCAGGAAGCTCACCACAAAGAGTGATGATTTTAGTTAGAGAAATAACTACATTTTGAGCTGTCCTAATAATGAGAATGTATGAGGGAAATAGAATGCCTGTCTAGAGTACAGGTGTCGGTTGGGGAGGAGGGAGATTTGGGACATTGGTGATAGGAACATTGCACTGGTGATGGGCGGTGTTCTTTACATGACTGAAACCCAAACACAATCATGTATGTAATCAAGGTGTTTAAATAAAATATATATTATAAAATAAAAAAATTAAAAAGAACTGTCAAATAAAATATCCAGTGAGAATTCCAAAAACAAACAAACAAAACAAAAGTGTAAGCACCATATAAAAACCATGATATTGAGATAAAAAAATTTGGCAGAGCACATAAGAAAAGAAGAAAATAAATATATAAATAAATATAAATGAAGACATCCACTTCAGTAACCAAACCACAACAATGAAATCAACAAAAATATATAAGTAAATAATAATAATAAAAATGGTGGTTGTGCTTTTTTTTTTTTCTCTTCTGCAGATGCACAGTAAATGTTGGGGTCGAAAAGAAATTTCCTTTGCCTAAGAGATACAGGGTTTCTCCACCCTTGAAGTATATTGTCGTGGGATTAACTATAGACTCCATTTAGGTTTTTACTCTCCCCTTGGTGCTTTTGTGGTGTATGAAATACTTCTGCTCCATCCTGGGTGATAATATCACACCTCTGTATCTAGAGGTCTCAGTATCTGCATGAGTCAAGGAGTTGAACTTATGATTATGTCTTTCTTTTGTGGGTCTAGAATTTCTGTTCCCTCAGTGTCATTTTAATCCGTCTTCTGTGGTTGGCGGTCCTGGTCTTTGCGCTGATCCTAGGAAGGGGCCTGGGATAGCGTCTTCCGTTATGTTTCCAGAGGTCCCCTTCCATTGCAATAGTCTCAGACAGACCTCTGGAACTAGGGATCACAGTTGTTATGCAGGTCGTAGCTCATACCCTAGACTAGGGATTTTTTATTGGTTCCAGGATACATACAGTCTGGTCATGGTTCTGTCAGCCAGTCATCTGTAAGTCGCAATCTTGGCATTTGGACAGACCAAAGGGTGAATGTATATTTTAAAACCTGTAAGAATTTTATTCAACAAAGGCACTCCAAAAGTACATGAACTTTGCCTAGGATAAAGAGGAGGCAAAGAAATAATGACCTTAATTCTTTACAGTGAACTGATTTTAACAGGTCTAACAAAATATGAGAAAGAAATTGACTACTGAAATAAAAGTTCTACAAAGTATAATTACATAAAGATAGGATCATTTTTAAAGTTTCAAATGGATCTCATAATATACATGAACTAATTAATATTACTCTATGATCATACCATAAGTTATAAATATCAGTTTCTATATATAAACTGATATAAATATCAGTTTCTAGCATTTAAGGAAAGCTGATCTGTGATATCATGGATCAAATTTATGGAATATTTGATAATAAAATAATAATTTTTAAATGCATGCAGCCTCACCAACTGTCATCTATAGTGGCCCTTTTGCAGCTTTTTTAAATTACTGTATTTATTTAAGCACCATGATTACAAACATGTTTGTATTTGGGTTTCAGTTACAAAAAAAAGAATAATCCCCTTAAACTTTAGAACCTTTTTACTACCAGTTCCTCCCATTTTCCTCCCCCTTGCCTGTATTCAAGATAGGCATTCTATTTCTCTCACTTACTACCATTATCATGATAGTTGTTGGTGTAGTTATTTCTCTAACTGCACTCACCACTCTTTGTAGTAAGCTTCATATCATGGCTGATCCTTCAAGCCCTCATCAGTATTGTCTCTGGGTATTATTGCAATACTGTCTTTTTTTTCCCCATATGTCAACCTTTTCTACCATTCTCTAGATTCTTGGGGTTTTCTAGCCTTTGCTTAATTCTCTTTTTTTGCTATAATATGCTATTTCTTATTATATCCTTTTGAAATATTGGCATTATTTTTATATTTTTTATTTCTAAATATTATTGCTCCTATATTTTTATCCCAGTTACTTTCTATAAAAATGCATCAAGAGCAAATATATTCATACAAATTATCTCTAGTTGCACAAAGTGTGTGTTAATAGTTTAACTTTATAAATAATAAAACCTCAAAAGTTTAAGAGGTTTTTTTTTAAGGGTTAGTCAAAAGAGCACAGTAAAAATGATGTTAGAGTGGCAAATATTGTTTGCATAGGCCCACCAAAATATGGGGGATATGGAAAGGAAAAGCCTTGGTCTAAATACAAGGAGACCCTACCCCTGAAGTTTCCTGGCATAAGACCAACTCTAGGCTCCAGGCAAACTAGTTTATTCAATCCAAGTCATTGACTGTAGTGCCAATACAGTTTTATTTTTCACGCAGTCTCTAGTGTTGGCATCAGGTTTCTGTATTAAAGATCCTGGAATCTTCACATCCTACATTGAAGTCAGGCTGGTGTAGAGTATCCTCTAGTTTCACCTCACAATTAAGGGGCAATACAGAAAGCCCTGTCCAGTAAGCAGGTCATTGTTGTTGTTAAGTCTTCTCAGTGTTAAGGGAAGTCTCTTTAATATGCATGTGCATGAAAATATAAAAAAAATACTATGCCTTCAATGTTTAAGGAGTCACATAAATCTCATGGCTTTAGATTGCTTTGTGTACTGCTAAGAAATGTTATAATGTACTACAATCTGTGGACTTGTGGACAAAGTAATTGTACATGGGTTCTGCCTTATTTTTCTTAATGTTCTTTGACTGTAAATTCAATATTTAGACGTCAGCAAGGGATTTCTTCTGAGAACTCTGTTTATGGGCGATTGTCCTTTCACTGTAACTTTACCTTGTCCTCTTTGCTTCATTGTTCTCATAATTAAAAATAAAATATTAATTTAAAAATAATAAATAATAAAACCTTGGGGCTGGAGTGATCACAAAGTAGTAGAGTGTTTGACTTGCATGCTACCAACCCAGGATGAACTCGGGTTAGATCCCCAGCATCCCATCCTATATGGTCCCCAAGCCTACCAGGAGAGATTTCTGAGCACTGCCAGGTGTATGGCCCCTAAACCAAAAAAAAAAAAAAAATCAAAAAAAACAAAAAACAAAAAAAAATCCACACCTAATGTAAATGATAAAACCAGCATATAGAGAATTTGTGAGTTATAGTTCTATATTATATAAATTAATAACAATAAAAATTTAAATAACAATTCAATTAACAATAAAAATTCAAAATCAAGTCTTCTGTATTATTTTCATTTAGATGCTACTTCAATTGCATAATTTTATATTCTTTTAATCTATTTAATCTTTCCTTGAGTTATATTGTTCATGATCCTTTCTTGCAGGCCATTTTCTTAGGGGAAAAGCATTATATATTTTTGTATCTGTGAAAACTCTAGTATAGTAATTTAATATAGAAGTATTTTCATTCTCGTGGTTATTGTTTGGTTGTTATATTTGTTGCTATGGTGCTTTTTTGTAATTGCTGGTTTTGGTTTTTTGTTTGATTTCTGTTTCTTTCTTTTGTTTTTGTTTTGTGTGGTTTTTGTTATGTCTTTCTTCTTTTTAACTAATATTAATAACCTCTATCTGGGGTCCTCAAACTTTTTAAACAGGGGGCCAGTTCACTGTCCCTCAGACCATTGGAGGGTCTGACTATAATAAAAACAAAACTTATGAACGAATTCTTATGCACACTGCATATATCTTATTTTGCAATGAAGAAACAAAACAAATACAAATACAATATATGGCCCTCGGGCCATAGTTTAAGGAACACTGCTAGATGAACTCCTCCTGGTCTTTTTGTTGTTGTTTGTCTTTTTGGGTTTGTTTTGTTTGTTTGTTTGTTTGTTTGTTTTTCTTCTTTTTTTTCAGATAGAACCACATAAATTAAATCATCTTGTTCTGCCTCATAAATTGAGGGGGAAAAGAATGAATGGTACCAGGGCCAAGCCCTAAGAACATTTAGTAGAATAAAAAATGATTAGACTTAAATACTAAAACCAAAGTCAACAAAAACAAAATCAATACCTAATCTACAACAAGCTATACAGAGAGGAGACCATTTATACTAGCCTTCAGTTGATTGGACATTGACCATTCATTCCTGAATCTTGGACTTCATCTTTGGAACTGGCATGGTTTTCTGCATCAGCACCAGGAATCGAACTTCTACCAGGGAAGGCCCTAATGCTGCCCTGGCACTGTCTTGCTCCAGAGTGGGTTCATAAGTCATCCCGACAAGTACAAACACTCCTCACTTAACAACCTACCTGTTTAGCAACCGCTCACACTACGACCATTTCTTCACCATTCTTTTATTTTATTTTAAATATCCTTTTTCCATCTTGTACACTCTACAGTACTGTACTGTGGTTTTTGGTGCTTTACTAACTTTATGTTCTATAATACATTGCAGTACTGTGTGTAAATTACACAACCTAAAAAAATTAAAACAAGTGGAAGGTTTCAGTTTGATCTTTCTCATGATTTTACTTATTCAGAATACTGTAATTTCAAGTACTATACATATACTGTACTACTGTATACAGTACATGCAGTTCCTCACTTAGCGACCAATTTGATTAATGACCAAGTCATTGAAATGGAATTTGATCAAGCGAGGAGTATCTGTATTTTGTTTTTACCTCATTTTGGCATTTTTCTATAAAGTTAAGCAGAAAGACTGGAGAGCTAGGGGCCAAGTGGACTCAGGCACTTTGGTGGAGAAAAAGTGGACAGAACTAAATATCCAAGCCAATGTCGACAATAGAATCAAGAGACCTAACTTTAATCATCTAAACTTAAATGTGCCTGTTCTACTGACAGGTCAGTGGCAAAGGGTGATAGTATAAGATGCAGACTGGGATAATTGATGGAGGGAGGTTGACACTAGTGGTGGGAATGGCCCTGATTAACTGTATATCTGAATTCAGTTATGAAGGACATTGTATATCACAATGGTTTCAGTAAAATAAAAAATTTTAAAAAGCAGATTTAAACTGAGTATTAAAGCAGGGGATAAGAATAAATTACCTCTCATCCAAAAAAAAGTGCTTTAAGACACCAATTAGCAGTTCAAATTTAAAATATTTAAATTATCAGATGTGATCCTAAAAAATAATTTAAAAATAGAAGTGATAGAAAATCTACTCCAAATAAACCCTAGTTGCTTTTATCCCTTTGATTCCCTTGGTCCTCTTGGACCAGGCAGGCACTTTGCCATCTTCAGGAATGACTCACAGATGAGTAACTTTGGATCAAATCTCCTTAATGCAATAACTGAAACATTCCTTTTCAATATCTTCCACATCCTATTTCCTATGAAACAGACTTAGTTTCATATCATTAGTTTTCCTTTTTTGTAATTGTGTAAATGTAAATGTAATTGTAATGTAATTTTGAACAGTATAGTTAGTTGGAAATTTGGCAATAACATTAAGATTATAATTGTGAACCCGCGGAAAACTGTATAGTCCAACAATGATGACAACTGTGCAGTTATCAAATTATTTAGGATGTTGCCAAGATACATAAAATGAGTGATCCATTAACTATTACTGTTCATAATAATTGAGTTATTAATAAAATTATAGTATAAATAGGCAATATACTACTATTCTTTGAAATATAAAAATAAGTATGGTACTATAAGAACTATCAACCTAACAGTTTAAAATGTCAGGTAAATTCACATAAAAATTCAGTTAGCATACTAACATATTAAAACCAAGTTTTTACTTTTCCTTCACGTATTTAGTCACTCACTGCAGCCGTTAAGCTCAATAATAGATGGAATAAATAGCTCTCATTAAGGCATCTGCCAAAATGTGAAAATAGAATAAAGTATAGATTTAGAGATTTGATCTACAATTTCTCATACAACTCATAATGCTACAGCATAATCTTCAACCCCAAATCCAGCATAGCCTTTGATAAATACAGAGACTCAACCTAAAGGATTTGATAAACACATAAAAACCAGGGAATATTTTCACCCCTCATTATTGGATTGAGGAATGAACTTCAAAAATAATGTTTAAAGAAAAAAGTCATTATTATTCTGTTGACTTAGAGAAAATATGGACTTCACATATTCATATCTTAAAAATTTCTGATTACTTAAATGTATATACTGGTCAAACATTTAAGCTGGTCATATATATATATATTTTTTTTTATTTTCTTCACACATTTCTTCCATTCTCCAAATGATAGTTCCTCACCACCATGTTTTTGCTTTTGATTTACATTGTCCATGATTGTTCCACTCTAAACCTTCATAATTCTGTTCTATCATGTATACAGAAGCTTTCATCATCCTTTCATCACATTAGCACTGTGCAACTGAACACCTCAAGTGTATTGTTGATCTTAAATTAAGGATCTCACGTCTTTAATTATTCTACAATTCATAGCACAATGCATTATATCTGGGATAAATTTTAAAATGTAATAAAGAAAGAGGGAATAAAGGAATAAGAAATCTAGGGGGAAAGTGAAGACCAGAAAAACTACCATGCCAGTAATTGGAAAACAGGTTCTTAATAGAAAATAATTTTTTCTGAGCAAATAAAATATAAAAAAATAAAGATATGGCAATTGCAGAATATGATGTCAAAAAAGAACTAAGTACAGGAAAAATCCTATTACAGAGGTGTATGACCTTTAACAAAAAGAGAAACAAATACCAGATTGTCCTAATATAATAGGTACTATCCAAACATCATGAAATTAGATAATCAAAGATACAGAGAGGCAAGTGAGATACGTGTTCATGGGAGAACATAGGCTTGAAGAGCATTTCACTCTTAATAACTCTGTTATGCAGAGATTCTCATTTTCTGAACATTTATTATTTGATTTCCCAGGTTTTGGGCACTTCACAGTGAAACTTAACTCTCAAAAATAGGAAAGATTTCATTTAACATAACATCTTCTAGTCCCAAATGGAATGCACTCTGGGAACATTGGTGGAGGGAGGTCGACACTGGTGGTGGGATAGGCCCTGATTCACTGAATTTCTGAAACCCAACTATGATGAACTTTGTAAATCACAATCGTTCCAATAAAATAGAATTAAAAAAAGAAAGATTTACTACTAACAAATCAAGGATCTACACAAATTTTGCTCTCAATCTTCCCATATTTTTTTAACACTATCTTTAACCTACCTCACTTTTCTGGTCTACTTTATACATCTGTCTCATTTACTTGCATTGAATTCACAAAAATGCATAACTAGGTAATTACAAATGCAATCATAAATATTTGGAAACAAGGTTGGATGAAGTTTATGAGAGTGATCTTGAGAAACTGCTTAGAAAACAAATAAGACTTGAAAAATGAGGCTGAAGATAGACTGAAGAAAAATATACCCACTGATCACTGAACAGTCTTCAAAAGATAATGATCTAGAGATCAAAGAATTAAGATTATCCCTAGAAGATTTCATGATGTATTCACATATTCATGTAAAGGTATTTTTCTTCATCAGAATGATATGAAAAACTAATATCAAGAATGCTTATTGACATACATATGTCCATTTGGTGGAAATAAAAAATGTTCAGACTTGAATACAAAATCCAAAGTCAACAACAACAGAAATGATACACAATCTACATCAAGCTGTACATGGGAGGAACAGTTGCACTAGTATTACTGGGGTAGAGGAGGGGAAAGTGGGATGCACGTTGGGAACAGGGGTGGAGGGAGGACAACATTGATGGTGGGAAAGCTGCTCATTCATAATTACTATGTGCCTTAAATATTACTGTGAAAGATTTGTAATTCACTTTGCCCACAATAAAAAAAATGCTTATTGACATAGATTGTTGAACATTCTTTGTGGTTGCAATATAAATAATCATATTTTTCATAGTTTTCACTTTATCAAAAATATTTTTGCCGTATATCCTCTGCTCTTCAATACTCTACTTCTCTGACCATAGTTGATTAAACCTTCTTTAACCTTCTATAATGGAATTATATAATGCTAGAATCTGAACTAGGAGACAGTCACACTGACACGTGTGACAAATGTGACAGAAACCTCAGGAGTTGTGCTCATCTGGAGCTCATACAACAGTCCCTGTCCCCAAGACCCTGCATGGGCAACTTCATAGCCTGTCATCCTAAGATGAGACCACATCACTAGTGTGGAACCTCTGGGCTGAGAGTGTTGCTCATAAGAAGCTATAGCTATCGTGTCATAAACTAGAACATTTATTCATGTCCTTGAAAGGGCATTACTAGTAGAGAACAGATAAACCAAAGGTAAAGGGAATTTGACATAATGACTGGGGACAATAATTTATTCCAAACCTGTCATTCCAGATTATTATGAAAATAAATTTCCAAAGCAGAAAAGAATATGTTATTAGGTTTAACATTTACTAATTAATATATATATTTAAAATATGTAGATATATTGACTATATGCTCCATTTTTGTGAGGTGGTGGTTTTTAGGCCATATGCAAGGTGCTCAGGATTACTTTTGGCTCTGTGCCCAGGGATCACTGATGGTTATTTGTTCAGAATCACTCCTGGAAGTGTTAGAGATTGAATCAACACCCTATCCACTGTACTAACACTCTGATTCTATATTCTCCCACTTTTATTTATCTTTGGATACTACAAATATTAGGGGAATAAATAACTTGTTTTAATAAAGGATGACTTTGATTGTATCACAATGAAGAGCATAGAACTAGATTCTTTAAAGAAATTAAAATGTATGTTACATACTATGCTAGGGTTTGGAGCTATCTCCCCAGAATGAAATTCTTTAATACTCAACTTTAATTCTTTAATACTCAACTTATGTCATACAGAGAAGCATTGTGGATAAAGAAAAAATAACAAGACAATTATGTTAGCTCCTTATATATGAGAAATAGCTCAATTTAGATAGCAAACCAAATAATTAAATCTTATTAATTTTTCTGTGGTTAATGTATTAAGGGATAAACATTCTCATAAAAGTTATGATTAATTTATGGTGGGCAAATAATCTAATTATGAAAATAAAAATATAACTAAAGAATATTACGGTTCAAAGACACAACCCTAAACCTTCCTGGCCCAACTTCATTATCACCATTTCAGAGATCAGTGCTGAATTCCCACAGGACTCAATAGGCCCCCAAAACTAAAAATTGGTAATCTTTCATAATTTTCTTATATGTCTTTCAATTTCACAAGCATCTCTTTTGAAAGTTACTTTTAGATATAAAAACTGGTTGTCTAAAAATAATTCATGGGACATTGAAATATACTGTAAACATGTTGGAAATTAGTATCTATTAAGCTGACAGTTCTGTAGATCTTTAATAGTCTAATGCCTGCACTTAAAATAAACACATTCCTACATTTATCATTTTTTAAAATATTTGTTAGAAATACTTAAGTATCATTCTATAGGACATTCTTCTTTTTACCTTTCACTTGAACAGTGACTTATTTACTTGACCTTAGAAACAGTAGTATAATTTTAGTGATTGTGTGAAACTTTTCCTGCAATTAGTATACACATTTTAGAAAAATTTGATGGTCGTCCCACCCAAGAAAAGAATGTACTAAAAACAAATCACTGGATAAAAACTGTTCAGCACCAGGTTAATCACCAAGATGACATATGAATCATATATAATTTCTTTTCAAAAAATTAGAAGCATCTTCAAAATAGCTTAAGAAAGCAAATTAGTAATAAGAATACAATTAAAAATAAAAACTAGTGTTATAAAAGTTTAAATAAAAACATATTGCATGAAAAGCTTAGGAGTAATCTTCAAAACATAAACTCACTAAATCTGGGGACATAAAAGAGTATGTCATACAAATAGTATCAAGAATACCATATATTTCATTTGTAGATCTCATTATCTCTCAAAATCTTATCATCTCATCTCTGAAAGTGAGATCAGACTCCTTTTATAGTGTCACAAAGGATGAAATTAAATGCAGGTTTAACACTGTGAATAGCATCAATGACTAGCTCTCTAAATGTTTCCAAGAATGAGAAATTTTTAAGACTATAAAATTTTTGGCATCAAAACTAGGATATCTCAGGACATTTGGGAGTTGGTGGCTGGGAAAGTAGACATCTGAAACAAACTTATTAAGACTATCATGTATAGTATAAAAAAAAAAAACA
This sequence comes from Suncus etruscus, assembly GCF_024139225.1. NCBI lineage: Eukaryota > Metazoa > Chordata > Mammalia > Eulipotyphla > Soricidae > Suncus > Suncus etruscus. Next base: position 170,690,794 of record NC_064849.1, read on the forward strand.
TACAGAGTTGAAGAGAGGGGAAATGAAGGGAGTGCATGTTTGGGTTCACTTTCACTTTTTTGGTTTGAATTATTCTCAAATCCACACTTTATTACATGAAACAACAAGCTCAGTGAGTTAGGTATATGCAAAGTATGATTTGCATGTAAGAAAAAGTTCTCTACCATAGTCAGGAGTAGCACCTGAACAATGTTAGGTGTGGCCCCAAAACAAAAGTTAAACAGAAAGGACTATAGTCATGGTGACTATAGACACTACTTCTACTTTGAATGACAATGCTTTCCTAATCAAAGAATCCTGGGAGCTGAAAGTGTACAGTGTTTACAATAGTCCTGTCTTGCCATATATATCTTAGATCAAGGGTCTTCAAACTTTTTAAAGTGGGGGCTGGATCACTTTTTAAAGTGGAGGGCCGGACTCTATGAGCTACTAATTTCTACTCACACTGCACATATCTTATATAAATAAAATAAAAACCATTTATAAATAAACAGATCACGCACCAGTATTTCAGTGGGAACTGTGGGCCTGCTTTTGGCTAATGAGATGGTCAATGTCCGGTTCCATATTTGTCACTGCCAGCCGTAACAAGTGATGCAAGTGGGCATCAGTTAATCTTGATCTGGTTGGAGATTGTAGATGTTTTATTCTTGAAAAAGTCTTTTCACAGGCATAAGTGCTACCAAAGATGGTTACCATTTTGAGTGTATGGTTCCTGATATTTGGATATGTTTCAGAGGGGAGAGATGCATAGAAATTCAAAAGGTTACTTGACTTAAATGTGTCTTTCAGAGAGTCACAATTCTGCAGTTCAGCCAGTTTCATTTGGTAAATTGTAAGGACATTTTCAATCTCAACAGAAAATGGGTTACGAAAAAGCTGTATGTCCTGCTCATGGAGATGAAGCTCTTTGAATCTAAATTGAAACTCCTTTTGCAACAATTCTAGTGAACCCACACATGTTTCCCTTGGGAATGCAACCAATGGTTTGTCCGCTGACCGGTTTTGAGTTGTTGGGAGATGACTGAAGTTTTCTTCCTGTACTTGTTTGATGAGAAGGCCTAATTTTATTTCAAATGCTTTCACATGTGATGCTATATCACAGATGAGCTTCCCCTTGCCTTGAAGTTGCAGGTTGAAACTGTTGAGTAGCTCTGTTATATCTGTCAGAAAGGTAAGGTGTCATTTCCATTCTGCATCATTGAGCTCTGGTACTTCTTGGTTTTTTGAAAGTAGAAAAGCTGTAATCTGCAGAAGTAAGTCATAGAAACGTTTCAAAACTCTCCCTCTACTCAGCCAATGGACTTCTGTGTGGTACAGAACATCTTCATGGGCAACATTTACCTCAGATAGAAATTCCTGAAATAGTCTGTGGTTTAGTGCATGAGTTCTAATGTAATTAACACAAGATACCACAATTGTCATAACAGAGTCCCACTTCAGTGATTTACAACACAGCACTTGTTGGTGGATGAGGCAGTGTATGGCAATTGGATGATTATGGTTATGTTTGTCCATCTCTTGTGTAATGTGAGCAATTACTCCTCTCTTAAACCCCACCATGCTAGGAGCACCATCAGTTGTTACACTGACTAGTTTAACCCAGTCCAGCTCCAAACCATTCACAGTTTGGCAAACCTTTTCAAATATATCCACTCCTGTGGTTGTACCTTTGATACATTGCGGTTCTCCTCCTTGCCCCCGACCAGCGGGAAAAAGGGGTTTTGAGAGCCGCCTCTTATTCGTGGGTCTGCTGGGCCGAGCCTATCTGAAGTACCTGTGAAGGAATCTTAGAGAAGTTAGAACAAAAGACCCAAGTCTGCTGACTGATCAAGGGTGTTTATTATTCTCCAACAAACAGTTATATAGTTTTGTCCAAGGAGGATGTGTCCCAAGACCATTGGTTACTTCAAACACACTTTTATCCAATTGCATCTCAGATAAGTGAATATAACCAGAGATGGGTACAGACACTTTACATTCCATTCTACGGGGCAATTAGGTATTGGTTAGTTCAAACAAGCTTTCCTATCAATCACCTATCTGCTATAGGCATTCAGCAAAAAAGGGAGGGGGAACAAACTCAAGGCATCTGTTAACTATCAGCAAAGACCCCTTTGTCAAGCACAACTCAAGAAGAGGGGAGGAAGGGTTGGGAAAAACATAACTCAAAGGTTGAAACTATATATATTTAGGCTATATCAGGAGATACCATCTGGTCCTGTCCCAAGCCCCCTGGCCTAGTTGTTAGCACAAGGGGCTAATTTTGTTGTAAGTTTTCCTGTTAGCTCAGGGGCTAGACCTGCCAGATATCACGTATGCAGCTCAGTGGAATTTTTCCACAGAGACAGAAGTTAGAGTTGATGGCCTATATATGGTGCAGGCTACAGCAGTCTCTTACAATACTTTGCAGTGCAGCAAGCTCTTCTGTGACTTCAAAATACTCATTTGTCCCACGCATATAAATGAGAAGTTGGGCAAAATCACGAACATCATTGCTTTCGTCGAGTGACAAGGAAAAATAGCAAAGTTTCTTTGCAGAGTTTTGCAAATGGTGCAGCAAATTTTCTCCCATTTCTTCAATCCTTCGTGTCATGGTAACTCCTAAAAGGCTCACTGTACTAAATAAATCGACCTTCTCTGGACACATCTCTTTGGCAACAGAAATTAGGCATTCTTTAACAATTCTCCCTCCACAAATGGTTTGCCATCACGTGCTATTAGCTTGGCGACTTGAAAACTTGCCTGCAGTGAGGAAGTATTTAACTGCTTCTGCTTCACAAATGTATTTTGCTGAGTCATCAGTGTATGTTTCAGTTGTAATATTTTATCTTTTCTCACTTCTCCAACCAATCATATTTATCTTTATGTTGAGTTTGATAGTGGTGTCGCAAATTTTATTCTTTGAACACAGCAACTATATTCTGGCATATCAGACACACAGCTTTTTCTTTGTACTGCATAAAAAAGTAATTGTAAGTCCACTGTTCTTTGAATATCCTACACTCGCCGTCAATTTTTCTTTTTCTTTACATCATTGTTTCCTATGGATTCCAAATTGATATTAGTGAAATTCAAATATGTGTGTATATATACACACAGTGTATGAACCCCATTAGTTCCTGATGTGAACACTTACCCCTTGAAGGCTTTTCTAAGCAGACCAGCTCAGTCCCTGATAGTTCAGTTATATCTCCCTATATAATGCCCAAATTGATATGCTCGGAATCAGCATGTGAACACTGAAAAGGAATTGCAAAATGCATATAAAATTTTCAATGTAACCCCTTTAAAATGCTTCAGCATCGAACCCCTAATTTTCCACATGGGCAATTTAGCACCGAACCCCTAACCTCCCAACCACCGCCCACCCCCTAACTTTGATTTCAGCACTGAATGCCTTACCACCTCCAAAGGGGAATTTTCATATGAGTCACCCACAGCCCAATCGGGCAGAACCCCCCATCTGGGAAAAATTTATTTCTATGGCACTTTTGACTGACCTTTGGCAGTGGAGTGAGTGGAGGAAAACCTCACTGACAGGCAGGCATAGCACACAGACAACATGTTGCCTGGGGGTGGAGCAGGCGCCTTTTTACATCATATAGTCACCCACATGTGATACTCCTCGCTATGCGGCATCCGGCGCCCTCCAGTGACGTCATCAGCAACACGCGCGCCAAGCGTCAGGCATAAGGGCGCATCAGTGTCCCTCTCAACACCACCCTCATGCCCACCCTCCCAACACACAACATGCCATGGGTGGAGGCGATTGACGTCATCCCTGAGAAACCGTGACACTGAGTGTATATGCTGTCAGGTATCTTGGCAAGCAAACAGTGCTCACTGCTGGCGGGCCAGATCAAACTCCTCTGTGGGCCACATGTGGCCCACGGGCCATAGTTTGAAGATCCCTGTCTTAGATCAAGACAAATTTCTTAGTTTCAACTGCTATTCTGATTTTAGTTGAATGATTTTGTAGTACAATTGCCAGTTCTATTTGTGAAATAGAAAGTCTATTTTCCCAAAATGAAAAACACATAATAAATTCTGTGCCCATTCAAAACTAAAAGTTTTTCCTTATTATGTAAATTAATGATATATACATTCACTCACTTTTATTATTTTTACTTTCATATTTAAAACAGTTTTGAAAAGGGCCTGGAGAGATAGCACAGCGGCGTTTGCCTTGCAAGAATCCGATCCAGGACCAAAGGTGGTTGGTTCGAATCCCGGTGTCCCATATGATCCCCATACCTGCCAGGAGCTATTTCTGAGCAGACAGCCAGGAGTAATCCCTGAGCACTGCTGGGTATGGCCCAAAAAACAAAAACCAAAAAAACAAAAAACAAAAAACAGTTTTGAAAGATAAGGAAACAACAACATATATGGGCATCTCCTCTAGCTTTTCTCTCACAGTAAACTGAATACATTCTGGTTTTAAATATGGTTTTAGTTTGTTTCACTTCTAAGCTTACAGGAGTTATGCCCTTGTCAAGTCTGGGGGGTTATGGCACAAAATCGGGGGGAATATATAGATAAAAAGGGTTAGATTGGGACTCAGTAAAACTCAATTTAAGATATTTAAGAAAGCAATAAAATTCGCTGTCTTTATGAGGAGAACCAAGTCGTGAAAAATTAATATTTTAGGAAGTATCACTAGATAGTGCATTCTTTTCTGTATGTTGAATAAAAAGACATTAAATTATTTTAGAATAAGGCATTTATTTAACCTTATACCATTCAGAATTGGGGCCATAAAAAGCACAGTTTCTATAAAGTTACTATATAAATTTATATTTAATATAGCTAAGCTACAATACTTGAGAATAATCTTGAGTGTGCAATTACGGCTTAGCTTACTTAGTGCTTAAAACTCAATAGAATAAGATAATTTCCTAGGAATGAGAAGCTTTTAAATAAAAATTTAAAAAAAATTTGGGAAATATTGAAAAAACTACTTGAATCAGCAGATTTCCCAATGTCTTTGAAAAGACATGAGGTCAGCAATATACTCTTTCTAAAATTAATGCAACCAACACCATAAACCATTTATCATATATTTTTAATGTGCCAGACAACATACTAAGCACTTTTCTTAGACTGTCTTTTCTCTTCCATACCATATTAAGTAGATATTTTGTGCTATTCCTAGCGAATGAGTAAATTGTGGCTTGACCAATTCCACAAGTGATTAATTACTACAACACATTATCTTTATCCTCTTACAGTTTAACTCTTACAGTTTAACTCATGTTTGTTTGAGGTTGTTTGTTTTGGGTTTGGGCCACACCGAGCTAGGTTCAGTGCTTGCTTCTGATTCAGGGATCACTCCTGGTTAGCTTTTAGGACCATGTGGAATGCCAGGAATTATACCATGTGCAAGACAAGCTCCCTACTCGCTGTAGCCCCATTTAACCCAATGTACTTCCTTTCTTGATCCATACTTATAAAATTGGCAGAGCTGCACGTGACATACAGAACCCAAAAGCTATTTTCAACTTTAGATTCCCGCTGAATTCTTTCTGAATTTGAATAAATGTCAATTCTAAATTTCCTCAGGAGTATATTTCAGTGTTGGTTTTCTTTGTATTTCAATCAAAGAAATTCAAAGTATTACTATTTGAAGGGCAACTATTACCAAATTTCACCTTCCACAATATCAACACTTTGTGTTTTAGAGACTTTTTATTTAAGCTATATGTTATTTAAGGTAGAAACACTCAAAAGCATAGACAAACTAGAAATTATGACCACTCATTTTAGTGCTTAGCAATATTCCAAGAAATTAAGTAATTTGCCATGTGCCTGGCCACAGAGGTCAGTGTCAGTCCATGTGATGGTTTTCTATTCTATTTACCAACAGTATGTATTTTCAAAATACCATCCTTTCTCAATGAATGGAACACATAGCATATATGAAGTACATGTCTTCATCCAAGTCCTCCACATAATATCCACAATAATATTGTGAAGATATGATAGAGGAAGATGGTGTCCACAGATGAGCAGGCTTTCTTAGCTCTTCATTCTATCTTTCTCTGCCCTATTATTTATAATGTGGCTGTAAAACCAATTACTATTTGAATAGAAAGGAAAATAGCAATTTTAAATGATTAAAAAAGGCGATCATTTTTCCAAATAATTACTATCATTTTTTTTATTTGAGAGGAAGAGAGAGATAAATATATTCTGAATCAATAGAAGGCTTGGCCCATAATTTCTAAGCCTTATTTATCTGGGAGTTGTTAATCTCCCTAGGTCCTCCTTCTGGGGAAAGAATAATAATTATTGCTTAATTATAGTAGAAGTAAATTTTCTCTACCAGATCTAAACTAAGATGACTCATGCTTCTTTGTTTACAGATAAATGGCTTTTGAAGAAAATATTTTTTAAAAGTCAAAGTGTAAAAAAGAGCTAAAGCCCTCTTATCTCAGGCAGCAGCATAGTAAATACATAGCTTCTCCAAGGGACAACAGAAATACTGTCACAGGGATTTAAGTATCACCAGGGGGTGGCAGTCACAGTCATAATGAATGAAGCCATTCTTTGTTTCCTGTAACTTCTTGAGCAGGAAACTCTCCTGCCAGAAAAGACCACTTGTCTGTTATGGTACTTTAACTGAGCTACTCCATTATTAGGTTTTAATCATCCTTAGAACAATAAAGGGCCCATCAAGATATATATGAGTCTACCTCTATTGTTCTAGCTGATGTCATTTCTACTTACTTATCTGCAAACCTAGAATTTAGCCCCTTGAACAATGTATTTTTCTCAATCTCTAACTCCAGTGGGTTTCCCAGTCATAAATGATATTCAACTCCCAGTTCTTCTTCCAACCTCATTAGGACACCTAAAGTTTCAGTCAGCATCTTTGCAACTGTAAGTCACTGTGAAGTAAGACTAGTGATGTCACCTGACTTTCCAGAGAAATGGGACAAAAACTAAAAATGAACACAGCATAAAATAACACATTAAATGTTTTACTGACTGATCAACTGATTTACAAGAAATACTGTTGATCTATTTGATCTTATAACATCTTGGTGGGGACTAAATGTAAATTGAGTCTAAGAATATCAATTCTCAGCCATTTTATTGATAATCATCTTGGATGGCAGATCAGTGAATCGTGTAGATACCAGCAAATCAATGACTAAATTCTGACCAGAAAGAATAGAAGAGCCTGTTGATTTAAAGTCTAAGACTTTACACATCTTTTATGTCTTTAGAGTCAAGTAGGAACTTTTATTTTGGAGGTAACAACTTCTTTAATGTTAAGGAAAGGCACAAGCAGTGATATTACACTTCAAAAAAAGGATGTTTAGAATAGTAGAATTAACATACCCATAAACACAGAACCTAATAGTCTGTCCTATATACAATGGGATAAATATTACCTGCTTCAGAATATCCATGAATATTAGGACAATTATCATGCCAAAATCATAGAATATTTTTAAAATAATAAGTACATATATTAAGGTAAGAAAAATGTGCTAGAAAGATAGTATAGTAAGCAGGGTGTTTCCCTTGCACAAAACCAACCCGTAATTGATCCCTAACATGGCATATGGTCCCCAGTACACTTCCAGGAATGCAGTAAACCCTGAGCACTGCAGGTGTTCACCCAAAAGTTGAATAATAATAATAATAATAATAATAATAATAATAATAATAATAATAAAACAAAGAAAGGAAGATAAAAGAGGAAAGGGAAGAAGTGATAGATTGTGAATTTGAAAGAAACAATCCCCTTTCTATCTACTTTAACAAGGATCTGGTCTAACGAAAAATGCAGATACATTCTTGCATTTCACAGTTAACACAACACATAGCTTGTCCCATACATGCCACACATCTTTAGTCAGTCCTTATCTAGACATCAAAGTCTTAGTAGGTGGGGAAATTATTAACCACAGAGATCCTGTGGTTTCTGGAAGTTTTTTTTTTTTTTTTGATGTTCCATTTTTAACAACCTTTTCTGAGGAAAATAGAGAAATACTCTTATTTTCTCCTCTGACCTATTTTTAACATATTCTGTCCCATTTAAAAATACTCTTCTTCCTTTGCATTCTCCCGCTTGCATATTATGCAAACGAGCTGCTGAGCTGAAGAAAATAAATAAACAGCATTTGTCTTCCTGCCACCCTCTTTGAAAAGATGATGAAGAACCTGAAAATGTGCATTGATCACGCCTCCTACTTTTCATAAGCTTAGGGAAAAACTCAGGCATTCCCAAAGATGCGGTATGGAAGCCAAAACGCCAAACTCTTCCCACTCTTCTCCGTCTCCTGTCCAGTCCTGGCCTGACTGGACTTGGTCTCAAAACATTCAGGAGACTATTTAGACCTTGTCTAACTCTGCCCATTGGCACCACCTGCTAAACGTTCCCAAACACTGAACAAGGCAGCACAATGTGGTGACCAGTGGTGCGGAAGCTGCTAACGCAGTTTCACTCTTCTGCAGGTTCAGGCTCATCACGTGGCTTTTTCTATGCAGTGAGTAAGTGGCAACACTGAAACGAGTACCAGACTTGATGATTAAAATTGATGTCCTATTAGCACTATCCTGTTTATTTCTTTTTCCTATTTGTTTTTGAAGATTCTTCCTACCAGTATGAATGAGTCCCTACTTTCTGCTACTTTACACCTAGAAAAATAGAGTAATTTTTCTGAGTAATCAGGTAACTCACCTGTGCTAATGTGATCAAATGAGTCTGTGATTACAAAGGTCTTCCAAAGACAAGGAATCCGTTGTGAATAACTTACTTAAATTCCTCTTATTTACCTGTACTGCCTGTGGCCTGATGAAGTATAATTTGTGCAGCAGAATAACTGGTCTCTCCTCAGAAGTTTTAGAAATGCAAACTCTCAAATCCTGTCCATTTATGTTAAATAAGAGCCTACAATGTAACAAAATCAATGGGCAATTCATATGATGTTTCTAACAACCACATGGAACTCACCCAATAGTTTTTCATCTGTTTGTTTCAAATCTGTATTTACTTGAGTTACTCCACCCTCATATGCCTTAACCAGGATAATTGTACATTCTAAGTATATAGGCAACTTTTCATTTTTGATTTAATATTTCCAAAGAAATTTTATACATTCTTTAGTTATTGCAAAATAATCACTAAAAACTAGTCTTGCTTTGTGATTCTGAGGATGTTCTTTCTAGTATTGGCAACAGTATTCTAATATTCTCTTTAGTTTTTCAATCCCTTTTCATTGCCTCTTCTTTACTGATGAAACTCTGTCCATATCTTCAAGGTCACTGATTCAATTTTCAGCTTCATCCATTCTGCTGCTGAAACACACTACTCTACTCTTTAGCTCCTTTGTTCTTATTTGAATGAACTCTTTCATTTTTTCCAGCATTTTCTCTTCAAGTTAATTGAATCGTGGTTCAGAAGTCTCTCCAGTTCATTAAACATTGTTAGAATTGTAGTTCTGAACTATTCTTCAGGTCAATTAAAGGTTTTTAGTTGAAGATCTACCTGGTCTTTGTGTGTGTGTGTGTGTGTGTGTGTGTGTGTGTGTGTGTGTGTGTGTGTGTGTAAGCTCCTGGGGTTTTTTTGTTTGACTACTCACTACTATTGGGCTCCTAACCTTCAGGAATAGTTTGATCTCTAACCCTGTACTCCTGCAGCTCGGGTGACCATGGCCTGGGGGCAGAGCTCTGCAGCTTTATGAGGGTAAGAGGCACTGATAAGACCAGAACATTCACCTCTGGGGCTGCTGCTACTGCTTTCTTAGGCATTTGTTGGTGCTTTTACTATAATGGTTTTCAGAACTATAAATTGGCACCAGCATATAAACTGGTGCTTTAAAAGCCACTAAATGCAGTGCATAATAAATCCTTGGGTGACCATTTGCACGCCCTGTCACATCAAATTGCAGCAGATTTTTGGACCACTCCCTCAAACATAAAACCACTAGCTTCATTTTTGAGACTGTCCATTACTGTCACCACCAAAAAGATATTTGTGGTTCATGACAACAGCTTTGACTAACAAACTTAGACTAATACTAACTAATGTGTTCAGCTAGGTATATATCTAAAGTTGGAATTCATATCTAAATATCTAAAGCAAGAATTTATTGGATTTGACTTGAGTAATCTAGAAAAATATTTTAATAAAATAGCAGACAACCATAACATAATGGTAGAGAACATCAAATGCCTCATGCCTAAGGAATGTGGAGAGAAAGGAGCTGTTTAAATACTCTTCAAAGTATTTGACTGAAATTCAGGATACATGACCATAGATAACAAGCTAGATACATTAATGGATTTTGATTACATCTTTTTACTTTCATTTGTTTATCTACTATATATGCAATTCCTCTTGTCTCTTCACAAAGAACAAAAGTTCTCAAAAAACAGATTAAATTATCATTAATATATGCAAGCTATGCTCCCTAATATTTTTAATCTTGAAAACTTCAAAACCCTCAACTCACCTCTAGAGGCCACTTTAGTGGACCTATGCATGAGATTTCACCTACACCTTTTAAAAATAAAATCCAATATCTCTTTGTAAAATGAGTTTCTAACTGCATAAAGAAATACAATATTTTAAATTATAGCTGTCTCAAATACCTTTGGCCCCAAAGTATAACAAGGAGAAAAAAAGAAACAGTATAAGAGTAGAAACACAAATATAAAAGGATGGGGGGTCAGAGGCCAAGTGGTCTCAGGTGTATTGGTGCTGTAAAAACTGGACAGAACTAAATATCCAAGTCAAAGTCAACAACAATGGAATCAAGAGACCAAAATTTTAACTATCTAAACTTAAAATGGCCTTGAACTGGCAGATTGGGAGCCTGGGGAACGCATTTGAGGGATACTGATAGAGGGAGGTTGACATTGGGTAGGATTGGCCCTGATTCATTGTATGTCAGCAACCCAACTATGAAGGGCTTTGTAAATTACAATGGACACAATAAAATAAAATTATAAAATAATTGAGATAGTGTTGCTTTACATAATTGTGTTATGTCTCAGCAGTGCATTTTTATACATTTTTTGTAGTAACTATCCTACCAGGCCCACCATCCAAAGAACAGATATTTCTCTATCACAATTAATTGGACCTCCATTCTCTTGTTTCTCATCCATCTCTTATTCTGGAAATCTCTCTATCACAAATAATTGGACCTCCATTCTCTTGTTTCCCATCCATCTCTTATTCTGGAAATCTCATCGTTGTGATATGTATCCAAGAGTCAGAAAAAAAAATTTCTCTTATACTGGGTATAACTATTTTATTTATAACTATTTTATTGTGTATCAGAATGTATCCACAACTTTTAAAAGTGCCCCATAAGCCATCACCCAGCTCCAAAGTGAATGGACACCCACCACCCAGACCCATATCTCGTCCCCCAGCAAGAATCTACAATCAACACTCCTGCTCACTCATGCTCTGTGGCCCTCCTTCTCACACAGCCCCCAAATGTGGACTGTTGTTTGATACCGAACTCAGCTCCAGATGGTTACCCAGTGCAAGAACTCTACCCAAGCCTTTTCTGCCACAAATCATTTCTCAATCTCAACAAGACCAGGGTGTGTGATAAAATGTGCTCTGGATTCCACCCCCACAAGAAAACCTCAAAAGACAATGGGGATGCCTATATTTCCTTTGTAAGTTTAAGACCTATATAATACTACCTCTTAATCTACTTATCCCCAAATGTAAGATAGTCTTCTACATCAGTTTGTTCCTTAATATTTATATATATATAGTCTCGTTTCTGTTTTCCCTTCTTCTGTAACTCCACCTAGCTGAGGATAATAGCTCAGGTCAAAACCAGGGCACAGAGATGATACCTGACACTTACTCCTAAATGCACCAGCAATAAAATATACCACCATTTCTTCTTGTAAAGGCATACTAAAAAGAGGGAAATTTTACATATTGAAACAAGTTCTTATTTACTATGGATGGGAACTCATATACTTTACAATACAGAGGCACTTCCCACCTTGAACAAATGTCATGTGGTCCTAATTTAGACTCCATGTGATTAGACAGTGACTGTCTAACCCTGGACCCTAAATTTCAGACATAGAACTGACACATTTCTCCACAACAGCTCCAGGAACCAAACTCCCTCTGGGACATTCTTAATACTGCTCTGACACCAACATGTGCCAATTTTGATATGATCTCATCATAATAAGGAAATGGCAACAACTGGACTAAGAGCAGGTTGACTGTTGTATCAAATAATTAAAGATGGGGCTGGATGGAAGTGGATGCCATCCCAGGCCATGTGGCTCCGCAACCCCCATCCAGCCGGCGGGTCTGGGGTCCAGGAAAGCGACGGGAATTGAACTCACTCACAGGCAGGCATCAGGAAGCATCAGCTTTATTCATCCCTATTCACCACATGTGTGGTTTCTATCATAACCTTTCAAGCACAGCCATTCTTAGCTACCCTGCATCTTAATTCCTTTCAGCCATCTTCCTTTGACCTCCATCCTGGTCAAAGACCACAAGAGGCAAAGACCCAGAAGCCAGAGAGCCCAGCAGGGCAGACAGCCCCTGAATCCCCTCGGTCCAAGGCTTATCTATCTTTTCCAAGACCCCTCCCAGGAATGGGTGGGGTCTTGCAGGTAAGGTCACACATAATATCTGGTTCCCAAGACCCCTCCCAGAAATGGGTGGGTCTCAGGTAGCTACACCTAAATCCAGGGTCTCAGATAGGTACACCTACATCTGACCTCACCTTCTAACGAAAAGATGAATTCAGAAGACATGTCATTCTTTGATTGGTACAAAAGCCAACTTCAATATCTACAAAAGACTGACTGTGATAACCATGACTGGGCAGAACTTATCCTGGGACCAATAAAAAAAGACCGTAGTCTAGGCCTTGGCCTATGATCTGTACAACAACCAAGATCTCTAACTCCAGAGGCCTGAATGAGACAACTGCAACCAAGCTGATCTTCTGGAAACACAAGGAAAGACTCTATCCTATGCTTCACCCTAGGATCAGGGCAAAAACCAAGACCACCAACTACAGAAGACTGATTAAAGCAATAATGATGGAACAGAACTCCTCGAACCGTAAAGAAAGACTTTATCCTAGGCTCCATCCTTTGACCTGTACAAATACAAAGATCTCTAGCTACAGAGGCAGGATTTTATCATCCACGATGGAGCAGAAAATTTCCAGACACCATCAAATGACCAAGGGGAGAGTAAAAGAACATGTATGGAGCCTGTAGTTATTCCCATGATAGTATACTTCAAGGGCAGAAAAACCCTGTATCTCTTAGGCCAAGGGAATTCCCTTTCTAATTTTCCCAGTAATTACTGTGCCGATGCAAGAGAAAGAGAGAGAGAAAGAGAGAGAGAGAGAGAGAGAGAGAGAGAGAGAGAGAGAGAGAGAGAGAAGCACAAATTAAGTATTTTTTTGGTTTTGTTATTGTTGTTGTTGCTTGGTTTTTTTTTCCCATGGGTTTTCTTTTGTGTGTGTGTGTGTGTGTGTGTATGTGTGTGTGTGTGTTTTGTTTTATTTTAGGACTGTGGTTATTGTGTGGTTGGTGTCTTTTTGCTGTGGTGCTTTTCGAGGTTTTTTGTTTGATTTTTTAAATTTTTCTAGTATTGTTGTTATGTTTCTTCTGTTTCCCTTTCTTTTCTTAAACCTATATTTATAGCCTCTAAAAGGATTCCTCCCATTTTTTGCTTATTTGATTTTTACTTTTTTTTCTCTTAAAACAGAACCACATAATTTGAACCATCTTATATCACCTCACAAATTGAGGGGGAAGTAATGGAGGGTACCAAGACCAGACAGTCATATGAACATTAAGTAGAAATAAAAAATGATCAGAATTAAACACCAAATCCAAAGCCAATTACAACAACATGCTAGACACAGAGGGGACCACTATACTAGCAACTCCTGTAGTAAAGGAGGGGGATATGGGATGCATGCTGGAAACATAGGTGAAGGGAGGACAACATTGGTGGTGGGAATGCTCCTGATTCAAAGTCACTGTGTACCTAAAAAGTTACTGTGAAAGATTTGTAAGCCACTTTGGTCAAAATAAAAATTAAAAAAAAAAAAAGTAAATAGTATTTTGACAAATATAGAAGTGCATTGAGTGAATTTGTATTTTAATATTGTTATTGTGATGGTTATGTGTTACCCCTCCCCCCAACTTCCTGCCTATCTCATCTGAAAGGGAGGCTCTCCCACAGCTGGGAAGGGGATGTGGTTGGTAATTAAGAGTGGCCTAAGGGGAGCGGTGAAAGTCAAGCAAGGGAGAGCAGGAAGGAAGGAGAACAGAGACACAGGTAGGGTGCAGAGAGGCTGGTTAGCTTAGAGGCCATGTGAAAATATGCACATGGTGGTTAGCTTGTGCCAGAGCTGTGGGACAAGTGGTAGGGCATCTGCCTTGCATGCGATAACCTAGGACAGACCGTGGTTCGATTCCCTGGCGTCCAATATGATCCCCCAAGCCAGGAGCAATTTCTGAATGCATAGCCAGGAGTAACCCTTGAGCGTCACTGGATGTGGCCCCCAAAATAACAATAAACAAACAAACAAATAAATAAAGCTGGATTTCTCCTGAAAATTCATTTGACTGCTATGGATCATTTCCTCGCTGTTACCCTGATACCTCCAGACCTGCCAGGCCATAGGGGCTACAGGTGCCTGGCTGAGCCGACAAAGACCTCACCATCCATCTTGAACCACTAGGACTTTATAATTAATAATCAATACAACACTATGTAGCAGCAAAATTGTTATATTGTATGGTACATATATTTTAGCCCGCTACGAACTATTATTAAATTACTTTCTTCAAACGAAAGAGATTGATTTTCTAGATATTAAATAAGTTGTCACCAATATTTTTGTTTACTGCTTATTTGTGAAAAGGCATTTTTGGGGGATTTTGTTCTTCTTGGTCCTTAGATTCTCTTCTGATGAGTATTTTAGTCAACATCTTAAACAAAATGTTATATTTTTGGTTGGAGTGATATGACAGTGGGTAGAGCATTTGCCTTACAAGCTGCTGACCCAGATTCTATCCCCAGCATATGGTTCCCGGAGCCTGACAGGAGCAATTTCTGAGCAGAGTTAGGAGTAACCTCTGAGCACCGCTGGGTGTCTGGCCCCAAACAAATCAAAACAAAACCAAAATATTTATATTATATTGCTTTCAGGGGATAAAATAAAAAACACATATTTAAGAACAATATGAAAATGCTAGTAATTGACTAGGGGAAAGAGTCCCTAACTTTGTTCCTATTTGGGGGGAAAAGCACACCCAGTTGCACTCAGGGATTATTTCTAATGCTGTGCTCCAAAATTACATCTAGCAGGATGTTCATATGGGATTGCAGTGATAAACCTGGGTTGGCAACATGCAAGGCAAATGCCCTATCAACTGTTCCTTCACTCTGGCCCCTAAAATATACATCAATGGCATAAAGCCCCTCAGGATTTCCAGAAGTTGTACTTTTGTACTATATCATAATCATCAATCAAATATATATAAAAAAAAGTCAATCTGCCTATTTTTTATATTTGTTTATTTCCCAGGGTATCCTTTTTCTTGAAATTTCTGACTCATTACTGTATTTTAATTAATTTCACTCTGATCATAAGCATCTTTCCTTTCCTCTGTATTTTTTGGAAAGAGTATCCAAATAATTGAAGTATACATCTTTTTCTATTTATTTTATTTTAATGACTATTGTTAATTTAATCTACTACTAAAATATCAATAAACAGAACTATATTTCATTGTTGTATAAAATAGTGTGCTACTTTTTCATGTAATCTGCTTGAACTATGTATGTGCTTCAAAAATGAAAGAAAAGAAGGATACTATCAGCCCCAAAGTAATTTATATTCCCAGTTCCCAAAGTTTGGAACTTCTAGGATACTCTCAAAGTCTTTCCCTTTTCTTTTTTTTCTTTTCTTTTCTTTTTTTTTGTTTTTTGTTTTTTGTTTTTGGGTCACACCTGGCAGCGCTCAGGGTTTACTCCTGGCTCTATGCTCAGAAATCGCTCCTGGCAGATTCAGGGGACCATATGGGGTGCCGGGATTCAAACCTCTGATCTTCTGCATGCAAGGCAAATGCCTTACCTCCATGCTATCTCTCCGGCCCCAGTCTTTCCCTTTTCTTTTTCTATTTGCAGGAGTCCCCAAATCCTATTTGTAGCCAAATTTTATCATATCCTTATATTATATCCAAATCTTCCAACTAACACCATGGAAAACATACTAAGTTGAGATCTATGTTATGGAAGTCAAGGAATGGTGAAAGAATTTCCCTGAGGGAAACTATATTGAAAAGAAAGAGCAACCAAAACCAATGTACTTGAGAGTTTGGTCACCTATAGGGAAACATAAAGTTAGCATGACCTTTAATTGAGGAAAAATGCTTTTCTACAAGCCAGTTTTTGGTCATTTCTTGCAGACTGATGAGGAGACAAGCAGGCATAGCTTTAGACAAAAGGCAATTTCTAGAAAAAGATCCACCTTTATGTTTTTAAAAGCATATCTCACAAACTAAGATAAGGGTCATAAATCCAAGAAGCCCACCACAGCTTGTTGCCAACTTTTAAGTATGTTCTAGCAGGAAACATCCCACAGTGATCTATCATGTTTTCAAGGAGAAAAAAAGAATCTAGTTTAAATTTTGAGTGACAGTGATTTACTAACAATACTTTGGGAAAATAAAGTGGTTTTTCACCTCTGATTCTAGTTATTAAGCAAGTAAACAAAAGAAAGAAGAAACAAAGAGAAAGAAATGAAGTAAAGACAGAGAGAAAAAGACAAGAGGAAGGAAGGAGGGAAGAAGGGAGGGAAGAAGGGAGGAAAGGAGGAGAAAGGAAGCATCAAAGAAGAAAGTAGAAAAAATGATAGAAGGAGAGTGGGAGGAAGGAAGGAAGGATGGAAGGAAGGAAGGCAGGATGGAAGGAAGGAAGGAAGGAAGGAAGGAAGGAAGGAAGGAAGGAAGGAAGGAAGGAAGGAAGGAAGGAAGGAAGGAAGGAAGGATGGGAGGGAGGAAGGGAGGAAGAAAGGAAGGAAGGAAGAATGGGAGAGAGGGAGGAAGGAAGGAAGAAAGGAAGGAAGGAAGGGAGGAAGGGAGGGAGGGAGGGAAGGAGAGAGGGAGGGAGGGAAGGAGGGAGAAAGAATGAGGAGCAGAAGAATGGGCAGAGGAGAGAAAAGAAACGCAAAATATATAGTTCACATAGAGAACTTTTACCTTAATTATCTTTAAGAGAAAAAATATCACGCATTTTCCCGAAAGCTTTTCACTGGTCAAGTTTTCAAAATTATTTCTGAGCCAAACTGTTCTCATTAGTTCTGAGGTCTTGATTTTGAATTTCTAAAAGCCCTGCCCAGAGAGTCAGAGAGCGCCTAGGAAACAGCCATTCCATTGACCCTCGGCATTTCCCACTGGGAACATTGGAAACCTTGCCCATCAACCAAAATAAACAGCTCCTCTCATGAATAGACTCAATGAAGGTCCTATAAATCATAGTTGTCAAAAATGTCAGTAGCATTGCTGAAGACAGAAATCAATCCAAAATTCATTAGTTTGCCTGACAAGAGCTTAATCTCATATTGTTTAATACCAGGGCACCTCAGGTGGAATAGGAAGCAGTAAGAGATCATCTTGGTTTCCTGTGACAGAAATGCTCGATGTTTACGGCTTAATCTGCCCTTCAAACCATTCCCATTCCGTGGGTAGAAACCCTTGCCCCCTGCTAAGGGTCAAGTTGCCTGTGGCATGAGGCAGAAATTACTGGACTGTTGACACCATCTTTCACAGATATTAGTGTGATGGCTGGGTGGTTTGTAGGCAGGTCAAGTAAGAAAAAAAAATACACAAAAGTGAGAGCAGAAAACAAGTGCTTCTGTACAACTAGACTGAGCCAAGATTTAAAAACAACTTTGCTAACCAAAAAAAAACAAAAACAAAAACAAAAACAAAACAAAAACATTATTGGCAAACAGAGCCCCTACCCGATTCACAGAATACCTAATGAGACAGTTTTGGGGGAACTTCATTTGAGGCTGTTCTTTTGCACTTCAATCAGATTTCAATTGTATTCAAATATCACATATTTGACTTTAATATCTCCATGATAAGAAGTGTGGCAGGGACAGGGTAAAAAGGAGGGCAAAGAGATGAATTGTGGTATCAAGTTATAACCTCCAGTGCTCAGGAAAAGGTTAAGCTCTATTTTTCGGATCAGAGAGATAAATAACTTTGGCCATCTTAACCTCTAAATATTCTCTCAAATCCACCTGTATATTGTGTTATTTCTTCTTTTCACTGATTCATCTGACACAACTTGACTTCTTCACTTCTTCTCTAACACTGGGACAATAGTTCTTTCAGTAAGTTTATTTCTGTGTAAATATATTTGAACTTTTCCATAGTTTATATTGTCTATACTTCACAGCCCCCATTTCTTGTTTCTGTCTTTTCAATAGCCAAGCACTAATGTTAAAGGACTTCATAAAACTAAACATATTTGAATCTAGTACTTATTTTATCCAAGGTCAGGTTAAAATTTTTGTTCATGAACTAGTGTACTACCTCTATCAATAGGTGAAAAACATTTACATTTCACTCTGCTTTTATAAAAAAAATTATGCAATTTTAACTCTTACTAAGGGGAGATATTAATTTGCTTTGCATAAAATATAAAATCATCGGGGCCAGAGAGATAGAATAGCAATTCTACTTCACTACACTAAAAATGTTGGAGTGAAATACTAGTGACCTATATCCAGAAATGTCTTCTCCCTCACAACATTCTACAAAGAATTCTATAAAAATGTATTGCTCCCTGCCAAGTAACAAAGCTAAAGTTCTCAAATATTACACAAACTTTCAAATTATTGTAAGATACATAATAAAAAGTGATGGCAGTATATTCTCATGAACTAGAGATGAGAATTCATTTTGTTTCATGGCTTTAAATGGCAATATGACTATGGTTGAGAAAACTTCTACTATTATTTAAGCTTTCTAAAATTATGGCATAAAAATATTAAGTCATCCATAAATTTAGCAATGATTTTAATTTGAATAATTTGATTAAGTGCATTATTAAACTTATTGAATAACACAGTCAAGATATCAAGAAGGTTACTGCATAAATTTACAAACTATGTTCACATAGAACTTTTCACAAAACTGAATTACATTTAACTTGGAGGTTTCAAGAAAATCACAGAGAACTCATATCACTATCATTTCTAGTGATACAATTGAATGTGCTGTCATAATGTAAACCATCTCATTTTTTAATTTTATGTAGTTAAGTCAAGGTTCCAAGAAATCAACTGAGCACAATTTTAACCAGCACATTTTTGTTTCCCCAGAAAAGGTTTGTATGTACAGTTTCCACCACTATGAAATAATGATGCAAGTAAATGTGTTTTTCCCCTCTACTATCCTTTATTGTTATTGATGTTTTTGCAATGACTAGAGGGTTTCACACATGCCTGACCATTGTGTGGCACACTTAGGGGAACTTTAATTTGAACTGCTTACATACTTAGCCACAGTGCTGAGGTGTGCACTTATTTAGTTATGGTGTTTGTACATGTACTCACTGGGGAAACACAATTTAGCATTCACACACACTCTGGTTTTAGTACTCACTGAGGTTCCTTGTGATGGTCACATACTCAAAAACTTTCACAATTCCTGGCCATGGTGCTCAAAATCATTTTTGAGTTTTAGTGTCTGAGGAGGATTGCACCCATTTTTAGTTGTAATGTTCAAACACTATTTACTATTGTGTGACCAGAAATCACTTTTGCCCCAAGGATCACATAGAACAAAACTGTCATGTTATGCTTAGTTCATGAGAAGGTATTTGAGATTAAATTCTAAATCAGGGGTCAAGTAATGTTTTTTTCTGCATTTATATTCTAAATCTTTCTAACTGAATAACATAAGTATAGAGGAAACATTAATCCATAAATTCTGTGTATGAAAACCTACTACTAACATTTTTAATCTTGAAAATATGCAAGATTTTGCTCTAAAAAGAAAAACAAGACAAGAATACCAAGTACTCTACTTTTATTTAATATAGTACTGAAAGTCCTAGCCAAATAACTTAAGGAGAACTGCCAAATAATTTAGCTATTACACTGCTGTGAATTCACCTGGAGATAATGAAAATACTTGAAAAGATATATACATCCCAATATTCAGTGTAGTACTTATAAGAGCTGAGATATTAAACCAAACAAAATGGCTCATATGCTAGACCTTCTTCAGAAGAACAAAGTCTTGCTATTTTCACTAACGTGGTTAGTGAGGACATTATACTAAGTGAAAATAAATCTATCATATATCTGGAATATAAAACAAAACAAACCTCACAGATATAGCAACAGACAGTTAATTGTAGAGATGGAGGGAACAAAGAAATGGATGAAGAAGTTGAAAATAATATAAATTTTCAGATCTGATGGACAACAGTGAAATATAGTTAATAATGCTATACTGTATCTTTGAAAGGTACAATAAAATGACCAAAAAGTACACAAGAAAAAAATTATCAAAGTGTATTGGGACTCATGTTACCTATATTATTGGTGGGGGATTAGTTCAACATACTTATAAATACAACTATACCGTACAGCTAAAAATAATGTTATCTGTAAATTTTACCTCAAAAAGAAAACATTTAAACTAAATATTTTTTTCTTAAAAAATTGTGAATTTTTAAATACAATTCATTATGGAAATTATACAAAAAAATTGCAACATTTCTTCAGTCAAGATTAATTTTGTTTACTAAAAACACAATGACTAAATCCTCCAAGTTCTTTCAGCTCTAAACAGAATTCCATGCAATCTTATACAATTGTATAAGGAAATTGAGGTTAATGTTAATTTTTTAACATTAACATCACTGTAGGAACATACTAATTTCAATGCCAATGTGTATCTGAAGTCACCTAATGTTTAGAAACAAAAGAAGTAACAGAAGGATCAAATAATAACTAAACCTCCTGAAAATGATTTAATAACCTCATTGTGACATACAATAATTTTCACAAAAAATTGCATTCTTTCTTCTTTTCTTTTTATACTTTTTTAATAATTTTGCTTCCATTTTCCTAGAAACAAATGCATTATGATCAGCTATGTAAACTATGTGATACATGGTCTCTATTTTTATTTTTTTAGAATTTTAAAAATTTTAAATTTAGAGTTTTAAAATAAAATTTTAAATTTAAAAATTTTAAATTTTAGAACTTTAGAATAGAAGTTACAATTTTATTTTATTTTTTATATATTTATTTAAACACTGTGATTACAAACATGACTGTAGTTGGGTTTCAGTCACAGAAAGAATACCAGTGCAACATTCCTACCCATCTCCTTCCACCCACACCCCCTGCCTGTATTTGAGACAGGCATTCTACTCCTCTCACTCATTAACATTGTTATTGTAGTAAGTCTTTAAATTGAGTAATTTATATATTTTTAAGAGTATCCTCAAGTGAAAGTCATCTTTATATTGCTTATATTTCTAGAAGTGTTATATCTCTAAAATTATTAAGATGCCATAACTGTTTTATTTCTACAATATTTCCTGCATAAAGGAACCTCTAGTAGAATTGTTTGAATTTTATTCTATTTGTCTATGTCCTTGTAAAGATAAATCTTAGTAATGGAAATAAGCTATCAGAGTTCACAGTTCAGCTCCCCTCTTCACTCTCCTTATTTGATGGACTCGCATTGCCAATGCAAAATCGAAAAACCAGCATTCAAAAAGAAACTATCAAGTCTCTCAGCATAGGCCTCCCTCATGCATGCACAGTAGCTGGAAGTGGAGGCACACCCAGCATATGACAGCCTTCCTGCCAGACGGCCTTCCAGTCTGTGTCTAAACACTTCATTAAAGAGAACTTCCTACTTCATCAGGCACCACTCTCATTGTTAGACAGCTCTAATTGACAGAAAATTTTTCAGTGAATTCCAACCTTCAGTTTTCAAAAGCGCACTTGTCATTCTCACTAATACAGTAATTCTTCAAAGGTTGGATAATGGCCATTAGGCCTATTTCACCAAATGTACATTTTCTAGCTCAGCTGAGGAAAGATGAGATTTTAGTTGGTGATACTTTTCCTAAATCTTGTCTGTAAACAAAACTATGACCTACTATTTGATACGAGACACATAACTAAAAAGAATTAAAATGCAGAAATGATCTATGGTAAGGATTTTTTCTAAATCATAAAGCCAATAGTATTTGTTTTCTTTGTACAAAAAAGTTCCTAAATCTGGGCCTGCATGATAGCACAGCGGTAGGCACTTGCATTGCACGCAGCTGACCCAAGACAGATCTGGGTTCGATCCCCGGCATCCCCTATGATCTACCAAGCCAGGAGTAATTTCTGAGCCCATAGCCAGGAGTAACCCATGAGCATTGTCGGTGTGACTCCCCTGCCAAAAAGAGTTCCTAAATCTTTTATACTACTTTTTTTTAAAAAAGTAATGTTAGTTCCTAGTTCTTGCTCAGATATGAGGCTCTTATTAATCAGAGAAATGATAAATATATACAAGATACTTTAAAAAGTGGAAAGAGTGAAGATACAGGAACTGGATTTCCTTTAAATATTTCCTTTAAATATTTTTAGTTAATACAAATTCTCAAATTTCAAGTTAAAAAACTGTAAATAAAATTTAAATAATATTTCAAATGGCAATTCTTTTCCTTCTTTGTTCAAAATGTTTTCAAATGTAGTATTTATTTTTATTGGGTTAATTGAGTATTTTTGTCTAAAGGAAATAGGTAAAAGATTTACTTTTAAAAAAGATTAGCAGCTTCACAATAAAGCACATCTTTTCTTTACCATGCTTTCAGGTGATGCTCCTTTTGTGCTGGAATTATTTGCTTCTTTTCTTTTGTCACTATGTAAATGAAACATGAATACTTTTCTTTATATTCATTCCAGAAAGACTTAAAAAATGTCTTTGTGGCCTGAGCAATAGCACAGTGGTAGGGCATTTGCCTTGCATGCAGCCAAATCTGGATGAACCTCGGCTCAATTCTTGGCATCCATTATGGCCCCCCGTGCCTGCCAGGAGCAATTTCTGAGTATAGAGCGAGGAGTAACCCCTGAGCAACCGCTGGGTCTGACCCAAAAACAACAACAAAAATAGTTTTAAAAAGGCACATCATCTTTGTTCCCACTTATCCTTTTTGTTTTATCCTTAATATAGTTTCGTTGTCCTATGTTCCACTTCTCCACCCTACAAATCTAATCTGACTTCCTAAAAATAACTTTCCGAGCCTCTCATCGCAATACTTCCTTTGTCAATATATCTCAGGGAATGATTGGCAACTCTACTTTCAGAGATGAAAAATGATAATAGAAACCAGGGCATGCCTGAAGCTTCAGTGATTAAATTTAATCAAGTCATGGCAGGAAAAGTACCTATTCTGTTGTGGTAAAAAGCACAACTTTAGAACTTTACATAGCTAGGTTCTACACATCTCTCCCTTTTGAGCCTAAATGTCTTCTAGAAAAATGAAGAAATTGTATCAAAGTAAACATTTAAACAGCTGGGCATTAAAATTCTGGTGTATTTCCAGGCATATAATTTCCATAAGGTCACTATATCATTAGAATTGATATGACCTGTGAAGAAAATATTGGATCAAGAAACTATGCTTTCCTGTGTGACTATCTGAAAATATACCGAGAGAGAAAAAAGAGAGAGATGAGAGAGATTACTAGAGTCTTGAACATTTCAGTGTTTCATAATTGCACTATTATCCTAGGAGAGCTATCTATTTAAAAAAGGCTTGGATGCAGGTAGAGTAGTTGAAACAATGAAACATGGTATATCTATTACATTGTGTATATATTTTCTATTATCTCTTCAAAGGCCCAAGGACAGTAACTTAGAACATGTAGAATTCAGAAAAAAGGGACTGCTCCCATTCAGGAAAGCAGGGTGATATATAAGGATTCAGGTAGATTCCTGAACACTGAATAGTCAACAAGGCAATAATAAATTATTAAAAAATAAAAGAAGCAAGCTCAGGGATATGACTCAGAGAGATATATCACATGCTTTGAATGTGGGAACCACATGATTTTCCAGTACTCCTAGAAGACATTCTGGAACTCTCACTGGGAGTAATTTCTGAGCTCCACCAAGAGTGATCTAAAAAACCAAAATAAGCAAGAGGGCAATTAGAATGATAGGCCACTGAAACTAAGACAGCCTACCTAGGCAAGCCTAAAATCAAAGTCTAAAATTCAGGGTCATGAAATCAAAATGCTAAAGGAAATCAAAATGGCAAATCATCTAGAGACTGACAATAACCAATAAATAGTCTTTTTACTTTACTTCTACCTTTTATTTATAAGTTTCTGAGCAACTTTTGGAGTTCTTCTAAACACTTTCAGTTCAGTACTATTCAGATTCAAATATAGTAGAAAAAGTTTAATATATCTCAGTGTTTTAGCTAAACATATATATTATGCTAAAAATAAATTTAATTTAATTATGTATTAGCAAAAGTAGAAAAGTCATAGATATATTTTCCTCTAATCTCCACTTCAATTCCTACCTTTCTCCATTCCATCCTTCACAGAAACAGTCTCAAAGGGAAAAGCCCAAACATTATATTTCTCTCTGACTATTCAACACTTAGAAACTTTAAGGTATTCAAAATAGTAGGTAAATACGCAAATAACAAGATTTTCATCTACAGAAGTGGGATGTCATCACCCACATCTGAGTGGAAAGTTTCCTGGCACTATAAAAAGACCTTGGAGTTTGTAATTGAGGGAGTTGGAGACTGTAGTTGTTCCCATGGCAGTATCTCTTAGGCCAAGGGAATTTCGGTTCTAATTTCCCCAATATTTACCATGCCTATGCTAATAATAATAATAATAATAAATAATAATAATAATAATAATAAAAATACAACCCTTTTCTAAGAAGTTGCTGATCTGGATTTGTTTGTTTTTTCGTAGTTGATGATTTTGGTTTTTGGTTTATTATTTTTATTATTTTTGTACTTTTGGTGTTACTCCCTTATTATTTTTTATTTTTGTTTTCTTTTGTTACCTTTTTCTTTTTTATTCCCTTTCTTCTTCTAAATGGATAATTATAAAACATAGATGGATTTCTCCTATCTTTTCTCTTTTATGTTTGCCTTTGTTTGTTTGTTTTGTTGTTGTTTTTTCTTTTTCTTCTTTTCTTCTCCCATATCTTTTCTTATATCTCCAATAGAACCACATGAATGGAATCACCTTGATCAGCCTCATAATTTGAGAGGGAAAAATGGATGGTACTAAGACCAGACAGCCTTATGTTCACTTGATGGAAATAAAAAAATGATCAGACTTGAATACTAAATCCAAAGTCAATGAGAATAGAATCAATATTCAATCTACATCAAGCAATACATGGGGGAAACAGTTGCACTAGCATTATGGGGTGTAAAGGAGAGAGATAAGGGATGCATGCTGGGAACAGAGGTGGAGGGAGGACAACATTGGTGGCAAGAATGCCCCT
This sequence comes from Suncus etruscus, assembly GCF_024139225.1. Lineage (NCBI taxonomy): Eukaryota > Metazoa > Chordata > Mammalia > Eulipotyphla > Soricidae > Suncus > Suncus etruscus. Next base: position 170,716,363 of record NC_064849.1, read on the forward strand.
CATTCATTGTTACTATATGACTCAAGTATTACCGTGAAAGATTTGTAATCACTTTAACTACAATAAAAATAAAAAAAATACTAGGCAAAGCTCTGATGTCCAAACATTTACAGATGATTTTTCGAAGAGATACCATGTTTCTATCAATACTCTTAATTTTTATACCTACAACATTTTCCATGTATATGGTTTAAACATAATTTTGGCAGGCAACAAGTTTGTGAGGTGATTAACTTTTCTACATTTGATTAAATAAAATCCCCAGTTGTCTTTCCAATGTATGCAAAAACTGGAATACTGAACATTAATAACGAACTTTCAGGGTGGAGGGGAGAAAAATAACCATCATCCCAGTGATGAAAATAACCATCTTCCTCATCTTGAGTTTATTCTTAATAAAATTTCTCATGAAACATCCATCTCCCTTCCTGTGCCTAAAGCAATGAAGTCTGCAAGAACAGTACCCAGAGTGCAGCATATTTTTCAGCTGCTCTTTTCAGCTGTGTGATCTGACAGCAGGAGTGGAGACTTATTACAAGTTATAGGAGTACGTGGTATAACGGAGATGATTTTAACAGCATATCTTCCACTTTCCATAAAGCAGTGGAGGGCTCCCAAGACTAACAGGATCTGTACATTACAGATGCAATCAGAGCTGATCCCCATCTCTTTTTACTTATAATGCAATATCCTGTGGCTTTATTGAAGAATGTGTCTTCCAAAGCAAAACCCAGCATTCTTAGTACTTTCCCAGGTTAAAAAAGCTGTTAGGAAACTAATAAGCAGAGGAAGAAAAAATTTCAGCACTCAAAATCAAGGAGAAAGAGGAGCTTTCTAAAACAAAATATTTTAAATATACATATTACAAGTCAAGGAAATTGTCTATAACTCATGCAAATTGTGGAGAGGATAAATAAATGTTCAATTATTTATTTAAAATATCTGCTTGTCTTCCATGAGACCCATGCATACATGACAACATTTTAGAGTGTGGATTATTAATAAGCACTGCTTATGAGGTCTAGAGTCAGTCCCAGCATTACGTTAGACTATAAGGGCCAGACAACTACTATTCAGGTCCTTTGATTAGGTGCTGTTCAGACCCAATGATGCTGCAGGTCACCAAGATCCCCTTGGCATTGATGTCAAGAATCAAACGTAGAGCTTCTGTGTATCAGTTTGAAAGAGGAAGACTTCCGTTTTCCCCAGTTGCTGCTAGCACCTCCATTTTAACTGTCTCCATTCCACATTTTAAACATTCCTGCAAATTCCTGGGTTCTTTCTGTGAATGGGAAGTTAACAAACTCCCAACAGCATAGATTCTACCCCAAACTTTAGGCTCACAGGAACCTAAGAGATAATGACAATAATATCTAGACAAGTGACCATATAAATAACCTAAAAGATCCTACACTAGCCAGACTTCTCTGTAAAATTCTTACATTCTTATCACTTGACAAGTAACACAAAGAGCAAGATTTCATATTAATTGAGCCATACTTATCTCAGTCCTATGTTAAGTACTTCCCTAGTTAAGGAGTATCTTTTATTTCTACTTTTCAATAAACTTTTCCATTTTCTGACTCTGTGTCTTTATTATTCAATATTTTTATTTTTGAGAATATTGAAACAATTTGGAAGCCATCTCCACTCCCTCTCCTGCATCAAGGCTGGCAATCTAAACCCTTGAGCTACCTGTCCAGCCCCCTACGCAACATTCTTTTGATGAGTCCTTACTTTATGAACTGAGTAGCCTATCCACACTGAAGTCATGCTGCATCCAAACCTTAACCTTCACAAGATGTCCAGTTTCTGAGAGAGCTAGGATGGGAGCAGTGGATTTAAACCAGGTAAGAAATGACTAAAGTGAGCATTCTAGATAGTAAAGCTTGAAGATGAATGCTGTCTGTCTAAGGAATTTGGCCAGGACTCTCAATTTTCAATATGGCAGCTCCTATTTTTATTAAAGGAAGGCACACAGTTTTCACCACAACTTTCTACCTTGGAACATTGAAATTCTAAGTTTATTTCCCCAAAGTCACATCATTTCAACCAGACCTTTCACAGTGCCTGATCCCTGGTATTTCTTTTTTATTGGTAGATTTAAGTTTCCTGGATTTCCCTTGCTCATGGAGCTTCACCAATAACTGTCTTTCTGAACAGACTTTTCTTTTTTAGCTCGAGACAGCAACAGGATTGCACATTGGTTAGAATCTGTATCGACCTCTAAGGCACATCCATAAAGCACATTTCTTTTTTAATAAAACCCTAAAATAATCTTGAAAACATTTACTCCTCCTCTGCTTCAAAGTGGTTTTAGGGAGAAGGGCTCTATAAGGCCAGTCAATTTCATCATATGCTTTTACTTTAATTTAAAAGGAGTCACACATACTCCCTCAGGCCTGTGAAAAATTATCCAATAAAATGTTTAATGTTTAAAGAAAGCCGAGGATTTCTCACTGACTTCAAAGTTAAGATAGTGCTGTGTCTATCAAAAAAATATTGGAAGCCCTCTACTACTGATCTCTGCAGGAAGCAAAGGCAAGTAAGAAGGAAGTTCTACCTGTTCCATTGTTCTTATGGATGCATTTCCTAAATGACTTAACCTCATAACAACTCATACAACTATTGTTGTAAAATCAAATCCTTCTTTGTTAATATCTACCCAAATGAAAAAAACAAAGGCACTGAGAAAGTAATTTTGCAAGCTTGTCTTGCAAGCTGCTGACCTGGGCTCAATATCTGGTACATAATATGATCTCCAGAGCGCTGATAAGAATGATCATTGAGCACAGAGCTAGGAATTGACTAGATGTACCCCCTCACACATACACCTAAAAGGGAAGTTGTTGGCAAAGATGAAAGGGAAACCCAGTTTTCACTGAACAGAATCACCACACAAAACCAGTCCTGTTCTACCCATCAGTTGTGGCAATTCAAAAGGATATTAAATTGTTCCTACCATCCAGATAGAGGCAACTTGTGTACCAAGCTTTAGAGACAGGTGGTAGAAAACAGAAAGAGGAAAATGAGGGGCGAGAATTACAGCACAGTGGTAGGGTATTTGCCTTGTACACAGCCAAACTGGAGGGGATCTGGGTTTGATCCCTAGATACCATAAGGTCCCCTGAGTCTGCTAGGAGCAATTTCTGAGTGGGGAGCCAGAAATAATCCCTGAGTATGGCCTAGTGTGGCCCCAAAACAAATCAAACAAACAAACAAAAAAATCAGAAAGAGAAACATGAGGCAAACATATTCTAGACTAGGAAATGAGGAAAGTTCTAGGTTAAGTATTAGATTGTGAAGTCAGTAGTAAATTCACCATAACTATTTGAAATTTCCCAATCCAGCATTCAACCTCTTACCTGCTGTCAGTTTTATAGAATGAAAGTCTCAAACTTTGAGCACGTGGCGATGCCCATTGCACTCTGAAATATTCCAAATGTATCTTTAGAGTGAAAATGCCATGCTCATTAAAACATGCCAGTTTTGAATGTCTTTTTAGTTTCTCTATATATATTTCGAAGAAAATATAAAGTTAAGGCCGATTTCTACACAGGAAAGAAATTCACCTTTTCTGCTATAAGTTTGTCTGAGAGAGTATGCCACCCTCTGTTTTTTTTTTGTTTGTTTGTTTGTTTGTTTGTTTTTACCTGAGTGAGCCCTTAGAGGAATTCCTTGAAATCCAAGTTTTGTGACTAAAACTCAACCACAAACATGTATGTAATCATGGTGCTTAAATAAAGATACTGAGAGAAAGAAAGAAAGAAGAAAGAAAGAAAGAAAGAAAGAAAGAAAGAAAGAAAGAAAGAAAGAAAGAAAGAAAGAAAGAAAGAAAGAAAGAAAGAAAGAAAGAAAGAAAGAAAGAAAGAAAGAAAGAAAGAAAGAAAGAAAGAAGAAAGAAAGAAAGAAAGACAGAAAGAAAGAAAGAAAGAAAGAAAGAAAGAAAGAAAGAAAGAAAGAAAGAAAGAAAGAGAGAGAGAGAAAGAAAGAAAGAAAGAAAGAAAGAAAGAAAGAAAGAAAGAAAGAAAGAAAGAAAGAAAGAAGAAAGAAAGAAAGAGAAGAAGAAAGAAAGAAAGAAAGAAAGAAAGAAAGAAAGAAAGAAAGAAAGAAAGAAAGAAAGAAAGAAAGAAAGAAAGAAAGAAAGAAAGAAAGAAAGAAAGAAAGAAAGAAAGAAAGAAAGAAAGAAAGAAAGAAAGAAAGAAAGAAAGAAAGAAAGAAAAAGAAGAAAGAGAAATCCAAGTGCTAAACCTCAAGGTAGCCCTCTCTGAATATGCCCTTTGACATGAAGAACTCAAACACCAGGCCAAACACTAAATAGATTATAACCAGCCACATGCCATCACATTCACTACCCAATGCACAAAAGGCTTCTCCACTCCCAGTCTCAAAAATAATTCATGTCTCTGGTCTCATTTCTCATCCCTTCCCTAAATAGTCCAACTGTGCTCTTTCATTTTTAGGTCTTTAAGTAATAGGCTTCTATTTCTTTTCAAGTTTCCTGATGCTTATTGCTGAAGGGCACCAATAAGCTGACACCAATAACTGCCTTACAAAATGAATCCAAGTTTAGCTACACATATGTCTTAAATAACAGTTATCCAAACTTACATTCAAGGAAAATGATGGCAAGTTCTTAAATTTGACTGAAGCATTATAACACATTATCCCTACTTTAAGATAATATACCTGCTTCTGTGTAAAATACATGGCTGAATATGTTATATTGCAGGCAGTGATAAACTACAATATGAATTTATTAATGCATATCTGGTAGATTAGATCAAGGTTTCTTTTTTTTTTAATATAATTTTTATTTTGATCATAGTGGCTTACATATTGTTGACAATAATATTTTAGGTACATATTTACATAAAATCAGGGGGGATTCCCATCCCCAAATTGTCCTCCCTACTCCCCCGTTTCTGTCTTACCTCCCATTTCCTCTTCCCTCACCCCCAGGGCGGCTAGAATATGTGGTCCCCTCTGTCTCTAACCAACTACTTAGTAGTCTTGCATCAGTTTGGTCTTGATGCCTCCCTTATTTCCCCCTCTAAGTAGGGGCAGGGGTAGCTAGTTCAAGTTGCGTGGTTTTGCCTGAAAAAGAGAAAATAAATAAACCGGGGTAAGAGTTTAATACCCCGAAAATGGGCAGAATCCTTCTAGAGGTTCTCATCATCGATTTGGGAAATGAAGGAGAAAAAGAAGTTGAAACACTCCACCAGTACCAAAAGAAGTGTCAAATATCCAGTGAGGACTCCAGCTATAACGATAAGCACCACAAAAAAACAGATAAAAAATAAACCAAAACAAACTAAAAACAAACACAAACAAACAAAAAACACGCCGTGGTCTTGAAATAAGAAACATGGCGTAGCACATAACGAAAGAAAAGAAAGGAAGAGAAAGAAAAGAAAGAAAAAAAAAAAGAATAATTGGGGCCAACAATTTCAATAATCACATCCAAACTGAGGAATCGACCAAAATAGCTAGGTAAATAAAAATAATAATAACAATAATAAATGAAGGTAAGATATATATATATATATATATATATATATATATAACCAAGGTTTTGTGTTTTTTGTATTTTTTTTTCCCTCCTGCCCTGGCACAGTAAATATTGGGGTCATTCGAAAAGGAATTCACTTGCCCTATAAGATATGGGGTTTCTCCGTCCTTGGAGTATACTGTCATGGAATCAGCTCTAGTCTTTGCTCAGGATCATTACTCTCCAGGTTGTGGTTTTTTTTTTTTTTTTTGGTGTGTGGAAAGCTTCTGCTCTGTCCAGTGTGATACCGTCAGAGCTCTGTGTTTAGCAGTCCCAGTATCTGTACATATCCTGAGGTGGGACTTATGGTGAAGTCAGTCTTTGTGAATCTGCAGGTTCTGTTACCTCAGTGCCATTTTAATCCATCTTCTGTGGTTGGTGATCTTGGTCTTTGCGCTGAACCTAGGAAGGCATCTAGGATAGCGTCTTTCTTTGTTCTTCCAGAAGCCCCTTTCCGTTACAATTGTCTCTGCCGGACCTTTGGGACTGGGGATCATGCTTATTGTGCAGGTCTTAGTTCAAACCCTAGACTAGGGCTTTTTTATTGGTCCCAAGATGTATACAGTCTGGTCGTGGTTCTAGTATCCAGTCATCTGTAAATCACGATCTTGGCTTTTGGACCTACCAAAGGGTGCCACGTCTTCTGGTTTTGTCTTGTCGTTAGCTGGTGAGGTAGGCTAAACTGCTCTAAGGTCAAGTTGTTCACATTTTCCTCATTGTCGAGATATCATGTTAGAGCTGGCCCTTGTTGTTGACCCTGCAGTAATAAGGCTGTCCCAGATGGAGATTGTTTCTTACAGCTGTTGTGAGGAGCTGTGCCGTTTCTATGTCTGGGATCCAGGGTTCAAGGCTGGTTGAATGGTATCTAATCACCTGAGGTCTAAGTTGATTCCACATGACATATTTTCAAGGTAGGAGATAACCCTGTATTGTAAACAACTATGAGTTCCTATCTCTAGTAGATAAGAGCTCTTTTTTTTTTTTTTTTTTTTTTTTACTATGTAAGATTTCCCCTTTATTTAGTGTGCCTTTGCAGGGGGAAGTGGTGCTCCATTATATGTCGGAGTATTTGGGGTGGACAGAGTGAGTAACAGAGATAGGTCACATACCCAAAGACGATTAAAAAAAAAAAAAAAGGAAATAAAAGTGTATGTGCCCACAAATGTATATGTAAGGCAGACATTTAAATAAGTTAATTAAAAAAATATAAAAAAATTAAAATGAGTTAGCGAAGTTTTTAAAGGACCAATGTGGTGCAAAAGACTACTTTGCATTTGGGAGAGAACAGGTAAAGAGTTGGTGTATTACAGGTCTTATGCCTATGTTGGAAGTACAGTTTTCCCATTGTCTTTTGGATTTTTCTTGTGGTGTGTGGGTTCCCAGGCATCTTCCAATCACACCCCCTGCCCCCCTTCAGATTGGTAAAAATTTGCAGCTGGGAGGTCTTGGAAGAGTTCTTGCATTGGGGATACTATTGGACCTAAGTCCGGTTTCAAGAAACAGTCCATGTTAGGGGGAGTTGGTAGGGAGGGTCTCGCAGCATGTGTCCACAGGGGAGTTGGCTGTCTTTTCTTGCAGGAGACGATGTGTGGGTTCGGTTGGGTGTCCCCTCGCCTGGGTGCTGGGTACTGGTTCATTGGGTAGGAGGTCGATCTTGATGCCTAAAAGATTAAGGACTGAGGGTGGAGAGTTTTAATATGGTGGGAGATCTGGATGGGATTGAGGGGTGAAGGGATAGTTGGATTTCCGGGGGGGAGAAAGGGGAAGATATATGGGAGGGGTATGAAGGAAGAGAAAAGAGAAAATACCATAGAAAGGGAGAAGAGAAAGGGAAAAAAGTAAAGAGAAGAGTAGAAGAGAAAAAGAAAAGAGAAAAAAAAATAGAGAAGAAAGGAGAGAATAGCAAGGGAATGCTGGTTTGGTTGAATGTGTTCGATGACTAGAGCCTGTAGTTTAGGTCTGTACATCGCAGGTACTGCTTTGGTGGTCTGACTGGTCACGTGCTTCGATTCCTAAAAGAAGGTTTAACCTAGAGATAAAGTGAATGTTAAAGAGTTTTCTCGTGGCCGTCTCATAGTGCAAGCAAGGTATGGTATCTCGTGTGGTATCCCGAGTTGCCATCTTAGTTTGTCCGCCCTTTGTATCTAAGGGCGCCTGTGGAAAGAAAAGCTGAGAGGTTATTTTTAAAATATAGTAAGGTAAAGGGATTAAAACGTAGTGTTATGGTATGTTGCCATTGCATTACGTGATTTCCCGCGGTGTTCTATACTTGTGTTCCTGTTTACGATCTCTAAGGGATTATTGTGGGCCTTTGTTGTAGGAGTCTGGTTACATACCTGTTCTCTCCATGTTGCTGTTTCTGTTGTTGCTGTTTTCTTTGTGGTATAATGTGCAGTCAAGAGTTTGCATTGTTCCTTTTTCATGTATTTTGGACACTGCTCCCACGTATATGTTGACTATTACAGTGATCGGAGTTTCTACCCTGTTAAACCCTGTTATATGATTGTTAGGTATTAGTTGTGTATAAAATATATGTTCTAGGTGTTTCAGAATAGTGCTACCATTCTGTGTTTATCTTTTGTCTTCTGGCTTACTTCGTTTAACATAACATGATCTAGGTCCATCCACGTTGCTGCAAAGTCTGTGATTGTATCATTTCTAACTGCCATGTAATATTCCATTGTGTATATGTACCACATCTTAATGATCCATTCATCCGTTGTTGGACACGTAGGTTGGTTCCAAGATTTGGCTATTATACTGAGTGCTGCGATAAATAGTGGGGTGCATATGTATTTTGGAATGAATGTCCTTCCATCTTGTGGGTATATGCCTAGGAGGGCAATTGCTGGGTCAAATGGCAGCTCAATTCTGAGTTCTTTGAGCACTCTCCAGACTTTCCTCCATAGGTGTTGGACTAGGGGACATTCCCACCAGCAGTGGATGAGAGTTCCTTTCATACCGCATCCCCGCCAACAAAGGTTGTTTCCATTATTTTTGATGTGGGCCATCCTCACTGGTGTAAGGTGGTATCTCATTGTTGTCTTGATTTGGATCTCCCTGATGATGAGTGAAGGTGAGCATGTTTTCATGTGTTTGTTGGCCATCCTTCTGTCTTCCTCAGATAAGTGTCTATTCATTTCATCTCCCCATTTTTTTTATAGCTTTGTTTGCTTTTGGGGGGCTCAGCTTTCTGAGTGCTTTGTATGTTCTAGATATCAGCCCTTTATCTGATATGTCGAGTGAAAAGATTTTTTCCCATTCTGTTAGCTGTCTTCTTGCGTTAAGCAGGGTTTCTTTTGCCATGCAGAAGCTTTTTAGTTTGATGTAGTCCCATTTGTTTATATTTGATGCTAACGTTCTTGCCATTGGTGCTCCATTCTCAAAGACCTTTTTGATATATAGGTCTTTGAGTGTTCTGCCTATTTTATTCTCAATAAACTTTATGGATTCGGGTCTGATTTCAAGGTCTTTGATCCACTTTGAGTTGATTTTTGTATAAGGAGTAAGGTATGGGTTGATTTTCACTTTCGTACATGTGGTTTTCCAGTTGTACCAACACCATTTGTTGAATAGGCTTTCTTTGTTCCATTTCAGATTCTTGCCTCTTTTATCAAATATTAGTTGGCTATATACCTGGGGGTTTATGTCTGGGAATTCTGTTCTGACCCACTGGTCTGATGTCCTGTCTCTGTTCCAGTACCATGCTGTTTTGATTACTATGGCTTTATAGTATAGTTTCAAGTTAGGTAAGGAGATGCCTCCCAGCTTCTTGTTTTTCAGTATTTGTTTGGCTATCCTGGGTCTTTTGTGGTTCCAGATGAATTTTGTGAATGCTTGTTCTAATTCTTTAAAGAATTGTGCCTGGATTTGGATAGGGATTGCATTAAATCTATATAGGAGTTTGGGTAGGATAGTCATTTTGATTATGTTAATTCTACCTATCCATGAGCATGGGATGTTCTTCCATTTCTTTAGATCATCTTCAATTTCTTTCTGCAGTGTTTTGAAGTTTCCCTGGTATAGGTCTTTCACTTCTCTTGTAAGGTTGATTCCTAGATACTTGATATTTTTTGATACTATCTTAAATGGAATTGTATTTTTAATCTCTCTCTCCTCAACTTCATTGTTTGTATATAGAAACGCTACTGTCTTTTGTGTATTGACTTTGTAACCAGCCACTTTGCTGTATTGGTTAATTGTTTCTAGGAGTTTTACTGTGGACTCTTTAGGTTTTTCGATGTATATCATCATATAGTCGGCAAAGAGAGATAGCTTGTGTTCCTCTTTCCCAATTTGAATTCCTTTGATTTCCTTCTCTTGTCGGATTGCTATTGCTAGGACTTCTAAGGTTATATTGATATGATCATGTGGTTTTTGTCTTTCATGTTGTTGATGTGGTGTATAATGTTGATTGATTTGCGTATGTTGAACCAACCTTGCATTCCTGGGATGAATCCCACTTGATCGTGATGTATGATCTTTTTGATGAAGTGCTGGATTCGGTTTGCTAATATTTTATTGAGTATCTTTGCATCTATGTTCATTAGTGAGATTGGTCTGTAGTTTTCTTTTTTGGTAGTGTCTTTGCCTTCTTTGGGAATGAGTGTGATATTAGCCTCATAAAAGGAGTTGGGGAGGATTCCTGTTTTTTCTATGGTTTGGAAGAGCCTATGGAAAAGTGGTAGTAACTCTTCTTGAAATGTTTGATAGAATTCACCTGTAAATCCATCTGGGCCTGGGCTTTTGTTCTTAGGGAGTTTTTTAATTACATCTTCAATTTCCTCTGAGGTGATTGGTCTGTTTAGGATTTCTAGATCTTCCTTTTCCAGTCTTGGAAGAGGGTGTTTTTCCAAGAATCTATCGATTTCTACTGGGTTCTCTAGCCTAGTTGAGTATAGTTGTTCATAATATGATCTCATGATATGTTGTATTTCTTGGGGTTCTGTTGTAATCTCTCCCCTTTCATTTGTGATCCTATTGATTTGGGTGTTTTCTCTCTTTTTTTGGTGAGTTTTGCCAGTGGTTTGTCTATCTTGTTTATTTTTTCGAAAAACCAACTCCTGGTCTCATTGATTTTTTGTATTGTTTTCTTGGTTTCTATGTTGTTTATTTCTGCTCTGGTTTTTATTATTTCTTGCCTTCTGGATGTGGTTGGACTTCTCTGTTGCTGATGTTCCAATTCTTTGAGGTGATCTTTTAAACTGTTGGTTTTGTTATTTTTCTGATTCTTGACATAGGCCTGAATTGCTGAGTTTCCCCCTAATTACTGCTTTTGCTGTGTCCCATAAATTTTGACATGTTGTCTCTTCATTGTCATTTGTCTCAAGGAATCTTTTTATTTCTTCCTTGAGTTGTTCTTTGATCCAGCTGTTGTTGAGCAGCATGTTGTTTAATCTCCAGGTATTAGTTTTTCTCCATTGCTTCTTCTTGACCTCAATTTTGAGCTCTGTGGCATAGTGATCTGAGAGGGTACTTCTAATGATCCTTACCTTTGTGGTCTTATATAGGTTGGCTTTGTATCCTAATATATGGTCTATTCTGGAGAAGGTTCCATGTGGGCTTGAGAAGAATGTGTATTCTGCTTTCTGGGGGTGGAGGGCTCTATATAAGTCTATTAGCCCTAAATCTTCTAATTTTTCATTCAGAGCTCTTATTTCTTTGCTATTTTTCTGTTTGGTGGATCTGTCCAGTGGTGATAGTGGAGTATTGAGGTCCCCTGCTATTATCACATTTCCCTTCATGTGTTTCTCCAGGTTTGCCAGTAGTTGCCTCACATATTTTGCTGGCTCTACATTAGGTGCATAGATATTGACCAGGGTTAGTGTTTCTTGATCTAATGTTCCCCTGATCAGTAAGTAGTGACCCTCTTTGTCTCTGATCACTTTCTTGAGGTTGAATGCAATTTGGTCTGATATAAGAATTGCTGTCCCTGCTCTTTTTTGTTTTCCATTGGCCTGAATAATCACTTTCCATCCTTTTATTCTAAGCCTGTGCTTATCCTGCATCTGTAGGTGTGTTTCTTGCAGACAGCAGAAGTCCGGTTTATTTTTCCTAATCCAGTTCTCTACTATGTGTCTTTTAATTGGAGAGTTTAGTCCGTTAACATTTAGGGAGATTATTGAGAGAGAGGATTGTTGTGTAGTTGTGTTGTGTAGGGTGGTTTTTGTTACAATCGGGGGTTTGGATTGTGTAATTCGTCTTTGAGTAAGTCGTTTAGGATCGGTTTTGTTTGCACAAATAGTTCAAATTCGTTCTTGTTTGAGAATGTTTTTAGTCTATCCTCCCATATGAATGTAAGTTTTGCTGGGTATTGGACCCTAGGTTGGAAATTTCTTTCATTCAGTCGTTTAAATATGTCATTCCATTGTCTTCTTGCTTGAATTATTTCAAATGGGAGATCTGGTTTGATTCTTATGTCCCTACCTTGGTACTTGAGGTTTCTTTTCTTCCTTATTGCTTTAAGGAGTTCTTCTTTCTCTTTGTTTTTTGCCAATTGGATTACCATGTGTCTTGGTGTTTGTTTATTGGGGTCTATCTTATTGGGAACTCTTTTTATTTCCTGTATTGACATTGCAGTATCCTTCCAGAGGGTGGGGAAGTTCTCCGCTATTATCTCTCTGACTACTTGTTCTTCCCCTTTCCCTACTTCCTCCCCTTCTGGTATACCCACAATTCTTAGGTTGTTTCTTTTGTCCTTTTTCATTAGATACTGGACCTTTCCTTCCAGTGCTTTGCCTTTTATTTCTTTGTTGGTTTCTTGATCATTTTTTGTTTGCAGTTTTCCTTCGAGTTCTTCAATGTGTTTCTCCAATTCTGTGTTTCTGCTTGTAAGGCTTGTTACTTTGTCTGTTAATTCCTTCACTTCTTTTTGTATGGAATCTCTCATGTTCTTTAACATTTCTTCTTTAATTTGGCTGATTTGTTCATCCATAGATTTCTTATACTCGATAGCTAGGGTTTCTCTAATTCCTTTTATTAATTCTTGCATTTCCTTCCTCATGGCTGCTTTTAGGTCTTCATCGCGTGTATCTGTGTATTTTGGTGGACTTGGAAGCTTGCAAGAGTTTGTCACCATATCTCCAGATATTAGTGATTTCCTTGATTTACGCATATTTCTTTGTATTTAATGGTGTGTTTTAGAGTGCTGTGCTTCTAATTTTCACCTGTTTTGATCCCCTGTGGTGTGGGAGTTGGTTCCCTCCCTGAGGGTGGTTCTAGAGGGACTTTTGGGTGAACTCGCTGAGGTTTTGATCCTCCTGTACTCTTTATGTGGCCTGGTTAGTTGTTTTCCTCTTTTGTTGGCAGCTAGTACTGGCCCTTTCCTGACCACAGTGGTGGGGGGGCACTGTTTCTCCTCTCCTTTTTCTCCTCTCCTCTACTAGTTGGAAGTCAGTCTTCCTCTTTATTCCTGTCAGCAGGTGTAGTTCCGCTTCTGGCCACACTGGTTGCGGGCGCTGTTGAGCCTGACTCTCTCTTCCCTCCCTTATCTGGGGGTCAATGAAGCTCTGCTCCTCCGAGTTACCGCGGAAGAAATTCCCCCAGTCAAGCCCTCCCGGTAGCTGCTCTCAGCCCTAGGGGGGGTCTCAGGTCCACTCTGGGGCTCGGGGCTAGGTTGCTCTAGGTTACCTAAAGGTCCAGGGGGCAGGCCCAAGCTCACCTAGTCTATTCGTCCCACCTGTCCCAGCTGGGCAGGTGACTCCGGCCCACTAGGTACTAGGGAATGTCCTCCCCAGTCTACGCTCGGGTCAGGTGGGATGAACTCTGGGGCCTGGAAGTTGAGGCAACGGGTAGTGTGGTCTCTGTGCCAACAAGCTGGCCTCTGCAGTCTAGGGGGGGGGGGGTCGCGCGCAGGGTGGCTGGCGGCTGCGGGTCGTCCACGTGTGAGCGCCCTAAAACAGTGCACTCACCATGGACGCCGGGGTTCCCTACTCCCCGTTGGCGCGGCTGGCCTCTGCAGTCTATGAGGGGGGGGGTCGCGCGCAGGGTGGCTGGCGGCCGCGGGTCGTCCACGTGTGAGCGCCCTAAAACAGTGCACTCACCATGGACGCCGGGGTTCCCTACTCCCCGTTGGCGCGGCTGGCCTCTGCAGTCTATGAGGGGGGGGGTCGCGCGCAGGGTGGCTGGCGGCTGCGGGTCGTCCACGTGTGAGCGCCCTAAAACAGTGCACTCACCATGGACGCCGGGGTTCCCTACTCCCCGTTGGCGCGGCTGGCCTCTGCAGTCTATGGGGGGGGGGGGTCGCGCGCAGGGTGGCTGGCGGCTGCGGGTCGTCCACGTGTGAGCGCCCTAAAACAGTGCACTCACCATGGACGCCGGGGTTCCCTACTCCCCGTTGGCGCGGCTGGCCTCTGCAGTCTATGAGGGGGGGGGGTCGCGCGCAGGGTGGCTGGCGGCCGCGGGTCGTCCACGTGTGAGCGCCCTAAAACAGTGCACTCACCATCTAGATCAAGGTTTCTTAAATATTTTCCAATTGCAACATTTTTCCATCTAAGAAATTTTTGCAAATCAAAATTTTACAAATCAAAGTTTTACTTATAATCATGTTTCTTTTAAAAATGTGACATGTTCTCCACCTATGAGACTGTCCTACAGCTCAACCTGAGATATGTGGTCCCCCTTCTCCTTATGGAGAAGTCCATGTCATTGCTTAATACTTCTTTCATTTACATCTCAGAGATACAAACAAATATGTACCTTTTCCTCTAAGTTCTCTCATCCAGACTGTTTTGTCTAGTCACAACTTATATATTCTCTTACCAATACTCTTATGAGATAGCAAGGCCTTTGTTCTTGAGTTCAATGAACCAAGCTACTGCTCTACCAAGTTCTTGGACTGAATAGGTACACTGTGTGATGTTTTACTAGCATCTGGATAGAACTTTTGTTCATCAGATCCTATGTTCTCTGACAAAAAAAATCAATTCAGTTAATATTTAATGAATAGGAAAATATTCGGATGTGCCCATTGAGGTATAAAACTCGAGACTTAAATATTTTAATGTGCATTGTTGTTTTCATTTGTAGAGTACAAATAGGTAATATTTATGAAAAATTAAGTTTTATTTTAAACAAATACCTTGTATCATTAAAATATAAAGATGTTTCCCAATTTAATATTATATATAAACTTACACTCAAAGTGAATGTATTTTGAAGACAGATGATTTTACTATATTCTAGTTATATTTGTCATTCCACGTAAAGATAATAAATTTTACATCAATATTAATCAAGCATAGTTATATTTAATAAATACCTTAATTCACGGGCTCACTAGAGAGATAATGCAGCAGGAAGGGTGCTTGCCCAGCATGTGGTTGACCAGGGTTCAGTCCCAGGTATGGTTCCCAAGACACCAGCAGGAGTGACCTACAAGAGCAGGATGTGGCCCAAAAAAACTTAATCCAGATTTAAAGATATAAACATGGAATTTGATGAGGAAGTAAATAAAAACTGTAAAGAAACTCATCCAAAATAATGGATCATCAATCTCTAATTTGGGAAACTAATGAGACAATATTGATTTTCCAATTCTTTGAATTAAGAACTCTTGCTGATCTACAAATAGAAACTATCTTATCCTGGAAAACACCAAAACTCCAGTCTTACAATTACTAGTCACAGCTTACTTGATTATTACAGTTAATGTGCAAATGATTTAATACTGTAAGTTGTTTCCATCCAGTAATTAAATTCTATATTTTCTGTGCCTTTAAACTAGGCACTATATGAAACTGCTTTTTCTGTCTTTTCCTTTCCTACAGGATCTTTCTTATCTTTTTAGTTCCATTGACTGTTTCTTCATTACTTCCCATCTCTGGCTTATGCATGACAAGCAATCAAGCTGAGAAGTTTAGATATTTCATATTTAAGGTAAAAATTTAAGGTAAAAATCAGACTTGAACACCAAACCCAAAGTCAATGACAATAGAATCGATACCCAATCTACGACAAGCTGTGAAGTGGGGACCAGTGACACCAGTATTCTCAGGATAAAGGAGGGAGATATGGGATGCATGCCAGGAACAAGGGTGGAGGGAGGACAACACTGGTGGTGGGACTGCCCCTCATTCATTGACACTATGTCACTATGTACCTTAAATATTACTGTGAAAGATTTGTAATTAACTTTGGTCACAATAAAAATTAAAAAAATAATAAAAAGAAAGCAAAACCTTAATGTGTGTGGTATTCCTTCTATGATGCAGAAGTTATGACATCTGCTGTTCGCCAATCTGGCCTGGTTCCTTAAAATCCCATGGTTTAGTTAGCAACAACTTTTCACTGATCGGTGAGAAGTCTGGTGAGAAAAACCTTTTAAACTGTGACTGAAGATTCAAACTGACCATTTCAATTATGGCACTCAACTAAGCACAGGTCTGCATCCTTCAATTCGGAGAAGGAAAGAAAAAACAGAAAAAGTATTATGAGTGTTGTACCTTCTGAGAGTCCATCTTATTATAGCATAAAATCACATAACTGACCTTGGTTTGGGTGTATAAAATTGAGTATTTTAGTTGGTTTCTATCATATTAAACAAAAACTGCATTCATTCATTTGGGATTTGTATAATGTACATCTGAAGTAAAAGATTAGTGTTTGATTTTATCTTGGGCTTTAAACTTGAAGTAATTTGCACTTGACCCTTCTTTTCTCATCTGAAAGTGATATAGATTTCTATCTTCTGTATCCTAGTGCACAAAAATGATCATAACAATGAAGATATTAGAAAGAATATAAATATTATATTCATTTTATGGTAAATATTAATTCAAGTAAGAATTGCTCTAGGTTTAGAGTTGATAACTAGAATTAATTATTAAAAATTTGACTAAAGTTTTTACTCTTATATATATTTATCATCTATATCTAAAATCTATATGATTCTACTAAAAATAAAATTTTAAAATCCAACACTATGTTATAAGTTGCATAGAATTCATAGATAAATCTGCAAATTGGGCTCTACAATATTCAGTCCCCCATTTTCTAAACTTTATAACCTGGAAAGTATTCTAAAGCCCCTACTGTTTTAGTTATCAATGTAACACACACAGCAATTGCTAAATGAAATTATAAAATTATTATTTTAATTTTGTCTTTATTTTGACCATATGCTTTTGGTTGTATTATTGACTATTTCAATATATTAATTATATACCTTGTGAAAATTACCAAAGAATAATGGTTAATAATTCATTTGAATTTTATATATAATTATGTTTTCTATGAGAAATAGACTTTTTACTACAATATGCATGCCATTTAAATTTATATTGTTATTTAACATTGCCTGGGCCTCCAATATAATGTGGAACAAAAGTGATTCTCAAAGTCAGAAAAAATCTTCCAGTATTTTACCATTATTTGTTTTGTTTGGCGGTATCTATTATAGCTGAATATGCTCACACCTGATGATAAAGGGATTCCATTCCTAGGTACATATGTTCATTATTAAATATTTATAAGAATGATCACAGCATGATTATTTATATGAGCTACAAACTACAAACTGCTCATATGCTAAACAACAGAGTAGATAAATGGAGGCAGATGTGCCTTGAAATGTTATGTAGCCAAAAGAATGATCTCAGTAGAGCTCCACACAAGATCAGTCTCAGAAGAGGGCACATTTGCAAGTAGATATAAAAGAATATTTGCCCTGCATGGTTCCATTTATATTAAAGATCAAAATGAGGTGGAACTAGTCTATGCTCTTAGAAGTCAGTGGAAGTTATCTGCGGAGGAATTGAATATAAAGACTTCTGGGCACTGCTAATGTTTTGCTGCTCAATCTGTCTAAACATTCAACTCAATATTTATAGGATGGGACCAAAATTTTACTTCAGAACAGAAAATTGATATTTAGATAATTCCCTGGCAAGTCCAAGAAATGCAAAGCTAATGGGGTCAATAAAAGCACAACCCTATCATTGCAACCTCCCTCATAAATTCAAGTCAAATACATGTGGCTCTGTGAAGGCTCCAATGTACTTTTCTCCAAAAGCATCACACCATCTTGATAAGTTATAAGACACAACATAATAAAATTACAGAAAATCACAGGGAAATCTTCATGGGTTTTAAATGTAAGCTAAGTTCTGTACTCTTGAGCAATTAACCAAATGTCTTGTGCTTCAGCATTTTCATCTTTCTGCAAAGAAGAAACTACTACTAGTAATAGTAGTAGTACTTCTGACTTTACCCAGAATTTTAATATTTAGGGCTGTTACTTTATGTTATCACCTATGGCTAAGTTTTCCATCAACACTCACACTGAATGTCAGAGACCTATTAGAGTCATGTAAAGCAGTTTAAAGATAGTCATGTAGCTTAAACTAGTATGTTCAACTGGGAGTTAAAAGACTTTCCTAAGTTTCCCACTCTGCAACCCCCAGCATGGTATTCCAAGGGAGTCACTGGTGAAAAAAAATTACATAAATGGAGGAACATAGTACAAGATTAGAAGGTCAACTTGTAAGACAGGGTGCAAAGAAAGGTATCAAGGTCAGATGGAGGCCATGGAGGAAAAAGATGGAGAAACATTGGTAAATAGAAATTTATTTCCCAACAATTTTGGAGGCTCTATGTCCAAGCTCTGTGTCTAGGTTTCAGACTTAGTTTCATTCTCAAGCATGTTTCCTTGATATCTTTGCATAGTCCTTGCCTCTGGCATTCCTGTGCAATATAATCTTGTTGTTGTTTTCTTCTTGGTAAGGGGCTCCCAAGCAGAGATCAGAAGACAGGAATTCCTTCCAGTGACTACCAATCAAATCAGGTAGTTCAGTGCCAGAGCAGGATAAATACCCAGGTTCGGAAGTGAAGAAAAATTAAAGCTTTCAACATTATGTATAAAACTCGGGTCCTTTGATATGTGTCCCTGATCCTGAACACCACCAAATCCACCACAACCGCCACAACAATATCTTCTTATAAGGATACTAGTCAGAATTGGTTTGGGGAAACTTCAATAGCTTCATATAGTCCCATTCTGACATTTTAGTGGTTAAGGTATATGACATATGTCATAGAGGGACAGTTAAATCACACTAGCATACTTATTCAACTCTTCACAACCTTTCCAATTACTACATCCTAAAACAATGGGTCTTGTTTTCTGTATATTGCTACTGCAATCTGGCACATAAGAGATTCTTACACATAGGAGCTACAAAGGGAAGCAAATTTACACAAATAACCTCTTGAGAGTACTATTTATCATTTCTTGAGAGGCAGTAATGATCTAAGGAAACCAGGAGCACTTCAATCAAATAAATGATTAGAATTGAAAACAGAAGTCGATGAGTGCAATATACCCACCCAGTTAAGGCTGACAGAGGAATACTTATAATTCTAGATCAATCACTCCAATATGTAGCTTGACTTTTCTTTCATAACAGTTCTTTAATAATAATTGCTCCACTGCTTATACTTCTGTGATTTTTAGGGTAGGAGCCAACAGGGATGATCCTTCATAAATTTCTCCTTTTCATTATTAATTTAACTGCATTTATTTTATTTTACTTTTTGTGGTTTTTGGGTCACACCCGGCAGCACTTAGGGGTTACTCCTGGCTCTATGCTCAGAAATTGCTCCTGGCAGGCTCAGGGGACCATATGGGATACCGGGATTTGAACCACCGACATTTTGCATACAAGGCAAATGCTTTACCTACATGTTTCTCTCAGCCCCTAATTTAACTGCATTTTAATAGGAAATTCCACCTAGTAAAATATAATAAAGTTTAAAATATCTTCATATTTCATATTTTAATAAAGGATTAAAATATCAATTCTTTTCTTGTCCATTCTTTTCAACTTTATTCAAGCACAGGGTCTCCTTATGACAAAAATATGTATAAAAGTATGTTTATTTATTACTTTTAATTTATTGGTTTTTGGGTCACACTTGAGCCTGTTCAAAGATTACTCCTGGCTTTGCACTCAAGGAAAACACCTAGAGTGGATCTAGAGACCATATGTGATGAAAGGATCAAACCCAGGTTAGACACATTGTGAAAAAACTGCCCTACCCACTCTATTATTTTTTTGGATATGCAAAGTATTACTTTATTATTATTTATTTTAGAAAAGGCTATTTTCTACCCACTCTATAATGGCGCAGGCCCCATATATTTTGATTTTTAACTAAATGATGGCATATTTTATATATACTGTGCTGATCTATTTTTACAGGCAATAATCCTGGCAATTTTCCATATTTCTAGGAATACTCCCTCTTTATTTTGTTCAACTGTGAAGTCTTTCATGATGTGTATCATTTTAACCATTCTTTTATTTCTTGTTTTTTATCAACTTCTTTTTTTTTTGCATTTCACTTGTTTTTTGATTCTTTGTAATTATCATTCCTCACATTATTAGTATTACAAAGATACTAAAAATGAGCAGCTGATTAAATTATATTTCAAATGTATCAAGATAAACCTAAAGAGAGATGTGAATTTTTTAAGTCAAAAGTTGTACAAATAATTTGAATATAAATTTCTTATTCTCCATAGATAATATATAGTGTTGCCCTTTTCAGAGTGTTATGAGGGTATTTCTCCAATTTTATCAGCAAGAACACTTACCGAGTTTTTATTAACTTGAAAAATAAATATAAATTTCTCAGAATTATGCATATATAATCAAGGTCACATTCTGTAAGATAGGTTTTACCTATCTTTGATATTTGACCTATATTTGATCTTACAAGTCAATCTCAGCTGAAGTAAGGTCTTTATTTCTGCCTTACTTAATTTGTTAATGATTGCAACCCTTGAAAGAGGACTCAGTAAAAGCAAAAATAAAGAAATAAAGGAGAATGGTGTTAGATATATTTAGGGGTATAGTCTTCAGAGTGTTTCTGTAATACTTTAACTCATATTTAGTGGTTCAGATATAGACACATGTCTCATGGAAATGGAAATATCTGAAAACATGGCACTCCTGGTGAATATTAACTTCCCAGAAAAGAATAAATTTTCAAACAGAGTTGACTGTCAGACAACATTGCTGCTGTTACTTGACTTAAAATGCTTTAACGAAACACTGAACTGATTGACAAAAAAAAAAAAAAAAAGCTACTTCTCACAACAACTTTAATATTGGTCACTCAATGACTTCATCTGTATAACAGGAAAATTGAACTAGGACATAAATAGCGTTCTTTCGGGCAAAAATGGCATGTATCTAGGATTGTCACAGTTTTATATGCCCTGTAATGAATATAAATTGTCAATAACAAAACAATATCTTCACCAGCATCCACACAACTTTTCAGTTACCTCTTTCTCATATTCTCCTGAATGTCCTAAGGAATTATAACCTCATCTTCCTCCATCCATATCCTTCTCTGAAAAGACAATAATGTCAGAGTTATAAAGAGTGATCTATTTCCAATCTCCTTA
This sequence comes from Suncus etruscus, assembly GCF_024139225.1. NCBI lineage: Eukaryota > Metazoa > Chordata > Mammalia > Eulipotyphla > Soricidae > Suncus > Suncus etruscus. The sequence goes on from NC_064849.1 coordinate 170,737,326, forward strand.
TATTTATCAAATATAATTGACTTGTTGCTGAATGAATTATTAGTGAAATAATTTTGTAGACCAAGATCTTTAATTAAATTGGAGAAAAGTTCCACATTAAGAAATCATAAAGTGCTTACTTTGTCTAATACCATACTGGAAGCACAAAGCAAAAAAGAGTTTATATTCTGATTCAAGTAATCAAAATTCAGGAGATAAAGAGATTTCAAAACAGAAACCGAGGATCACAAAGAACCTTGCACTTCTTTCCTTCTGTTAGGCACTCCCACATAGAAAGGTAACAATAGGAGAATGTAAATGATTTTCTGCCAAGGTGAGTAAACAGGGAGAAAAAACAGTATAAATGAGGTCAGTGAGAGCCCTGACCCCCGTGGCTTTTCTCACTTTAAGGTGACATCCAAACTTTTCTTACATGAAGACAACAGTAGAAACCCCTTAAGCAATTCCTACCCATGCAAAGCAAACTTGACTGCACCTGGGATTCTGCTCTAAGGGGCCAGGTCAAAGTTCTTCTCATTCCACCTTGAAATCAACACCTGGGTCTATTATGGAAAATCTGTACTTGTCAACCAGTCTTTCCAATCAGGGAAGAGATGGGAATCCACAAGGTCTGAGAAATGTTTTCCACCATAAGTAAAACTCAAAAAGAGCAAAGATCATCTGTGCCCGGTACAGAGAGAATTAAGAAAAATGTCATTACCCTGACTTTTATTCTGCTCCTATCCACATAGTTGATATCCAGAGCAGGCACTTGTTTTTGTGAAATAGTTCTTTTTATTTCCCCTAGAAGATAACTTTCTCCTGGCAATTCTCATGGGGACTTAAGGGGAAATAAATACATTTAAAACCTATTTATCTCATAAAATTAAATTTTTTATATTCTGTCATGTTTGCCTCATTATTAGAGTTACTTTTTAGGAATATAAATTTTCCATTGTATGGCTTATAAATAGAAAGCAAGGTACAGTTAATTGGGGTCCTATGTTCTATTTAATCCAAATTAAGGAAATGGTGTCTACCTGTCTGTACCTTCCTCAGAAGCTATAAAATAAAAAAGGTTTGGGTAATGCATAACTTTCAGAGCTACAACTATTCTTTAAAAAGTTGACTGGCATATAATTGTTTTATTTCAATATTGTAAATAGAAAGTACTAGCATTGATTCATTGGCAGAGAAACTAAAACACACCTTTCTTATTTTTTTCTTTTCACAAGTAAGGCAAATTCAGATGTCCTCAAATAAATCAGAACTAAACCTACATCTTTTGAATTCAATTGGTTTTTGTTTTGTTTTGTTTTAGGTTTTTACTTTTTATCACTGTTGGGACAGCCTTGCTTCTACCATACAATGGAACAATTCGTAATCTAAACAGAATGTAAACTGTTGTTATAGCACAGGGTCAAGTCCCCACAATAGGTTCATTATATTAACCCCGAATAAATCTAAAAATAACTTAAGCTATCTCGTCAGACCACACTTTTTATAGACAACAGAGACTACAAGGTATTTAATGACTTCTATACCACAACTAAAATGTCCCCATCTCTTGGTCTGAATTTAACATCAAAAGGTGAATTTTTTTTTGCCTATTTCTCATGCAGATTCTAGCATTTCTGATGATTGTTTAAAACCATCTATATTTCTATTACAAATATTGGTATGCAAATTCACTAGCATCTCTGCCTATCTTTCTCTTCTAATCATCTTCTCAACTTTTCTGCATCCTTATTGTAAAACTAAATATCAAAGAAAAGACTTACTCTTCAAATTGTTCTCCCTTGCACATACATCTCACTTGCTTTCCTGTTTCTTTACCTGACCATTTCCATTTTATTTGAACATTTCTGGAAAAGCCTGTATTCTCTCTGGAACAAATGTTTATCACCCCTGACATTTTTCAAAATAAGTTTTCAATAAAATTACCTTAATTCATACACAAAAAAAATAAAATAAAGGCATGTAATAAATCATATTAGGAAATCACAAGTAAAGGGGGGGAAAGACAGTAACTGACAAACATGCACAAATGTTTTAGGAACTGCTGAGTTGATACCAAAATACACAATGAACAGAGAAAGTATTCTAAAAGTATAGTGGCTGACAAGAAAGCATATTTTAAGAGATCCTGAAATATGACCTGCATTTGGAAGATTCTTTTATTACTTCATTACTTTATTCAATAAGAAATTTTCTTATTACATTTCTAATATACCTGAGAAGGTTGAGGAGATGGGCTGGGGGCTCAAAGTTTATGCCTTAGTGGGATGCTATTTAATTAAATTGCTGTCCTCCTAACACATATTTTGGTTCAGCCCCAGGAGGAGTTTAAAAGCTGTAACTATGTACGGAAGCTGTAAAAATGTACAGAAGTAATTTTGAAAGGTGGGCAGCTCTTAAAAGGGCAGGTTTACCCTTGGGAACTGCAATGCAAAGTTTTGGCAATATGAAAATGTTGATCCATTGGGAAGTGGAACTCTGAAATGAAAACTGAAAAACAGATAGAAGGAAACTGGAGGGAGGAACCAATACAGACCTAAGCAAGGTCTTATTCTCAGTTTCAAACCCTTTTCTTGTGCTGGCTGGAAGATTTGAGGAACTTAAAGATTTAAGGCATCCTGCTTCTTTATTTTCCTCCCAGATAAAGTCTGTCAGACACTTACCCTCCCACAAAATAAACAGAAAGGTTTATGAGGGGGGGCAATGCAATATACTGCCCAGAAAGACAGAGCACCCACCTACACTCACAAGTCACTCACAACAGCTGCCAGCTGGGAAAAGAGGATTTTAAATTGTGATTTGGTTTTTTTGGCCTCAAAGGATTTTTATTTAACACCTTCCAGCCATGAGCAATGGTTTCCATTTTTGGGTATTTCTTTTGACTGAAATAAGTGTTTGGCTGAACCATGGCCATGGGGTCAGGGGTCCCAAAGCTTACTCAACCCATCTCCATCATTTTGCTGACTGATTAATACGAGATCGTTCTAGAAGGCAAGGCCAATCGTATTTCATCCTTGCTTAAGCTCTCAGCGACTTCTAGTTGCTAACTGATTTACACAAAAAAAGAAACCACACTTCTAAGAGTCATCTGCTAGGATTGGGGTCCTATGGCTGAATAACCCTTGCACCCACACAAATAAAGATCATCCTCCCACAAATTTAATGCCTTTTTGCCTCCAACTCTTTGAACACTCCATTTACACTGCTTGTAAGTTTTTCATTGCTTTGAAATGCTTTGTGGTATGTACACACATTTACACACACACACACGTAACAGTTTTTTGACATAGTGATCATTATGTGCGAGGACTCAATGAACTAATTAACAAAAGGTACATCAAATGTTTGTAAAATGAGATATTCAAAAGGGGGTTTCTCATGGGAGTGGAGAGGTGGGAGAGAGCAAGAAAGAAGCGAGCTGGCTGGTGCTGTGTTTGACCACATTTCAAAGCCAGAAAAGCACACTGTAAATATTTAGCTACTGAGCTTTGCCTACCCACATTCTGTTCACCACCATTAATGAGAACAATTGAGAGTTGATATATTTGCAAACACTCCCACCCAAGCACAACAAGAACAGGCAAAAATGGAAAGGGTTTTTAAATGTTTGTTAGGCAGTTACATGATTGTCCAGAGAACACTTTTTCAACATAAGACATAATACTGTCATTTTCTGTGACAAAATACAAATTCTAATTTAAAAAAGAAATGAGGATCATAGGAAAATAAAGACAATGAATAGTATCTCTATTCACACACACACACACTGAGAGAATATTCATATATATATATATATATATATATATATATATATATATATATACAAATATATATATATATAATAGTGCAAGACCAGTTAATTTTTTGAGAAAAAAATATTGATGTGCATAATAAATATAAATAAATGACTCATGAAATATGATAAGGTAATGGGGTTTTGAAAGATAATACAGCAGGTAGGAACATGCCCTATTCCTACCAATGTGCCAAGACAGGTTGAATTCCCAGTACCTGTCAGGAGTGATATCTAAGTTCAGCGTCACAAGTAAGCTTACTTGTGAGTACTGAGCTTACTTTGAGGGTCTTACCTCCTCCCCAAAACAGAAAGAAGTTATAAAATTTTTTCATTTACCTATTCGCTTTATGAGCCTCATGCACAGCACTGAGATATAACAAGTATCAATAAATAGGTTACTGGGAAGCAAGTTTGATCATTGGTGCCACCACACAATTCATGTATAGTTCTGGCAGTTCCAGTGTTTAAGCCTACCAATTCTTTTTTGATTCACTGGGACAGCAAGCCATTCTGGTGGCATCAAAGCAGACATGTGCAGCACCACAACCAAAGGATGTGGCTTTCCCCAGCAGTGCCATGGCCAATTAAGAACCTCAATTCTATACGAAACCCTTTCAAACACAGAACTAAAGCTGTGTGATCATGATTACAAAGTACATATATCATCCATAGTTATTAGCACCAAAAGTGGAACAGAGAGATATATACATAAATTGTCACCTTTCTATATTGAGAATGTATGTATTCTGAGAATATATGTATTATGAGATTCAAGAGATGCAGCAAAGAGTTAGATGAGGCTTCTATTTCCATTTTAGTGGAGTGGATGAAAGTTAAAGACTTCTGTAGTTAAGGTGCATAATCTTTACAACAGAAATTAAAGAAATTATAAAACAATTAAGATCCATGCCTTGCACAAATAAGACCCTTATTCAACCTTTGCACTGCATCATTTCACTGGAGACCCCCAAGCTTGAATAGGTGTGGCCCAGGTAATCTGCCATTCACATCAGGGCCTGAGTAACCCATTTTAGGTCCTTTCACTGAGCCAGTGGCCCTTTGGCAGCAGGCAGAGCCACTGGTCTCTTAATGACTAATGAAAGAAACTTAAAGAAATTCTTATCATTTAACTTTCCCAAAATATTTCCCTGATAAAATATCATCATTCCAATAATTATTTCCTCTCACATATATAGAGGATAAGTTCACTTACTTCCTTAAAATTTTGTTTCTCTGGAAGGAAAAATTGGATTCTTCAGCTCATGCTACACCCCACTCAGGAGAGGCACACACGAAAAGTGTAGTGCTCTCCTGAAAAAAGAAATTATCTGCCAAAAAGGCCCGCTTAGAGCAGTCAAAATCTCTTGACCCTTTGCGTGGATTATTTGGACATAATTTCATAAGGGCTGTAACTATTTCTCTCTTTATTTTAAACCTTTATTAGAAATCAGGCCTTAGTAAATTCTCTCTAACTAGAACAGCAATCAAACAGCCAAAAGTCTCCCATTTAATAGCTTCCTGTTAATTTTGCTACCCTGGCGCCTAAATTCAGGTTTTTTCTAACACTTAGCTCATGAGTGAAGCAATTTTCAGTTTTCCTCTGTAATTTTCAGTGTTTCCCCGAAACTCTGAAACATTCCACCTGAAAATTACCTTTTCCTTCTGTTTTACCCAAAACAAGCGAACCCAAAACAACCTGCCTTTTTTCACCTTCAGCTCTTTTATATGCTAATCTAAGCTAGAGTCCTTCATTCTTTTCCCAGCCTCTTTGATGTCTAGAATCTGCATCTGCCTTCCAAGTCTCTAACCTTTAAAAGCTGCCAGCTTAAAAAATAAATTTGTCTCTCGTTCCTTGATAACGTTGAGTCCCCATACTATCTGTGTGGTTTCATTTATTTCTACAACATATTTTCCGTCATTCGCCGTCCCTGTACCCACTCTCTCCCCGCGGATTTTTTCCCGAAACTCCACGAAGGATCTGTTTGCAGGCGCTGGCGTCTTGCGAACAGGTTTGGCTCACAACAAGCTCACCACACTCTTGAACACTTTGCCTTACTGAATGTCAAATGCTTAGGAAATTTCGACTATACTCTTTTCTTGCTCTGGAGAAAGCCTCTTTCATAGAAGCCAGTAGGAAATTAAACTACTGAGCTTCTTTAATAACTCAAAATTATCTAATATATAATATTTTAATCACTAAAAACCCTTACTTATGAACAAGAGTTTATTATCCAAACTTATTATTCGGATCATGAACATATGATTTAGCTAACATGAAAACTTATTCAGAATCATCGTTCTCCAAACCCTCCTAAAAATGCCCCTCAGAAGTTAGACTTTTTCAAAATAGTAAGAAATTGGTTGATATCTTTGTCCACATCAGATTAGAAAGAACTAAATTGTAGTGCTGGAGAAAGTAGCTCAACCATGACAACACAGGAAGTGAAGTAAGAACCCAAAGAGTCAACTGCAAAGGCAATAAGTGATTTCTGGGTGCAACATACTTCACTAAGTTCTTGACTTTCTTCAATGAGCACATGAGCCAACTATCACATTGTACCCTGTATCATACCAGAAATTGTACAAATATGTCCTCCTCTGATGCATTCAAGAAATTAAAATTACTGTATTAAATATGCAAATGAAAAACTACACTCAGAAAAGCTAATTTCTGGCACAAACCCTTCAATTGAAGTTTAACTACCCCAGATATTTAATTGGCTCCAAAGTAAAGCAGCTATTTATCCAGATTGAGTGGGCCAACTGCATTCTATTCCCATTGTCCTGATAAGTAGTATTGTGTTGTGTATTTGTTGTAATTTTGTTTTTGCCTGTTGTCTCACCTGGATCTTCCAGGTGGAGGTGATTACAGAAAGAAATAAATAGCTTGTTGGGGAGGCATAAGGGTCTCTTTCGCCAGAACTGATGGCTTGTTCAGTTTGCTTTTTGGAGCTGGCTGCAACTGACAAAAGACTCTTTTTGCTGAACATTTGGTCTCCTAATCTTTTGCATTTGTTGATTATTTACTCTGGATATTATTACCAAGGTCTCCTCTAAAAGGTTGGATGGAAGAATGGGATTTAATTTATCTTTCTGGGAGTTACTTTTGGACTTGCAGACCATCAGCAAGAGGTTTGACCTCCCCTCATATTTGGCGCCTGAACAGGGGAATATAGACCCTCTGGAACTGTAAGTGACATGTTTTATTGGAAATTACCTCTGGAGGTCCTTGGCTGCTTATTAAGGATACTCACGCTCACTATGCCATCTGTTGTTGTTGTTTTTGATTTTTTATGTAAACACCTTGATTAGATACATGATTGTGTTTGGGTTTCAGTCACGTAAAGAACACCACCCATCACCAGTACAACATTCCCATCACCAATATTCCAAGTCTCCCTCCTCCCCACCCGACAACCGCCTGTACTCTAAACAGGCTCTCCATCTCTCCATTTCCCTCATACATTCTCATTATTAGGACAGTTCAAAATGTAGTTATTTCTCTAACTAAAATCATCACTCTTTGTGGTGAGCTTCGTGAGGTGAGCTGCAACTTCCAGCTCTTTTCTCTTTTGTGTCTAAAAATTATTATTGCAAGAATGTCTTTCATTTTTCTTAAAACCCATAGATGAGTGAGACAATTCTGCATTTCTCTCTCTCTCTCTCTCTCTCTCTGACTTATTTCACTCAGCATAATAAATTCCGTGTACATCCATGTATAGGAAAATTTCATGACTTCATCTCTCCTGACGGCTGCATAATATTCCATTGTGTATATGTACCACAGTTTCTTTAGCCATTCGTCTGTTGAAGGGCATCTTGGTTGTTTCCAGAGTCTTGCTATGGTAAATAGTGCTGCAATGAATATAGGTGTAAGGAAGGTGTTTTTGTATTGTATTTTTGTGTTCCTAGGGTATATTCCTAGGAGTGGTATAGCTGGGTCATATGGGAGCTTGATTTCCAGTTTTTGGAGGAATCTCCATATCGCTTTCCATAAAGGTTGAACTAGACGGCATTCCCACCAGCAGTGGATAAGAGTTCCTTTCTCTCCACAACCCCGCCAACACTGCTTGTTCTCATTCTTTGTGATGTGTGCCAATCTCTGTGGTGTGAGGTGGTACCTCATAGCTGTTTTGATTTGCATCTCCCTGATGATTAGTGATGTGGAGCATTTTTTCATGCGTCTTTTGGACATTTGCATTTCTTCTTTGTCAAAGTGTCTGTTCATTTCTTCTCCCCATTTTTTGATGGAATTAGATGTTTTATTCTTGTAAAGTTCTGTCAGTGTTTTGGAGATTAGCCCCTTATCTGATGGGTATTGGGTGAATAGTTTCTCCCACTCAGTGGGTGGCTCTTGTATCCTGGGCACTATTTCCTTTGAGGTGCAGAAGCTTCTCAGCTTAATATATTCCCATCTGTTAATCTCTGCTTTCACTTGCTTGGAGAGTGCAGTTTCCTCCTTGAAGATGCCTGTAGTCTCAATGTCCTGGAGTGTTTTGCCTATGTGTTGTTCTATATATCTTATGGTTTGGGGTCTGATATCGAGGTCATTCATCCATTTGGATTTTACCTTCGTACATGATGTTAGCTGGGGGTGTAAGTTCAATTTTTTTTGCAAGTGGCTATCCAGTTGTGCCAGCACCACTTGTTGAAGAGGCTTTCCCTGCTCCATTTAGGATTTCTTGCTCCTTTATCAAAAATTAGGTGATTGTCTGGGGAACATTTTCTGAGTATTCAATCCTATTCCAATGATATGAGGTCCTGTCCTTATTCCAATACCATGTTGTTTTGATAACTATTGCTTTGTAGTACAGTTTAAATTTGGGGAAAGTAATTCCTCCCATATTCTTATTCCCAATGATTGCTTTAGCTATTCTAGGGTGTTTATTGTTCCAAACAAATTTCAAAAGTGCCTGATCCACTTCTTTGAAGAATGCCATGGATATATTTAGAGGGATAGCATTAAATCTGTATAATGCCTTGGGGAGTATTGCCATTTTGATGATGTTAATCCTGCCAATCCATGAGCAGGGTATGTGTTTCCATTTCCGCGTGTCCTCTCTTATTTTTTTGGAGCAGAGTTTTATAGTTTTCTTTGTATAGGTCCTTCACATTTTTAGTCAAGTTGATTCCAAGAGGCTTCATCTGTTATTAAATATGCCATCTGTTATTAAATACATCGGTTCGGCATTATTCAAGTGCATTACTCTGTTTGGATATAAACCACTTGGTTTGACACTAGTAAATATCATTGTAGTTGGATAGTTGCTGTTTACAATTCAATAAAATATTTCTACTCCAATATATGCATTGCTTGAGTGGTCTCCATTAGTCATAGTTTGTGGAATTTCTGTGTTGGCTAATATGACTATCATATGCATAGGCATTGGCTGGTGGTCAGGAAATAGACAATGTGGAAATTGTAAAGTGATGACCAGTATGGACAATAAAAAATTTTTTTCTACGAAAATTCAGACTAAGATACAGGCTGATAAATCTAACACTGGCATCAAGAGTATAGGCATTTTTGCTGGTAAAAAAATCAACCCAGACACGTAATTTAGATACTCACAATCAAAATCAAAATCTTGACACTGATGACCAGCCTCCAGTGCTACGTTCAAAAGGAAGTCCTGATTCTCTTCACATTATGGACTCACATGTTAGTGCCAAGTCAGACAATGAACCACATTTTAGTACTCCACACCTCAGGCCTCAGAGCCCTGTGCAGGGTACTTCTGCTAATCTGGCCTCAACTCCATTGCAGGCAGTATATGTTTCAACTTATCAACTTCTCAAAATGGAGGATGTGGAACGGTTTAAAAAAGCATGTAAAGATTTCGGGGCAACCTCTCCATATTGCCAGGATATATAAGACTTTAGTGTCGGGGCCGGGCGGTGGCGCTAAAGGTAAGGTGCCTGCCTTGCCTGCGCTAACCTTGGACGGACCGCGGTTCGATCCCCCAGTGTCCCATATGGTCCCCCAAGCCAGGAGCAACTTCTGAGCACATAGCCAGGAGTAACCCCTGAGCGTTACTGGGTGTGGCCCAAAAACCAAAAAAAAAAAAAAAAAGACTTTAGTGTCGAAAATCAATTTGGACTCTGTATGAATTTAAAAAACTTGCTGAAATATGCCTAGACAGTGAACCGAATGGGAAATGTTATATGCAGAGGGTGTGAAATCCAAACTATATAGTCCAGATGAAACAAAAAAAAATGACTGGCAGGGATTAATCTCTTGTATGAATTATTAATGGGAGAAATCAATATTCAGATGTACAGACACAAGCGGCTTTACCAAAGAAAATATCAAATATAATTAAAGACATTGCATTATAATAGTGCTGGTGAGGGAACCTTTTTAAGAATCATCCAAGGTCCCAGGAGCCTTATGTAGAATTTGTGGCTAAGCTCAAAGATGCTGTAAAAATACAAATTAAAAATGATGAGATGAGGAAATTTCTAGAAAAATGTTTTTGGCTTATCATAATGCTAATTCGGCTTGCAAATTGGTATTGGCCCCATTGCAGGAAAAAGCTGATTTAAATGAATTTTCATATGCATGTAGGAATGTTTACGATATGCCCCATTCATTAGCAAATTTAGATCAGGTGCAAACCTTTGCAATTGCTAAAGAAAACATACCTCTTTACCAAAAAGGACAAAAAGTTGCCCGAAAGCCAGGTCTATGCCCAAAATGTAGCAAGGGTCAACATTGGGCGAAAGATTGTAGATCTGGAAATCCCCCAAATAATAACATAGGAAGAGGTTTTAACACAAACCCTAGGAGACAATTTGCCTGTTACCATTGTGGAAAACAAGGGCATATTAAAAGGAATTGTCATCTTTTGTTAAATTCAGCTCCTCCAGGATCTATAATTACAAAATAGGAAAACGCCTATAGGGCCAGTCCCCAGGCCTTACAAATCAGGGGCAAAGTCATCAAACCATAATTCTTCCTGGCCCAGCCAAGAAGATTAATTTCAATTAATGAATTAACACATGCCACAGCGGGCAGTGCTGAGTTGATATAACTTGCCCAGAGGACATTACAATTTATCCAGAAGAATGCCCTTATATGTTACACACAGGCATAGTGGGACCCCCCCCCCAGACACAATGGGTTTCATTCTGGGCAGAAGTTCCCCTTAACGTAAGTATATCAGTAACCACAGGTGTCATTGATTCAGATTCAAAGGGAGAAATTATTGTAGTTATTAACATGCTGGTTACTTGGACTTTCAAAAAGGGGTAGACGATTGCCCAAATAGTAATAATACCTTATGTTAAATTTGGAACTTCAGATAAGATAAGAACTGCAGGTTTTGGAAGCACAGACTGGGGGCTGCCAAAAACCCATCAGTGGCTCTGATTACTAAATGTAAAGATGAAAATCCAATGATTAAACTTAATTCAGAAGGGCAATTCTTCAATGGCATAATAGACACAGGTGCTCAGGTCACTGTAATTTCTGATAAAGAATGGCCAGAAAATTGGCCTCTTCAAGAAATTTCATATTCACTAAAAGGAGTGGGAGGCCTGAGTTCTTGTTTGTTAAGCACAAACAAGTATTTTGTGGCCCAGAAAACCAAAAGGCTATAATCAGACCTCATGTGGGCCCATTCTCACCATCCCTGTGGGGCCGTGATCCACATAAACAATGGAAGGCAGAACTCCATATTCCATTAGCTCAAGGTGAGCCTGAACCTTCTCCTGAATTAAAAACCCAAAAATTTTGGTAGGGGCCACTGCCAGAAAAACCCCAGCACCAATAAAAATAAAATGGATATCTGATGAACCACTTTGGATAGGCCAGTGACCCCTTAAAATTGATAAATTAAAGGTGCTGACAGAATTAGGGGAAGAACAGCTAAAGTTAGGACATATTGAGCCTTCGTTTTCTCAATGCGATTCACCTATATTTACTATAAAAAAGAAATCTGGCATATGGAGATTGTTAATGGATCTGAGTTCTGTGAATTTATCTATGATTCCTATGGGAAAATTACAGACAGGTTTACCATCACCTGTAGTAATCCCTAAGGAATGGCCACTAATTATAATTGATTTGAAAGACTGCTTCTACCATATTCCTATTCACCCAGATGATAAACACTGTTTTGCATTCTCAGTTCCTTTTATTAATAATACCCACCCTTGCAGGCATTTTCAATAGACTGTTCTCCCTCAGGGCATGCTAAATTCACCAACTATGTGTCGATTTTTTGTGAACAAAATTTTGAGTCCTGCTTGTGAAAGATATCCCCAAGCTATAATTTATCATTACACCAATGATATTTTAATTACAATGAATAATGAAACAGATTTTCAGAAATTATAAGCATATGTGATTAATCATTTGCAAAAGGCAGGACTGAAAATAGCTTTTGAAAAAATACAGACCATGCCATCGTATCAATACTTGGACTTTATTTTGAATGGAACATCAATACATCCACAAAATATTTCCATCAAAAAAGAGAGCCTTAAAACACTTAATGACTTTCAGAAACTTTTGGGTGATGTAAATTGGCTCTGCCCAGTGCTAGGAATCTTGAATGCAGAGCTGTTTAATTTTTTTAAAACTTTGGAAGATAATCCTGCGTTAGATAGTCCCAGAAATCTAACACAAGCTGCCAAAAATGAATTGGACATTTTCTTGAACAGACTGCAATAATCATTTCTCTTAAGATTCATCCTGGGAGAGAAGGTAGTTTTATTTATTTTCTCTACAAAAAAAAAACACCTATGGCGGCTTTAATGCAACAAGCTGGTCCTTTGGAATGGGTGTATTTACATAACAAACAACCTCAGTCTGTGATATCTTACCTGCATCTAATCTCAGAATTGATTATCAAAGCAAGACTCAAATCAATATCTTTGTTAGGTTTTGATCCAGATATAATAGTATTGCCAATACCAAAAAAGGAAATTGAGTTAATATTGCCTCTTAATAAATCTCTGCAAAGGGCCCTCTCAGATTTTACAGGAGAAATTTCTTCTCGTATTCCAAAAGGAAAGACCTGGGACTTTTTGAAAAAGACTCATTTTGTTATCTCTTCAATTGTATGGGATTCTCCTATTCCCAATGCAAAGTTTTTTTATGTAGATGGATCAAGTGGGGGAAGGGGAGGAATAACCGGAGAAAATATGAATGTAACGATAGAAACCAAATATAAGTCTGCACAGAAAGTTGAATTAGCAACGTTAATTTATTTATTAGAAAATGTATCTGAAGCCATGAATGTTGTTTCTGATTCTTTATATGTTGTAAATTTATGTCCAGTGATAGCCACTGCCTCCATCAATTCTCATAGCCCTATTATACAGAACTTACTAAAAAAGTTACAACAACTTATTCAAAAAAGAACTGATCCCATCTTCATCACACATATTAGAGCCCATTCAGGTCTTCCAGAGCCAATGGCTCAAGGAAATAAAACTGGTGGTTTGTTGGCAATGCCTATATTTAAATCACCTGTAGAGGAACATTCAGCCTTACACACAAATGCTCGCCATTTACATGTAAATTATCAGATTCCATGGAGGCAAGGTAGAGAAATTATTGAAAGATGCAACATATATGCCCCGTTAGCACAGAAAACTCACATAGCAGGAGCAAACCCAAGAGGCTTACAGTCTAACGAATTGTGGCAAATGGATGTAACTCAAACAGACTTATTTCCAAAAAAACCATACCTTCATGTGGTAGTGGATACATATTCTCGATTTATTTGGGCAATCCCTATGTCTTCCCAAAAATCTAAGGCGGTTTGCAATTTTCTTTTACAATGTTTTTCTGTTATAGTTATTCCGTATTCCATTAAAACTTATAATGGACCCGCCTATTTAAGCAAAACCTTTAAATTTTTTGTGCAGAATGGCAGATAAAACTTCTTAAAGGAATTCCCCACAATTGTCAAGGACAGGCAATTGTGGAAAGAGCCCACAGAACTCTGAAAACTCAATTGCAAAAGAATAGAAAAAGAGGTTTAATGCCAACCAAGCTGTTATCTTTGACTCTTATCACACCAAATTATCTAAATTTACCCCAAGGGGAGAACTACACATTTTAATGAAGATAATCAGAGACAAGAAACAACAAATATTTCAATTTGGATAAAAGAGGATAAAAAAATGGATTGCTGGTTATCTCCTTTTGAGAGGGAGGTGTTATGCTTATGTTTCTACAAATGACAACACTCCCAAGAAATGTTGGGTCCCCTTGCGCCTCATTAGAAATCGGACTGGCGCTGATGATCAAGGTCAGGTTGCTGGGACTATAGATTCCTCCCCACATCAAGTACAGAGTGCTCGGGATATTGACAGTTGCAGCGCTGCTGAGGTGATTGGGAAAGTAAGTGAGGGATTAACTTTCATACCCCATATTCTCAGTGAATCTGACAATAGTAAAAAATCCTTACAGTCTGGAACACAAATAGAAAAACTGAAACCTGTTTTCACTGGATTACAAAATTTGGGTAACTCATGTTACATAAATTCAATATTGCAATGCTTGTATAATATTACAGACTTGACTCAGTATTTTTATCAAGATCATTATAAAAAAGATATTAACAAAGAAAATCCAAAGGGACATAAAGGTAAATTAGCAGATGAATTTGGTCTCTTATCAAAATCATGGGAAATGGATGTCATAAATATTTCAATCCTGAAAGCTTCAAAGCGACAATAGGTTTACTTAATGACCAATTTGGTGGACACAAGCACAGGATCTTCACAAATTATTAATGTTTCTTATAGAAGGACTACATCAGGATTTGCTTAAAAATTTAATAACAGATGAAACTGTACACCTTATAGACAATAAATATGAACAATTTAGGGCGTGCAAATCTATTATCTATGATACCTTTCAAGGACAGTTTAAATCTATACTACAGTGTCTTACATGTTACCAAAAGTCTGAGGTTTATGAAACATTTGTTCAGTTGTCTCTGGCTGTCAAGTCTGCAGATAAATGTACTTTACAGGAATGCATTGTTGAATTTTTAAAGAAGATTTTAGAGGTAACAATAGAATTCACTGTAATAACTGCAACACTAAAAGGGATTTTTCAAAGAAAACATATTTATGGAAAATACCTCCTGTATTGATAATTCATTTGAAACGTTTTGCTTTTGATGGAAAACAGATTAAAAAACTATACACTTATGTGGATTTTCCTTTAGAAGACCTCAATTTAGCAGAATTCACTCAAGATGATAATAACAAGACTGAAAAATATAATTTATCATCAGTATCAAATCATTTTGGTCAAGTTCATTATGGACATTGTACTTCATGTTGTAAAATTGCCATAGAACAGTATTGGATTTGATGATAAGAAGATCAAGAAAATCCCTATTGCATCGGTAAAATCCACAACAGCATATAACCTGTTTTATATTTCTCAGAGATCTACTATGAAGACTTAATAATCATTTCCCTTGTCAATTGTCATTGATGTTTTATTGGTCATTTTTTAGGTATGATTGCTTAATAGGAGTGAATACGATGAACCCCCATTGTGGTTGCTTGCATGATGTATTTATGCCTTAATTTCAGTATTGTTTTAGGTCATTATTAATTAGAAAATTTTGCAATATATTGATGTTACTTAAGACCTATATGAGAGAAAGATTATTAATCGTGTTAATGTTGCTTTATGATTTTGTATTGAGATATATCCATTTGGCAACTTTTTACTTTTCATTGTAACATCATTTTTTTATTGCCCTCAATGTAGATTTCGAAGTAGAGGTATAATCATAGTTTATATATAACCATAGTTTTTGGGTAGAATCTTCACAGTGCTCATTATCGATGACTGATTACAATATATTTACTGTTTAATATATGCATTATGGAATTTTATGGTCATATTATGCATAAAATTCTTTTTCAGATTTATTCAACCTTGCTTTAAAAAAATTTTTTTTTGTTATTGTGAATTTGAAGATATCCATCCAAACAGTTTTTCCATTATTGTATTTTCAAAGTGTTTTTTGTTGATTGAGTTAAATTTTTTTCTTTGGCTCTATTTTGATTACTGCCTAATCAATATTTTTGGTAATTATGAGTGTTATTTCCATAATTTTGTATAGTATGTATTTGCATGTCTTATTGTGTGTCTGTCTTGTATTTTTTGTATATGACACTCTTTTCCTGACACTTTATCCCCTAATTTATTATTCCTCATTATTCCCTCTTTCTTCTTAGTCCTTAACGTTTTATTTGTAGGAATCCCATCACAATTGCAAGCCTCCTGATCTCGGACTGAGGAATACATTATTAACTGTTCCAGTGCTGTGTCCTATATCAAGTTACAACTCGTCTTTCCTGATTCATCAAATGTCTTTGGTCGGACTTTTAGGAGTTCTATACTCCCCATCTTTTTAGTGTAAATTTCAACTTGGTAAAAATTTTTAGCTTATGTATTTGTATTTTTTATGATTAGAATCCTTTAAAGTATATTTAATTTTGTATTTTTGTGATTACTGTAATTAATGTTTTTAAATCATTGTAATTAGTGTTTTTAATGTTATGAAATTGATGTTATATTTCATTAAAGTTTTGCTTTTGTAACTATGTGTTTGGGGTTAGGTAGTGTTTCATTATTATTGTTGTTGTTATTGTTATTGTATTGTACACTATTATTGCTTGTTTACAAAAAAGGGGGAATTGTTGTGTATTTGTTGTAATATTGTTTTTGCCTGTCATCCCACCTGGATCTTCCAGGTGGGGGTGATTAAGGAAAGAAATAAATAGCTTATTGGGGAGGCATAAGGGGCTCTTTCGCCAGAACTGACGGCTTGTTCGGTTTGCTTTTTGGAGCTGGCTGCAACTGACAAAAGACTCTCTTTGCTGAACCTTTGGTCCCCTAATATTTTGCATTTGTTGATTATTTACTCCGGATATTATTACCAAGGTCTTCCCCAAAAGGGGGGTTTGACCTCCACTCACAGTATTGTGTCCTTTTACTCTCAAGTTTCCTGGCTTGAATGAGTTATATATGGTCCTTAGTCAAAGGATATACCTCTCTACTTAGTCCTCCTTTCTACGTACCATATAGGCTTTTATGCTAACACCTTTTATTTTTCTTATTAATTATTTTATTTAAACACCATGGGTACAAAGTAGTTCATAATACTGTTGTGCTTTTTTCCCCACAGATACAAAATTACTCATGATTGAGTTTCAGTTTCAGCACCCTTCATCAGTGCACATTTCACAGGATCAATGTCCCAAAGTTCCTCCAGACTTCCCTCTGCCTGCCTATGGGAGTTTCTTTATCTCTCTCTTATTCTGTCTTAATATCTCTCTTTCTTTCTCTCTCACTCACATGCACACACTTCCTTTTAAACACTGTAGTTTGCAATACTGTTAGTGAGGGTATCATCATATCACTTTTAGAGTGATCATTTCCAGACATCACTGTCATAGTAGCCTATTCTCTGCCCTAACTGAACTCTCCTATTTGCTTAAACTTTTACACTAAGACAAAAAAAATGTACTGTTAAAAAATATTTTTAGGGCCGGGCGGTGGCGCTGGAGGTAAGGTGCCTGCCTTACCTGCGCTAGCCTAGGAGACGGACCGCGGTTCGATCCCCCGGCGTCCCATATGGTCCCCCAAGCCAGGAGCGACTTCTGAGCGCATAGCTAGGAGTAACCCCTGAGCGTCACCGGGTGTGGCCCAAAAACCAAAAAAAAAAAAAAAAAAAAAAAAAATTTTAAACAAAGTGCATGTAAATTCTAAGTGACCCAGAGTGCAAATTATAATTAATTCTCAGCTTATTTCTTTTTCCTCTCTCTCTTTCTCCCTCCCTCCCTTCCTTCCTGCCTTCCTTTTATTTATTTTTGTTGTTGTTGTTGTTTCTTGTTTTTTGAGCCACACCCAGTGATGCTCAGGGGTTACTCCTGGCTATGCGCTCAGAAATCACTCCTGGTTTGGGGGACCATATGGGACACCAGGGGATCGAACTGAGGTCCGTCCTAGGCTAACACAGGCAAAGAGATGCCTTACGCCTTGCACCACCGCTCCGGCCCTCTCAGCTTATTTCTAAGAGAAGAATTTAGGACTATGATCCAAAAATCAGAAATAGCTAAACAAAGTTTTATCTGTATGAAAATAAATTGCTACTTGAGAAGCAAAACTGGAGAGGACAATCTCTAGAGTAGTGCTTCTTAAATAGTGGAGCACGGCCCCTGTGGGGGCATGCGGCTCCATGAAGGGGGCACATTTGACCTCTGTAAACACTGTCATAACAAGCTAACCCCCGTGTTCATGTCTCTGGAGCTGAGAGTTGCTGTGTCCTGCTTACAACCCTGCTTTGAAAAGCTATGCATTGCAAAACGTGCTCATTGTAGCCATTCATCTAGACATCACCTCTAGTTCAAAAACCAGCTCAAATTATTTTATATAGTTTTGTTTTGCATGTTAGAGTTTTTTTAAATAAAGATACGATTTACAGTCGTGCGGGGGGAGGTGCGAAAAATGTTTTCTTTTTCGTAGGGGGGCATGACAGAAAATAATTGAGAAACACTGCTCTAGAGCAAGCTTCAGAGAAAGTCTGGCTTTATTAGACTAGAACTAGGGTAATTCAACAATCAACACATACTTCAGAGTTTTCCAGGTAAAAATCAGTCATATTTATAAGGGGGAATGACAAGTATGCACAGTAGACAAACATACATTGTACATAGGTAATCATAAAGTACATGTTTAAGAAATGGTTTGGAAACATCAGGAATTTAGTTTTTAATATGGTAATGAAAAAAAGGCAGGTTGTGGAGCTTATCTTCCAATCACATACTCCACCTATGAGGTTAAGCCTGATTGCCATCTGTTCCTCTCCTGGAAAGTGAAATTCCAAATAGGAGATGAAAAGAGGATTTCAATTATACTATATGACATTTTTATTTTATATAATATTTTTATTTTATTAATATTCCTTTCCATAGTGTAGCTTATAAACGAAGTGTAACCTAAGGCATTTTTATCAAATACTCTGAAGTTTGTTTTTCTCTGTTGTTAAAAACAAGGATTAGAGTTGCTTTTTGTGAGAGCACTCTGAGGGTTAGAAGTAACATTCCAAAAGCCGACAGTCTTTCTCACATACAGAATGAGGCAGGCACCCCAAGTAGCACTGCTGCATGCTAGAAGTTTTTTGGTATCTACCAAACTATACATATTGCCATACAGAAATTTCACTTCAATCAATGCTTCCTAGTCCAAATATGTTTATAGTATTGGGATAAAGAAATTGTACAGAAGGTGAAGGACTTGTTTTGTACACAGTTCAATTTAGCTTGATCCTGGGCACCAAGTAAGCTGCCCTAAATCCCACCAGGAATGATCCCAGAGAGGAAAGAGTAAATTCAAATCTCTCCCAATGTGGCTCAACAACTAAATGGACAAACAAATGCACCATAAATTTTAATACAATTGTAACCAAAATGTATCAGGATAAAAATTATGCAGAAAAAGTAGATGAATTTTATATAAGACGGTAATTGTAAGCCTTTAAAAAACTTCTTGAGGGGTATGGAAAGATAGTACAGAAATTAGATCACTTACCTTGCATATGGCTAACCCAGGTTCTGTCCCCAGCATCCAGTATGGTTCCATGAGCCCACCAGGAGTAATTCCTGAGTGCAAAGCCAAGAGTATCCTCTGAGCACTACTAGGGGTGACCCCCCAATATAAATAAAAAACAAACCATGTTAAGTAGTCATGAATGTTAGTGAATGTGAATATAGGTGGATTGTTGTCTGAGTAATGTGAAACAATGTAAAGTGTAAATAGATGAAAAGAAATAAAGCTTACAAAGTCTTAGTGAGTGTATTTGGAGGAAATAAAAATTATTTTTGCTTCTACTCTCTATACCTCCACCTATTGTTAGAAGGAAGTGATACATCTTTATTTTTTAATATAAACACTTTAAAGACAATGTATCACATAGTTGAGATATTTGGTCATAATACATTTGTTTCCAGGTAAGTGGGATTGAAATTATTTAAAGATAAAAAGAAGGAAAAAAAAAAACATGAGAAAATTTGTGGATATTATTGTATCTCAAAATGAGGCCAGTAAGTAATTTTCAGGTTCAGTAAGCTATTGTTGCTAGTTGATATTCTACTACCCTTGTTTCTGAACATTAGGTGGCTTTAAATACACATTGATATCTAAGTTGCTATGTTTCTATAGGTGATAATGGTATTTTAAAAATTCAGATTTATGGAGGCCATGTATTCCAGGAATTCTAAGCACTATTGCTTATACTGTGGCTTTTGTTGGGTATGGATAGGCTGCTAGGGATTCCAGAAGTACAAGAAGGTATAGGAAGATGCCCTCACTTACTTGAAAAATATTCTGGTGATGGCAGTCTAAATACTGGCATACCTGGAGTTTTGGTCAGAGTGTTGTCCCTGTGGAGAGCCATAGATGAGTGGTGAAGCAGGGCCACTGGCAAACTGGTAATTGGTGTGGTAAGTGATGATTATAGTAGGCACGGTTTTGGCAAATCATAGACTTAGCTCATCTTCTCCTCCTAAGATTGTCAGTGTTTAGTTTGTGTGTCCAAAGTACTCAATTTTCATGGCTTTGTTTTATACATTCACATATTTTAAAACATTATCATTCAAGAGTACTTTTTATTATTTTTAGAATAAAAAAGTGCTTAGAATGCTTACTGTATGGTGAATTCTTAATATGCCCTGTATCAGGTCTCTACTCTTAGTGAAACATCTTATATTGCTTTAATTGTCAAAACTTCAGACACAATTTTAGAAAATATTGTTTCAGGAAATACGTTCTCTGTGGTGAAATTTTATATTGAAACTTGAACCTGACAGTAGATAATTCAGGCTCAAAGTCTACATCCAAGACTATGAGCTAAGAGACAAAGCCTAATAAAAACACAAAGACAAAGTAACAGTAGCCCCCCACCCCATCTCCATTTGTAGTGTCAATAGTCTCCCTGTTAAACTGCAATAAAGACAATAAAGGAAATAGGCTGTGAAAAATGAAAGGCATCTATTCATAAAAACAATTCAAATGAGAAAAGCCTTTTAATGGGGAAGGGGCCACTACCATGCAAAATCATGAGTAGGAGAGGGATACATAAAATCCTTCAGACAATTCATTAACCACCAATTATTGCAGGCACTAGAAATCCTTCCTCCATCATGTTTATGTTCTAAACAGAGGGGTGAATATTTTCAAGACAAATTGCAGACAATAGTCTATAGCAGATACTATTGTCAAAAGCAGCAAGTATAAATATGAGATCTGTCCCATAGATATCAAAGTCTTACAGAGAAATGAGGCCCTTAATTGGCATCTTAGTGACAATATAGTAGAGATGCAAAAGCCAGGGGCTTATAAGTGGTATGTTAAGGTCCTCAGTACAACTCTTTCTGAAAAACTCATTTTCCTGAAAATCCAAATCCATTTTACAAAAGTTTAGTACATCTCTAAATCTCTATGTGTCTACACTGAGGATATATTTTGCCAATCTGAACCATTACTGAACTGAATCTTAGTAAACAAGAAAAATAAATGTGTGGTTTCTTAAATTGCTATCTTTCAATAATGACAATTATCCAGCTACCACATAGTAACATTTACTGAAAAGGGTCTTTGTGGCCCTCACTGTAATACTACCATTATATATTTTATTATTTTCATCTTTTTCCCAAATACAACCATTTGAAATTAGTTTAAGTATTATCTACATGTGATAGAAATAAATAAGGGCTTCCTGGAGCAGGACTTTTAGCCGGCACGGGCGAGCAGCTGGCAGACCTTCGCATGTGCCAGCGGCCTCTTGGCCCGGCCTAGGGTAGGGGGGCCCGGACCTGGGTCACCCGAGCCCCCTCTCTCCCTTTCCTCCGGATCTCGAGGTGGGTTCCTGAGGAGCTGATGGGGCACCCTGGGTTTTCCCCACTCCCAGGCTGGGTCCGGAGACTGGCCTAGGGTGGGGCTTAAATCCCTGTCCTTCGGGCTTGGGAGGGTTTCTCTCCCTTCCTGGAGCAGGATTTTTAGCCGGCACGGGCAGACAGCTGGCAGACCTCCGCATGTGCCAGCGGCCTCTTGGCCCAGCCTAGGGTAGGGGGGCCCGGAGGTTGGCTTAGGGAGTGGAGTTTGATCTGGGGGGTGGCAGATAACTGCTCAGCTATACTCAGGCTGTCATTGGCAATTTCATACCAACCATCAGTACCCCAGATTTACCCTTCTTAACTTCAGTAACACACAGTTCTAACAAATCCCAGAACTATTTAGAAGGACACAAATTGTACACATATTGAACACATATATCTTTTGAATATTTTATGGGTATTTTCTTTAACTGCTGTAACTCTCTATATATTCTTCTACCATGATGTTTCTATCCACTTTTCATCTTGCCTTTTCTTTGTAAGCTGTTCAGTAAGGATTGTTGGTGGAACTGTCCCTCAGTTTGATGCCTTTGATTGAACTATGTCATGGAAATTGCTGGTCTTGTTCCTATTGCCTCCAGATGCACCAATAACGCTTCATGGCATTGATCCTTGTTTGCATAGACACATTAAAATGGGAAAACACTATACATACAGATAAGTTCTTATCTAATAAATCTCAGTACAATGTACCTTACACCCTGAACATTGATATAATGACTTGGCACAGGCCTCAGAAGAATGGGCATCCTCCATTCACGCCGGAACCAGGCAAGCTATCTACGAAACATCCAAGGTCTTTTATAGCAACAGCTGGAAGCAGTACTCTACCAGGAAAGACACTACCAAGGGTCTGACATCGACCTCCTAAAAAGAGACTTTTGTTTACACTGAGAAGACGTGACAACAACAATGACCTGCTCTACAGGACATGGTTCTCTCTATTGCCCCTTAAGTGTGAGGTGAAACGAGAGGATGCTCTGCACCATCCTGGCTGCAATATGGGATATGCAGACTCCAGGATCTTTAATACAGAAGCATGATACCAACAACAGAGACTATGTGAGGAATGGAGGTGTATTGCCACTACAGACGATGACTTGAATTGGACAAACTAGTTTGCCTGGAGCCTAGAGTCAGTCCTGTGCCAGGAAACTTCAGGGGTAGGGTCTCCTTGTATTTAGACCATAATTTGTCTTTCCATGTCCCTTATGTTTTGGTGGGCCTATGCAAACAAATGCCACTTTAATACCGTTTTTTACTATGTTCCCTTGTCTCCAATCCTTAAGAAAAACAACCCACTAAAACTTTTGAGGTTAACTTAAACTAGTAAGCATGTGCATGGAACTAGATAAATATACTTTGCCCTCAATGTTTAAGGAGTTACATAAGTCTAATGTCTTTATATTATATGGTGTGCTGCTAAGAAATAGTATGTACTACAACTGGGGATTTGAGGGACAAAGTAATTGTATTGTACATAGGTTCAGTTTTGTTTTTCTTAATGTTCTTTGGCTGAAAGTTCAAGGCTGGGATATCATCGATGGGACTACCAAGAATTCTGTTTATGGGTGATTTGGCTTCCACTGTAACTTTACCCTGTCCTCTTTCTTTGCATCTTTGTTGTCATAATTAAAATAAAAAAAGAAACAAATAAGGAGAAGTATAAAACTATATCTTATATTCTTCAATGTCTAAGAACCAAGATAATGATTTTGGCAGACACTCTCCTATTCAAATAAACCCTTTCACATCAAGTATTTGCTACCATGTGACCACAGTTACAATAAATAGTAGCCCCCCCCACGTTTGTTTTAGAATGTGGGTTTCTCACTAAGTGCTGACATTCAGCCTAATCTCCCCTCTACTCTATCAGTCTTCACATTGTATATTCAAAATCACAGAACTATATAAATAGTGCAGTAAGTAGGGCACTTACCTTGCATGAGGCTGGCTTTGGTTCAATTCCCAAGCATCCCATATGTTGTCCCGAGCACTGCCAGTAGCAATTCATGAGTGCAGCAGTAACCCCTAAGCATTGCAAGGTGTGGCACCCAAAACCAAGATAAAATAAATTCAAAGTCAGCTTTATCAATAGTATCCTATAATTTGGCAAACTTTTGATTTCTATTAACAAAGATATATCTAGTCATATTCCCTAGGTGAGATAAGGTATGAGAAAATAAAATTAATAAAACTGGAACAGTTATTTGTAGATTGCTTTTTATCAGAATGCTTTTCATCAGAATTCCAGATGGACTCCAAATATATGTCAACTCTGCTATGAGATGCCTTATAAAAACAAAAAAAGAAACTCTCTATTAAGGAATATTCCTTTTAGCTTAAAGGCACAGGTTTTACTAAAATAAGATAAAAATATTAGTTTTTACTTTGAGATTTCTTTTCCTTGAGGATGTTGGGTACTGATTTAGAGTTTAAAAGTACCCAGTTTGTCATGACTAAATCCCTGATCTATCAAGGAGTATACATTTGATGACAACTTTTTCATGAAGGATATAAAAACACTTGATTGTAAGATTAATTATTTTGGGATCTTTTCTTAGGTATTAAAATTATTTAAGAGTGATATTATATATATATATGTATATCATATATATATATATATGTATGTATATAGAGAGATTTTTGAGAGCTGTGTGGAGGTTCTAGCAGGGGAGCGCAGCTACTTGTACCCTCCACCAAAGAATGGTCTGTCTTTATTCCAGGAAGGCCGTTCTCTTAGACCGCAGCTTGGGGAAGGACTCACATGGAGCAGTGAAGGAGGAAGAGGACACCCGCCTAGCCAGCAGGGTCAGCCGAATCAACCCTGGCAATCAATGAATGGGGTGATAGATGTCACAGCCAGATCGTCCTCACATCCGATAGAAATTTTTAAGCCACAATTTCTGACTTAGATCTTCATAAACCCTTGAAGTTTTTGAGTGATTAATCTATCTTTTGTTATGTGCATAAGAATGGAGTTGGTTGCCTGGAAAAACGTGGAACTTGACGTTTTAGTCCCACTCATGGGTTGACAAGGCAGGATGAAAGAACTACAGATTGAGATGAAATAAAGTTTTTATTAATCTTGCTTAATTCATAAAGACTGCACAGAAGCCCAAAGGAGAGGCTACAGAAAAAAACTTCTAACTCAAGGAACCAAGTTATTTCCATGCATCACTGAGCTGAATATTAAGCTCCACTAGGACAGAAGTATCTACTTATACAGAGGAGTTTCCTGAGTTCTGTGCATCATTCTAGCAAATTTTCCAAACCAGAGGGAACCTCAGATTTACAGAAAGTTGTTGGAAACACAGGAAACATTGTGGTTTTGTGACTTCTAAATTGTAAGACAGTCTTAGGAAGCTGAGCCCTTTACCTACAGGACCTACAGAGTACCTCTGGTAGATGTTGCACTCTCAGACAATAGATGAACACTCAGACAACCTGCTGGAACTTGAGAATTACTTGTTGATGGGAAACTCACCAGATATCCATGTCACAGCTGGGCTCTGGACACCAATTTCATGTGCATTTTCCTTTCATATTCTAGAGATTATTTTTAGGATGTGTTCATTTGTAAAAGATAACATCTTAAATTTATTCTGTTTCTAAAAAAGCTTTTTTCTAAAAAGCTTCTAAAAGTATTAATTATAGAGCTAATTATCATATGTTTAGATGTATATTTATATATAATATATACATGAGTAATAGAAAAACACCATTTTATATATTTATACTGGGTATCAATTTTTACAAAAATAATACAATTATCTTATGCTTATAATGCTACAGTTTTAGACATATCACCATAGTGCCAGCATCTCTCCACCATTCTCCCCCATGTCCCTTCTCCCCAACTTCTCATTTAGCTAACACTTTATTTCTCAATTTTTCTGGATAGCTTGTTTTGTTTACAATGACTTCAAACTTGTCTATTTCTTTATATTATATTTATTGGTGATATAAATATTTTACCCTACTGATTCACATGACTCCCTTTGGTTCCATTTAAGTTGAAGCTAAACACATGATTTTCTCTTTTAGATGAGTAGTATTCCATTCTGCATGCACACAATTTTCCGTCCATTTATCTATTATTAGGCAATGAGCGATTTCCAGATAATTGCTTTTGTAAATTGCAGTGTTTTCTTTTGTTTTGGGGGAGCTATTACAGGTTCAGACATCAGTAAACCATGTAGTGGCAGAGATTCAATCTGGGACTCCTGCTTGCAAAGCAGGCGGTGCTCTCATCTATTGAGCTGTCTCCCCCAGTTTATCTTTCTTATGATTTTGAATAAATAGATCCAAATGCTGATTGTCAACTCACAAACAAGAGGTAACTAGACCTGGAACTATATAAAATAAGGGAAAAACACACTAGGATTTAACCAAACATCACAGGGAAGAAAGGTGAAAAATCTACTCAGATCTAATGTTGACAGCATAAAGGTCACTATTATCAAAATTCAGACTGTAGAAAATACTTCAGGTCAAGTGAGCTAGTTCCAAATCTGACAATATATTTTATAATTCATACAATTCATGGAAAGTACTATCATCATATTTGAGAAAATGTATAATTTAAATAAGACAAATGCATATTTGATATTTGTTTTTAATTGAAGCACTTGTAATTTTTTAAGTATTATATTTTAATTTTTTCTTATTACTTCTTTTTACATGCCCAACTGTGTTTGAGGGAGCTATGTGTTGCCAGAAAATGAATTTAGGATATTACATATGCAAGAGAAGTGCTTTACGTTCCCAGTCTCAAGTACTAAATCTTTAAAACACACATAGTATTTTCAGGTAAAATAGTTTTAGCTCTAAGAAATATGTTTCTAGTTTCAAGTGTGCTCCAAAGAATATTTAATGAGGGCAAGTAGAAAGAGTTATTTAAAATATAGTATTGCCATGAATCTAGAATTTCTAATTTCTAGAATTTTTAATCAAAACGATGAAAATATAGGTGTTTTACTTTATTTCTTATTCTGCATATAATGGAATATATATAAATATAAATATTTTTCCTCAAAGTTTAAAGAAGAGAAGATACTAGCAGATTTTTATTTGTTTTTATTCTTTTCATTTTGGGGAAACTGCAAGATAAAATTCACTTAATGCAATTTTTTAAGCTAGGTTCTTCTATGTACCACTATATGGAATGAAAAAAAAAACTAAGTGAATAATTTATCTGTGACTGACTTTTCTGGAAATGCAGAAATGTATGTTCCAGACAGTCTTCATGGTCGATATCTCAGTACCATGTGGCTCTCTCATAAATTAAAAAGCTATAAAATAGCAAAATATATCTCCAGTTTTATAACTTCTTAAAAACTTTGATTTTCAGTATTTTAGAAGTACACTTAGGGACACTGACAATATTAAATGCACACTACATCAGGCTAAGAATAAAATGTATATGACTTGTAAATAAAATGTATAAACATGCAATGAAAATATGTAATAAAGATTTACAGCACAACTGGACAGTGGAATAGCTCTAGTCTCATTGAGAAATGCTGTGTTATCAATCATTGATTTTAAAACACTGCATATAAAACACAGCATGTTTAAAGATTGCAAGTTAGCAAGATGGAATATATAAAAATTTTTCAGGATAATATATCTAGCCTGACTCATTAAGAAAATATACAAATAGATAGCACAGAGTTGTAGAAAGTGGTTATGTTATGTTACGTTAGTGTTATGTTATAAAACATGCAACCTATTATAGAGACTTAAGCATATTTATATTAATGTTGGTATTGTTTTGAGACAGGCATTTATATTATGAAACGAAGCAATTTTATTAGTATTATTAGGAACCAAACTTTTGAGGGTTACTAGTAAGGACAGACATATGTAAGCTTGAGATTGCATTGTTCAAAACATTTAAATAGGGGTCCAGGGAGATACCGCAAAAAAATACTTCACATATTGGCGTGCTAGAGACGACTTAAATGATCCTCAGCTGCCTGAGCAGTCCCAGGGTGAGCTTCAAGCACTAAGTCCAGCGTGATCCTAAAAGAAACAACAAAAGCTCCACAATCATGCATTTGAATTGAAATATGATCTTATTATAATCTATCATAGCAATTAAATTGATAATGAATGTTTCAACAAGATGGTGTCTACATAATATTTATATTAAAAGAATCAGAGAGGGGGCCGGGCGGTGGCGCTAAAGGTAAGGTGCCTGCCTTGCCTGCGCTAGCCTTGGACAGACCGCGGTTCGATCCCCCGGTGTCCCATATGGTCCCCCAAGCCAGGAGCAACTTCTGAGCACATAGCCAGGAGTAACCCCTGAGCGTTACCGGGTGTGGCCCAAAAACCAAAAAAAAAAAAAAAAAAAAAAGAATCAGAGAGGACATTTTACTGAAGGGAAGTGATTTCCCTACAATAGAAAAAGATAAAATTGAACATCACTGTCAAAATCATTTTGAACTGAAATAAGTTGATTATCTGCAAAAATTGAATGGTATTTCTAAAACCTTGTATTTCTATATTTTTTCTTTTGTTTTTTTGGGCCCCATCCGTTTGACACGCAGGGATTACTCCTGGCTATGCACTCAAAATCGCTTTTGGCCTGGGGGGAACTATATGAGACATGAGGGATTGAACTGAAGTCCATCCTAGGCTAGCGCTTGCAAGGCAGATGCTTACCTCTCTCGCCATCTCTCTGGCCCCTTTTTTGTGGTTTTGGGCTACACCCAGTGACGCTGGGGGATTACTCCTGGCTATGCACTCAGAAATTGCTCCTGGCTTGGAGGACCATATGGGATGCTAGGGGATCGAACTGAGGTCCGTCCTAGGATAGCACAAGCAAGGCAGACACCTTACCACTTGTGCCACTACTCCAGCCCCAAAGACCCACGTTTGATTTTTGGTTTTGTTTTACGATTTCTTAGTACAAGGCTAGTAGTAAGCCTTGAGCACTGCTGGGTATGGCTCAAAAACTTTAAAAATGCTTGTTTTGAGATAAATTCTAGTTTCAACTCTGAAATTAAAATATGTTAAATCATAACTCAAACTCCAACAAGGGTGGAGAACAAAATAAAGAAAAATGACAAATTAAAATTCTGTCTTAGAACAAACTACCACTTTGAAACTGAAGAGATAATTGAATCCAGATAATGGAATGCAGCTTGCTAGAACAGAAACCTTGGACTATCAACTGGAAGGAATATTTCACAGACAACTTTAATAAATTGCTAGAATCTTGAGACTATGTTGACTTTAAAAAATATTGGCCTTCTCTGAAGAGCCAAAGCTATCTTTGAGAAAAAGAAAATGGGAGGCATTACTTTCCACAACTTTAAACTGTACTACAAAGCAGTAGTAAATAAAATAAATGTTACCAAATAATGACAAACTCTCAGACCAATAGAATTACCATATTCTTACTATAAGATGCACTCCCCCCAAAAAAATGTGTGTTTTATGGAGGAAGTGCCACCTGGAGCTGAAGCCCGAGTGCAAGGGAAAAGAGCATCTAAAAAGTATGTGTGTCTATGAACAGGTGTGTCTTATAGAGCAAAAAATATGGTAAATTTAAAATCCTGGATTAAGTTAATCCTTAAAAAAGGAACAAAGAAATGTAGTGGAGCAAAGAAACTTACTTCAACAAATGATGTTAGAGAAACTGATCAACCACATGCAAAAAATGAACTCAGATCTCTTTCTAACACACTGCACAAAAGTCAAGTCAAGATAGATTAAAAATCTTGATGTCAGACCTGAATCCATAAGGTACCTTAGAGAAAAATATAGGCAGCTATCTCCATGACATTGAAGCTAGAGATATCTTTAAGGATGAAATGCCTTCTACTGAGTAAGAAAGTAGAAGCAATTAAGAAGCTCCTGCACCTAAAAAGAAAGTTTCACCAGAATAAAAAGACAGCCCACAAACTGGAAAAAACTTTTTGCCCACCAGTCATCTGATAAAGGGTAAATATACAAAATATATAAAGCTCTGGCAGACCTCTACTGTTAGGACCTAAATTCTGAACAAGGAGGGACGCCATTTTGTAAAAGCCACATGGCAGGCTTCTTCTCAACACCATTTGTAAGGACCACATGGTGTGAGCCACATGCTGGGGCTTCACAAGCCTATTTCCATAGACCCCGCCCCAATTTACCTGGCCATACCAGGTACCCTACCAGAGAAGAACAAGGGAGCAGTAGGAAGGTACTCCTAGACAAGATCATTTTAAGGATCATCAGAAAGCTAGAACCACCCTATATCCCTATCCTATATAATCTCATTAGTGACCTTGGGCGGGGCTCTTTTATCCCTCATGGGAGAGAATCCTGGCCGGTCAGTTAGGAGCTGTTGACAGGTGGAATAAAGTTTAAACTCTACTCCAATTTGTGTGGTCTCGTCCTTCATCTCCGGACCCTAACACTACAATAAAAAAATCTAACTATAACAAAAAATGGGGGGGAAACCTCAAATAAGTATGAGTGGATAAATGTATATGAAAAAAAGTTCTATATCACTAATCATCAGGGAAACACAAATCAAAACAATGAGATACCACCTCACACCAGAGAGACTGACATTCATTAAAAAAACAAAAACAAAACCAAAAAAAAAAAAAAAAGAACCACCACCATTGCTTGCAATAATAGAGGAGGAAAGGGAATTTCATTGTTGGTGGGAATGTCTACTGATCCAGCCTATCTTGCTATCTTGAAGTCAATATGGTTATTGTGAGAAAAAAAATTGTAGTTGAGCTTCCATACAATTTATCAATCCCACTCTGCAGAGATCTGAAAGCACAATTCAGAAAAGGCATCTGCACTCCTATGCTTCTTGTAGCACTATTCACAGTAGCAAAAATCCAGAAACAACCCTGTGCCCAAGACTTGACAAAGAAACTATAAAACACAATGGAAACTATGGAACACTGCACAGTAAGAAAAAATTGTCATGCAATATGCTACTTGTTGCAAGTCAACCCCTGAAGAGGTTGACTGATGGAGGGATGGAGGATGAGGTCTTTCCCCTCCAGCTCAAAGCAGGCATCTGCCACCCTGTCCAGCCGACAGTTCTGCGGTGAAGCATCGGGTAAACAATTCGCAGACAGTCAGGCTTGTGGAAATATTAGCTTTATTCGGTGGACCAGACTGAAGTCCAAAGACTCAGCATAAGTTCCAGCCAAACGCCTCTTGTCTTCCACAGACCCTTGTTTTTATCCCCCAGAATCAGGTACCACCCAATGGTGGGATCAGATACCACCGAATGGTGGAAGCAGAATCAGGTACCACCCTAGGGTAGGGGCAGAATGCCAGGTCACACCCTAGGGTAGGGCACAATCACCTATCAGGGTAGGGTCAGTAACATAATAATCCCCTAATATTTACATACACAGCAGCTACTATATCAAAAGCATCACATATTGTGAAGTTTTGTAGAGAAAGAGGGACAAACACAGAATAATCTCTCTTCTCATATGTGGGATATAATGAAACATTTTAGTCAAATATTAGATCTCATTGGCAATGAAAACAAAGGGTAGGAAAATTTTAATAAGAAGATTGCCAATGAATGGAGTTAACGGGATAAATAAGGAAAAGAACACTATGGTGTGTGTGGGCCGGGGAGAAGTGTTTTAAAGGCAGGCTGAGAAACAAGAAAATGGGGGCTTGGTTGGAGACAAGTGAACAATAGGGGAAAAATTGGTGTTGGAACATTGTAAGCCTAAAACCTAATAATGAATAAGTTTTTAACTATAATTCAAAGTGATTAAAAATTATCCTTATAAAACCTTGGTGTTAAGGGGAGAGTAAATGAACCTGAAAGGAGCCTATAGTTAATCCCATGACAATATACTTCAAGGGTGGAGAACCCTGTATCTCTTAGGCCAAGGAAATGACCCCAAAATTTACTGTGCCTGTGCAGAATAGGAAAAAAAGGCAAAAAGCACAGAACAATTTTTATTTTATTATATTTTTATATATTTATTTATCTAGTTTTTGTCAATTTCTTTGTTTTGGTGTGGATTTGAAGCTGTTGTCTCCATTTTTTGTTTGTTTGTTTTTTGGGCCACACCCATTTGATGCTCAGGGGTTACTCCTAGCTAAGCGCTCAGAAATTGCCCCTGGCTTGGGAGGACCATATGGGATGCTAGGGGATCAAACCTCAGTCCTTCCTTGGCTAGCACTTGCAAGGCAAACACCTGACCTCTAGCACCACCTCACCGGCCCCTGTTGTCTCCATTTTTATTTATTTATATTTTTTTCTTCTTTTCTCTTCTTCCTTTATGCACTCTGCCATGTTTTTCATCTCAAGACCATGGCTTTTATGTGGTGCTTATCTTTATTGTTGGAGTGCTCACTGGATATTTTATTTGACACTTCTCTTTTGTACTGTTGTGGTGTTTCACCTTCTTTTTCCCCTTTGTCTCTCAAACCGAGGATGAGAGCCTCTAGAAGGACTCTGCCCATTTTCGATGTTTTTGATTTTTACCCCAGTTTATTACTTTTCTTCAAACAAAACCACATAACTTAAACTATCTAGTCCCATCTCCCAATTAGAGGGGGAAATAAGGGAGGTACCAAGATTAAACAAGTGTAAAACCACTAAGTAGTAAGCTAGGCAGAGAGAGGACTACTCATGCTAGCAGCCCCAGGGGTGAGGGAGGAGGATATGGGAGGCAGGATGGGAACGGAGGTGGAGGGAGGACAAGTCAGTGATGGGAATTCCCCTGATTTTATGTTAATATGTACCTAAAATATTATTGTCAACGATATATAAGCCACTATGATTAAAATACAAATATATTATTAAAAACAAAAAACAATAACAACCTTGGTGTTTGCAGCTCTTAGAAAGATATCCAGACTCATATTTTTGCCATGAGGAACCCAACCATATTTACACAGTAATAAACTAACAGTGATCACTTAGTTCTAGCAGAAGGGAATTAGTATTGTGAAAAGCATCCAGAGAAAGATATAAATAATAAAGGCCAACCAAAAGAGGAGAAAATTTGTTCCCATTATTCATTTACTCAATACTAGATCCTGTTAGTCTTCCTCACTTCCCCCAAGAATTTGGGAAAAGAATTCCAAAAATTTAATCTGTAGATATAAACACTATTTCTGAAATATATTTTTTCAAGAAAAAATTTAAAATAACCGAAAAATATTTAAAAAGATCAAAGATAAGAGAATGAAAATATTCAAATTCAAGGCTTACACTATAACTACAATAATCAAGAAAAGGTATGATCCATAAAAATAAAAATTTAGTTTTTATTAAAAGTTAAAATCTTTATAGAGAAATATGCTGTTACCAAAGGCATTTTCTTTGCATATTACTGACCTGGGTTCAATCCTCAACACTCAGGCCCACCAGTAGTGATCCCTGAGAGCAGAGCCAGGAATAATCCTGAGCACAACCAGGCATGGCCCATATGCATGCACCCTCTCCCATCCCCCCCCCAAAAAAGGCACAAATTGGGAGAACAAAATTGTAGAAGACATACTGGTTGGCCAAATGATTACCATGCATATAGCCAACTTGGCTTCAAACCCCAATATCTCTAATTGTCCCTGAGGATGGTCAGAAGTGATCCCTGATTGTAGAGCCAAGTATAAACCCTGAACATTACCAGGTGTGGTTCCAAATTCACCTCTTAACAAAACAAAACTATCTTAATTATTTAAGCACCATGATAACAAACTGTTTGTAGTTGGGTTTTAGTCATAAAAAATACACCCCCTTCTTCAGTGCAACCATCCCACCACCAATGCCCCACACCATTCCTCCCCCACCCTACTACCTGTCTTCGAGACGGGCACTCTATTTCTCTTATTACCATTATGATGATAGTTGTTGGTGTAGTTATTTCTCTAACTGCACTCACCAATTTTTGTGGTAGTTTTATATCGTGGGTTGGTCCTTTCAAATCTCATCTCTATTGTCTCTGGGTATTGTTACCATACTGTCTTTTATTAAATCCCACAGATAAGTTTATAAGTGAGACTACTGAAAATGAGTATAGTCTATAAAACAAAAGATAAAAGACATACGTAGGCACTGTAGCCAGTTACAAAAGGATTTCCTATAGGCATATGCATTGTGATACTGGCATATGCTTACTGGATTTTATGATTAATAAAATAAATGCTGGATGGTGAGATCCGCTTTTCTCACTATTGCAAATTAACATGCTTGACAAATAAACATGAAGAAGAAGCATGCATAATTTATATGGAATTTTGAGTTAGAGTGTTATATGGAAGTGTTAAACTTGGAGTCTCATGAATTCGAGTTCACCTTATTATAGATGGATACATATGGAAATATGTCTAGAAATATAAGCAAGTATATATAATACTTATGATACAATATAATTATAATACTTATATATAATATATACTTTTGTATATAATATATGTATGTGTGTATGTATTTACTTGCTGTGCTAGCAAGGACCTAAAAATAACTATTTTAAGAACAAAGAGTATGCCTAACTCTTAGATTTTGGTTTCTAAGTACTTTCTCTAGGGTGAGTAGGAGGTGATTGATTCTAGGAGAATATGCAAGGTTGTAGTAGCAGAAAATAAAAGACTCTTCATATGAAAATACTACAGTGATTGACACGTCAAAGGGATCAAGAACCAACTGAAAAAGTTTCCGTGAAAAAGTGTTCACAATGAATTTCTTCTTAAAGAGCATATGAAAAGTATGGGGAAAAAAAGAATGAGACACAGATGCATGCAGAAGCCATCTTGGGTCATGCTGTTTTCATCTGCCTGAGACTGGATTTCATCAGCATTCCTGCCAGTGATCCTGCCTGCTTCAGAGGTGAGTCTGGAAGTACATACACTGATGCCTGCTGGTTTCTGATGAGTGTCAGAAGGGTGCAGAAGCCATCTTGGGCCATAGTGCTTCAAGCCACCTGAGACTGGATTTTATCAGCATTCCTGCCAGTGACCCTGCCTTCTATAGAGAGTTCTTGGCTGCTCCACCCTCCTGCTGTGCCTTGGATGACCCTGAGAACTTGAAGGGAACTCCTTGCTTTGCTTGTCTGTCTACCCTGAATACTTGAAGCTCTACTCAGAGGCCTAGGAAGCACAAACCCCCCCCCAAAAAAAAACTGTCATCTAGAGGCCGCAGAAGAGCACGGCCACTTCACTTCGCAGCCACGCACTCTTTCTAACCAATGAACCTCACCACAACACTCAGGAAAAAACGACACTACAAGCGTGAAAATGGGGAAATCTCACAGGCAAACACCATGCACAGAGAATGAAGACGAAAGCTCGTAAACTAATAAATTCCAACCACCTGATTAACCTCTCAGATAAGGAACTTAAAATAGCAATATAGAAGATGTTTGCAGAACTCAAAGAAAGCATAGATCGATCTGAACAGAACATAAAGACAAAAATCAGAAAACTCCAAACTAAAATAACAAATCTGAAAAACATGGTAGCTCAACTGAAAAACTCAGTGAATGGCCTCTACAGCAGGGTAACAGCAGCTGAGGTCAAAATCGGCATACTGGAAGATGAGATGGAGGAAAAAATCAACACAGCAGAAAAAAATTGGAAAAGAACCTTAAGACAAACAATCAAGCAATGGAAAAAGTACTAAAGGAATGTGAACAAATAAAAATAGAAGTCTTTGATACTCTACAGAAAAAAACATAAGAATCATTGAAGTCCCAGAGATCCAGGTAGGAGATCTCCAGGAAGAATCAACTGTCAAAGACATCACCAAAGAGATACTCCCAGAGTTAAAGACTATATGCAATCAAATCCTGCATGCCCGAAGAGTATCAGCTAAAAGAGACCCAAAGAAAAACACCCCAAGACACATCCTCGTTACAATGACAAATCCCACAAATAGAGATAGAATACTGAAAGCAGCAAGATTAAAAAGGGAAATTACATTCAAAGGAGCATCCCTAAGACTTACAGCAGACATGTCACAAGAAACTCTCAAGGCCAGAAGCCAGTGGTGGGATATTGTGACAAGACTGAATGAAATGAATGCCTCACTGAGAATACTGCACCCAGCCCAACTCACATTCAGGTTTGAAAGAAGAATACATAGCTTCATGGTTAAACAACAGCTCAGAAACTTCATAGATGAAAAACCAGCCTTAAAGAAAAAACTGACAAGAAAGACCAACAAACACAGCAAACTTATCTACAAAGATGATACTAAATCCTAGGACAATCATCTCCCCCAACGTCAATAAACTAAATTCACCAATTAAAAGACACAGAGTGGCAAAATGGGTCAAAAAGATGAATCCAGCCTTCTGCTGCCTACAACAAACACACCTGAATAGTCAGAACAAACATAGACTCAAAATCAAAGGCTGGAGAAAAATCATCCAAGCAAACAACATCCTCAAAAAAGCTGGGCTGGCCATATTAGTAACTGATGATACCAACTTTATACTCAGAAAAGTGGTAAGGGACAAAAAATGGACACTATGTACTAATCAAGGGATATGTGCAACAGGAAGATATCTGACTATTAGACATATATGCACCCAATGAGAGACCAGCAAATTATCTAATACAGTTACTGACAAATCTGGAAGAAGAAATCAATAATAACACAATAATTGTGGGAGACCTCAGCACGGCCCTATCAACCCTTGATAGGTCAACCAAACTCAAACCCAACAAAAACAAAAACATACTAGCCCTGAAAAGAGTAACGGAAGAAAGAGGACATATATATATATATATATATATTGGGATGGAGTGTCCTATATATATATATATATAGGACACTCCATCCCAAAAAACCTGGATACACATTCTTCTCCAATGTACATGATTCATTCTCCAGGATAAACTACATGCTGACACATAAAACATACCTCCATAAAATCAAGAGGATAGAAAGCTTGTAGGCTACTTTTGCTGACCACAAGGCTCTGAAATTAGATGTGAACTACAAAGGCACAAAGAAGAAAAATTTTAACAATTGGAAATTAAACACCCTGCTACTGAACAACCAGTGGGTCCGAGATGAAATCAAAAAGGAAATCAAAACTTTCCTGGAAACAAATGATAATGAAGACACAAACTGCCAGAATCTATAGGACACAGCAAAAGCGGTCCTGAGAGGAAAATTTATATCTCTACAAGCACACATCAGGAAGGAAGAAAGGCTGAATAACTTAATGATGCAGCTCAAAATATTAGAAAATGACCAACAAAAGGAACCAAAAATACAGAGACAGAAGGAAATAAGAAAGTTGAAAGCAGAAAGCAATGGAGTGGAAAACCAAAAACAATCCAAAAGATCAACAAAAGCAGAAGTTTGTTTTTTGAAAAAATAAACAAGATTGATAGACCATTGGCAAAACTCACAAAGAAAAAGAGAGAGAGAAATCTGATAACCCGTATTAGAAATGAAAATGGGGAGACCACAAGATATTGCAGAGATCCAAAGGGTAATCAGAGACTACTTTGAGAAACTTTATGCTACTAAACATGAGAACCTAGAAGAAATGGAAAAATTCTTGGACACTTATAACCTTCCACATTTAAGTAAGGAGGATGTAGCACATCTAAACA
Source organism: Suncus etruscus (assembly GCF_024139225.1). Classification (NCBI taxonomy): domain Eukaryota; kingdom Metazoa; phylum Chordata; class Mammalia; order Eulipotyphla; family Soricidae; genus Suncus; species Suncus etruscus. The sequence continues at coordinate 170,774,626 of NC_064849.1, forward strand.
CCTCCACCACTATGGAGGAAATTGAAACTGTAACCAAACATCTCACCAAAAAGAAAAGCCCAAGCCCTGATGGATTTTCTAATGAATTTTTTCAAATATTTTAAGAGGAGCTACTACAAATCCTAGCCAGGCTCTTCCATGAAATTGAAAAAACAGGAACACTCCCAAACAGCTTTTATGAAGCCAACATCACCTTGATACCAAAACCAGACAGAGATGCTGCCAAAAAAGAAAATTATAGACCAATATCCCTGATGAATGCTGATGCAAAGATCTTCAACAAAATCCTGGCAAATAGGATCCAATGCATCATCAATAAGATCGTACACTACCACCAAGTAGGTTTCATCCCAGGAATGAAAGGATAGTTTAACATCCATAAATTTATCAACATCATACACAACATCAACAAGAAAAATAAAAATTACATGATCATATCAATAGACGCAGAGAAAGCAATCAATAAGGTCCAACACCCATTCTTGATCAAAACTCTCAGCAAGATGGGAAAGGAACCTTTCTCAATCTAGTTGAAGCCATCTACCACAAGCCAATGGCAAATATTATCCTCAAAGGCGAAAAACTAAAAGCCTTTTCTCGATATTCAGGTACAAGACAAAGCTGTCTGCTCTCACCACTCTACTTCAACTCTTCAACATAGTACTGGAAGTTCTTGCTATAACAATCAGGCAAGAAAAAGATATCAAGGGAATCCAGATAGGAAAGGAAGAAGTCAAACTCTCATTGTTTGCAGATGACATGATACTCTACTTAGAATACCCTAAAGACTCTACCAAAAAGCTTCTAGAAACAATAGACTCATATAGCAAGGTGGCAGTCTACAAAATTAACACACAGAAATCAATGGCCTTTTTATACATCAATAATGATAGGGAAGAGAAGGAAGTCAAGAGGCAATCCCATTCACATTAGTGCCACACAAACTCAAATATCTTGGAGTCAACTTGACCAAAGACGTGAAGGACCTATACAAAGAAAACTATAAAGCCCTGCTCCAAGAAATAAGAGAGGACACACGGAAATGAAAACACATATCCTGCTCATGGATTGGCAGGATTAACATCATTAAAATGGCAATACTCCTCAAAGCATTATACAGATTTAATGCGATTCCCTTAAAAATACCCATGACATTCTTCAAAGAAGTGGATGAAACACTTACGAAGTTCATCTGGAGCAATAAACACCCTCGAATAGCTAAAGCACTCCTAGGGAAAAGGAAAATGAGAGGCATTATTTTCCCCAACTTTAATCTGTACTACAAAGCAATAGTTATCAAAACAGCATGGTATTGGAATAAAGACAGACCCATAGATCAGTGGAATAGGCTTGAGTTCTCAGAGAACATTCCCCAGGCATACAATTACCTAATTTTTGACAAAGGAGCAAGAAATCCTAAGTGGAGCAGAGAAAACATCTTCAACAAGTGGTGCTGGCAGAACTGGTTAGCCACTTGCAAAAAAGCGAACATAGAGCCCCAGTTAACATCATGTATGAAGTTAAAATGCAAATGGATTAAAGACCTTGATATCAGACCTGATACCATAAGGTATATAAAACAACACGTTGGTAAAACACTCCATGACATTGAGACTAAAGGCATCTTCAAGGAGGAAACAGCACTTTCCAAACAAATTGGAGCAGAGATCAACAGATGGGAATACATTAAACTGAGAAGCTTCTGCACCTCAAAAGAAATAATGCCCAGGATACAAGAGTCACCCACTGAGTGGGAGAAACTATTCACCAAACACCCATCAGATAAGGGGCTAATATCCAAGATACACAGGGCACTGACAGAACTTTACAAGAAAAAAACATCTAATCCCATCAAAAAATGGGGAGAAGAAATGAACAGATGCTTTGATAAAAAAAGAAATACAAATGGCCAAAAGGCACATAAAAAATGCTCTTTGTCACTAATCATCAGGGAGATGCAAATCAAAACAATGATGAGATACCACCTCACACCACAGAGATTGGCACACATCACAAAGAATGAGCACAATCAGTGCTGGTGGGGATGTGGAGAGAAAAGAACCCTTATCCACTGCTGGTGGGAATGCCGTCTAGTCCAACCTCTACGGAAAGCGATATGGAGTTTCCTCCAAAATCTGGAAATTGAGCTCCCATTCCACCCAGCTATTCCACTCCTAGGGATATACCCTAAGAACACAAGAACACACATATATTTATTGCAGCACTATTCATAATAGGCCAGGCTCTGGAAACAACCAAGATGCCCTTCAACAGATGAATGGCTAAAGAAACTGTGGTACTTATACACAATAGAATATTATGCAGCCGCCAGGAGAGATGAAATCATGAAATTTTCCTATACATGGATGTACATGGAATCTATCATGCTGAGTGAAATAAGTCAGAGGGAGAGAGAGAGAGATGCAGAATAGTCTCACTCATCTATGGGTTTTAAGAAAAATAAAGGTTATTTTTGCAACAATCCTCAGAGACAAAGAGAGGAGAGCTGGAACTTCCAGCTCACTTCATGAAGCCTACCACAAAGAGTGATGAGTGCAGTTATAGAAATAGCTACACTGAGAACTACCATAATCATGTGAATGAATGAGGGAACTGGAAAGCCTGTCTGGAGTACAGGTGGGGGTGGGGTGGGATGGAGGGAGAATTGGGACATTGGTGATGGGAATGGTGCACTGGTGAAGGGGGTGTTCTTTACATGACTGAAACCTAATCACTATTATATATGTAATCAAGATGTTTAAATAAAGGGAAAAAAGAATGCCACAGGCAAATATTATCCAATCAATCAAGGTCAACACCATCAGTAATGTTATGTTCATTGTCTCTATAATTGGCATATAATGAAAACGGTATTGTCTTCCCCAAAAAAATATAAATCCAATTTAATTGGAAAAAAATAAGCAGAAAAATTCATAGAGTGAAATATTGTGCAAAAACAGACCAGTAGCGAAAACTGTCAAGGTAATCAAAAAGCAAGGAAATACAGAAACTGTGGCTTTTTGAGAAATGTAAGGGGATGTGAAAAATTGCAAAGTGATACTAAGGATGGTATCATACAATAGATAATATTAGGTAAAAATAATGGTCCCTGAGCATCACAGTTTATGGCTTTCATGACCTGGAGGTCCATCTGAGTATGGCCCCAATTATTTTTTTAATAATATCTTAATTTAAGCCCCATGATTACAAACATGTTTGTAGTTGGGTTGAAGTTATAGAAAAGGAACAATCCTCTTCAACAGTGCAACCTTTCCACCACCAATGCCCCCATTTTAAAACAAAATGGGTAGATATGAATAAACATTTCTAAAGACCTCCAGATATTCAGTGAATTCACAAAACATGGCAAATGTTATATCACTAATAAGGAATATGTAAATCAAAACCATCATTAACTATCACTTCTCATCTATTAGAATAAGTACATCAAAAAGACAAGTGTTAGTCCAGAGGTAGTATGATCAGCGAGGAGCTTGCTTTGCATGCAGCTGACCCAGCTTCTTCCCTAGAATACAATATGGTCCTTCAAACACTGCCAGGTATAATTCCTGAGTGCAGAGCCAGGAGAAAGCATTTCTGGGTGTAAGTCCAAAAACATAAATAAATAAATAAATAAATAAATAAATAAATAAATAAATAAATAAATAAATAAATAAATGACAAAGAGAAGGGGGCGGTAGGTGGCGCTAGAGGTAAGGTGTCTGCCTTGCAAGTGCTAGCCAAGGAATGGACCGTGGTTCAATCCCCCGATGTCCCATATGGTCCCCCCAAGCCAGGGGCGATTTCTGAGTGCATAGCCAGGAGTAACCCCTGAGCATCAAATGGGTGTGGCCCAATAAACCAAAAAAAAAAAAAAGACAAAGAGAAGAGCTGAGAAAAGAGCATACGTACAAAGAAGTAGGGATATTAAATTAAATTGGTCCAATCACTTTTAAACAGTATAAGTATCCTAAAATATTAAATAATTATATATTTACAACTATAGTCCATTGATATTTTCCTACCTAAACTCTAAGATGAGCCTTTCCCAAAGTAGGTACATTTGTTGGTGTTCTCTATGTGCCAATTCTGACTATTATAAAATTATGTAATGTGCCCAACATAACATCTATAAAACTTTTAAACAAATACTGAACTCAAGAGGTAAGGTGCTTGTCTTGGCATATGCAACACACCTGGGTTCAATCCCTGGCATCTCATATGGTCCTCTGAGTGTTACCAAGCATACAGAACCAAAATTAACTCCTGAGCCACATAAAATACAAAATACATAAAATACATAAAATACAAAATACATAAAATACATAAAATACAAAAACTGCTTTATCTCTGTTTTCCCATTATTCATAGAAAACACTGATTCCTATATTTTCAAAAGGCATGTACTCTTTTATTGGCAACAACTGCACAAGGACTCCTATGACTAGAGACATGATTCTTCTGGAAAAAAAAAGTGGCAGTTTCTCTTTCTAAAGAGATCTATTCTCTACTACTTTTACTTCTAATGTTCATCTATCTGTATTCAATATTGTTAGACTCTTGCCTTAGTTAAATGTACACATAGCTATTTCCAAACAGTTGAAAATACTAATAAATAAAAGTATTTATATACTTTTAAAATAGAAGTGATTAATTCTCTATATAATTCAAAGATGTCTATTCCTTGCAGTACAGAGTTAAGGCCATGAATTAATTAAGTTGATGCTCTACTTGGATGAAGGCCACTTTCCAAATGAATGTGTCCAAACTTCCATGAAAAGTGCTTGGCTATGGTGCTATGCTGTGTTTTCTGTGGAAAGCATTTGTTAGGCATGCCAAAAAAAGAACTGCTATGAAACCTATTGGGACCCTAGTTTTATCCAGTTTCCAGACTGTAAAGTGATTGCTTTGGGTTTCCACCATTTCCCATTCTCATTACACTCTTTGTCACCAGAATGGATTTATGTGGTGCCATATTCTGCACACATTACAATGTTTGTCAAGATAATGAATAGTCTGAAAATTTGAATTTCCAATACAGTCAGTGAATTATGAAACTGTGTCTTAAAATATTTCCTTATTCTGCTCACTTATCCAACACGCTCACCTCTCCAACCCTCTCAAAAGCTTAACTGTTGGCAGCAATAGGTCTAAGAGGTCTCAGAAGCAAAGATTAGATGACTGAAAAGGTCAGTGGGGCATGGTCACTTCTTCAGATCACACCACATATTAGACATTAAAATTCCAGGTCCTTGTTCTTATGACAAATGAGAATAGAAAATAGCATAAAATTAATTGGCAACACTTTTTAAAGTGACAAATGGTTATTAATTTCTTTGATATTCATTACAATAACATTAATCATAAAAAAAACTCTTTGAATGTGAAAGTAGCTGTTATATGCAGTTCCATAGGAATTTGGTGGTAATTTAGCATTCATTAATGTCCATTTACAATGAAGTGTTACTATATTAATCCACTTTTAGGTGACAAAACCTGTAATAGGAGAAAGACAAAGTCTTTCCTTGTAGACTTTTCATTTCGATTGTGAAGCCAACTTACGTCTTTAGTTATAACTAATTTATAAGTGGTCTCCTAATTATTATTACTAGACCCTTGAGTCCAAGCTTCAAAGAATATAAAAGAAGAGAATGGCTCTAGAAAACAAAGAGTGTGATTTTTTTTATTTATCCAACTGTTCCAAGTGAAGTTTTGAATAAGCTGCAGGTAATTCTAACCAACTCAGTGACAGTACATGTAAAATTCAATCTTTATAGAATTCCATCTTTTTCAACGGCAGATATGTCAAGCCTCAAACTTAACCTTAATCCTCATAGTTACCTTGTTACAAATAGTTAAAATGAAAAGATAATATATATTATGGTTACAAAAGTGTGTCACATAAATGCAAAGTAATTGCAAAGTGTCACAAAATCCAAAGTAACTGCTAAAGCACCTCAGCATTCAGTCTTTCTTTTCTGCCCTGGAGCCCAATTAAACCAAAACATAAAACAATGAAGCAATGATATAGTTCTAAGAAATCCTATATCACCTTTTTATTTTAATTAGCAAAATAATAAATGATACTAGTAGTATCTAGTGTCTAGTAGATACTATTCTAGGCATTATTTTTAAGACATGAACATACTTTAGTTAAACAATTGAGGAGTATTATTTTCTTTATTTTATAAAGTTCTGGATATCACAGGACATGAAACTTATTGCATAAAATTGCATAGAACTGTCAGGCAAGCATTAAGGTCCACCTTCTGAAATTGTACTTTATTTCTTTTCTTGCCAAATGGGATTTGTGTAAGATGGTAGGACATATCATGACTAAACCAAGACATTTTTTATTTTTTAAGGAATCTTATAAAATTCAAATAAAATCAAAAAAGTTGACCATCTTTATATTAAGACTGTTAAAAAAAAAGTGTACTGGCAACAGGTAGTCCGAGATACCAAACTCAACCTGGGGCAGAGAGATGCAGTTCAGGAAAGTCAAAGCCAGATGGCCATTTGTATTTTCAATCTGCCTCTTTTTACATTCCTTGAAACATGGTGTAGAGGAGAATCTGGGCCACCATTACCAAGCCCCAGGCCACTGGCAGAAGAGTGATGACAGTCATGTGCTGTGTGTTCTCTGTGAAACTGAGTGCAGACAGGGAAGTGCTATGGCATTTGGCAGTGTACTTCAGAAACCAAGTTTAAAGCACAGTAGAGCTGTTGAAATGAAGAGAGAGCCAACAAGTCTGCAAGAGGATGTCATGTGTTGGGAATCATGAAACATTGTTTTCCTTGTAGGCCACACCCAGCCATGCACTCAGCACTTCAGCTTGCAGTCAAGGGTGGGTTCAGGAGACCACTTGAGGCTGTGGTTTGAAGCTATATGTGGCTTCTTGCAAGGCAAACTTACTGTCGCTACTTTGCTATCACTCCATCACTTCTATCTGTAGCCCATGATATGGTCACTTAGGGTTGAGCTAAGAGTGCCAAGGCAAGTGTCTAGTGTTTAAAGGTCCATACTGCACATTGAATATACAGTTTAATACATTTTAATATACTGGGACTTGTGTAAAATTTCTGCTGATATTCCCTTTTACCAGCATCCATGCAATCTGCACAGTGACAGTTCTAGCAATTCACACAGTCCTGTAAATTATAATTCTATCAGTTCTAAATATTTGATATGAAAAAAACAATTAGATTTGGATTTTTTCATACCATCACAAGAACTATCAACATTAGTCCATGAAAGATAAGGAAAGAGCAGTTAGATCCTAAATGAAGTTTCTACTGTGTAAATTGTATAATAATTGCAACAACAAAATGTCTTTATTTTTTTAAAACTATTTGTAAAATAAAACTTCTTGGCAGTGAAGACAATCAATTTGAAGATAGTCATTAAAAGCTGTTGATTAGAAATTGCATGCAGTCTTCCCAAGCATCCACCCCTGACATTTTCAATGTTGTAAAATATTTATCATGCCCATGAAGACTTTTTTTCATGAAGACTTATTTTAAAGTGATAAATTCTCACCAGATTAAAAAGGAAATTCAGCTGAGAAAAACGATCAGATTTTGAACTTGACAAGCCAGGGAATGCTGCCTGGAGCCTGACAAAATCCTCTCTTTGAAGATACTCACTATGCACACTAAGCTCCTGCCACCTGTGCTGGGGAAAAGCCATTTGTTTTCATTCCCATCCAAAAGCATGCCATCCTGCAGTTCTGCCATGTATCTCCAGCATCACACCTGGGCTATCCTTTCAGTACCAAAGCAAGTGAGCATATTTCCTGAGAATAATCGTTTTGCTTTGAGAATTCCAATTACAAATGCACTTTCTCCCCTCCAACGAACCTAATAATTCTGTTCATATTCCTACCTCTTCATAAGTAAAAATTTCCTTCTTTCACTGATCAGATTCCAGCTGATTTCCACCATCACAGTACAAGATTAGCACTGGAATCTCACATAGACTCCCAACCCTTCACCAGGAGGGGTGTAGACAACCGATTCTTTCTCAAATAACTAAAATCCAAGCCTAAATAAATTGCAGATCTAACCTGGAGATGTCATTTACTTGGGCTCTCCTGTAAATATTTTAACCAGCATTCATGGAAAGGCATGATTAAAGAAAATGACATAATATTTTTCAAAAAATCTATAAAGCATATCTGTAAAATAGTTTTTTGCCCACATTTTTCTTTTGACTGTTATAGTGCTTATAAGTTGTATGTGCAACGTATATTTGAAATATAAAATTTATTGGTTATCAAGTGCAGTACTAAATTATAAGCAAAGGACAAAAAAAAACGTCACTAGGGTGGTATACATATGAATTTTATAGTTTTTCCCTTACATTTTTTATACTTTGCATCTTTTTTTGAATTATTATGCACTACTTATATAAGTGCCTTGGAAAATAAATTCAAAATAATAATCAAGTTATATTTTAGCACATAGGCCTATTTCCTAGCAAGACTTAATATTTGAAACCAAACATAAGTAAGTACATATTAAATTAATTCACTGTAGGAATTTTGGAAAAAGACAAAATATGAATAGAACTAGATAATACAATTTATTTTTGAAGATGGAATATAGATAGGAAATGAAAGGGTGTCCAAAAGAGAACGCTGGGGGGAGGTATCTGAATGCTTTTCATCTGGTGCTATTTATTCACTTGTGTTCACTTTGCTGAAATTGATGTAAATTATGTAAATTTTTCTAGGTGTGTTTTAAACTTCTAAAAGTTTACTTTTTAAATATAATTATGTTTCAATAACCCCGCAGAGAACAAAAGTTAGTTTTAAACTTTTGGTTTATTGATTCTAACCTCTGGTCACACACAAATATGTATATACATATGGATGAAAATATACATACATATGCATGAAAATTAAAGGAATAAGTATCACAGCAGAATAGCTGATTAAAAATACTTAAAAATGGAAAACTATTTAATTGGCAGAAGAGTGATTATTGTCATATTAGAAGTCAAGTTTTCCGTCTTTGAAAACAGTCACGCAATTATCTCCCAAAGCAAACACACATGGAATTATAATCTACTCTAATTATAAAGTGAATTACCAGACTTCTGAACTTGCTTACTCTAGGGCAGTGGTCGGCAACTTGCGGCTCGCCAGCGCGACATGCAGCCCCTGCAGCCGGCTCCACACAGCTCCAGTCGGGTCATGTGGTATGGGGGCGGCGTGACTTTTTGTCTGGCGCTGAGTTGTTAAGGCAGCATCATCTCTGCACTACAGACTGAGGAGCAACAGAGGAGAGAGCCGTGTGTGGGTCAGTAGCTGCATCGTGGTGCCTGGTGAGTCACTGTCCAGCCTGGACCCCGTCCCATCCCTTTCCCTGTGGACAATTGTATTGGGGCCTTGTGAGCCACAGCTTCATGCATTTTTTTAATGTAGGAGCCAGCAAAATAAGTTAGTGGTCAGGTTCTGAGGTCTATTACCAGTGGTCTAGTACCAGTGAGGACTATTTGAGTGAACCCTGCTTAAAATATCCATAATGAGCCCCACTAATTGCATAATACTATTTACACACATAAAAGATGCCATATATGTGTCATCCACAGATCCCCCCAATAATAGCGCATCATCCACAGATCCCCCCATAACAGTGCGTCATCCTAAGTTCCCCCATAACAAGGCGTCATCCACAGATCCCCCATAACAGTGCGTCATCCACAAATAACAGTGCGTCATCCAACGATAAATAGCAGTGCGTCTTCCACAGATAAATAACAGTGCATCATCCACAAAGGTCCCCATAACAGTGTGTCATCCAATATTACTTCTTTTATGTGATTAAGGATGCCAGTTTGGTGTTGGTGGCTTTATTTTAAAATGAAACATTTTTAGAGGTGCCCTGTTTGACATAGCTATGAAGAAAAAAACAATGAAAAATGGAAGACGAAAACTGAATTTAAAGTGGAATGGACTGAGTCTTTTGCTTTTCAGAACATAAATGCTTTCCAACCTGTTATTTGTAAAGAAAAATTGGCGCATAACAAAACGTCTAATTTGGAGAGACACTTTACAACGAAACACTTGTCCTTTAGTAATAAATATCCTGTTGGTGATACAAGGAAGAAAGCAGTTGAGGAATTTCTGAAGAGTCAAGAAAAATCAAGTTCTGTGTTTAATCACTAGGTGCAATCTTCCAACTATGTTAATTTTGCAAGTTTTGTGGTTGGTCAAGAGATTGCTAAGAGAGGCAAACCATATACAGATGGCGAATACACAAAACAATGTTTTATAAGTGCATCAGAAGAGTTATTCAGGGATTTTAAGGACAAAGAAGAAATTCTAAAAAATATTAAAGAGTTGCCATTGTCTGGTAAAAGAGTGAAGGATAGAACAGCCAAAATGTCTTCCAATATAACCAACCAAGTTGATGATCTTAAAGTGGTTTCAGCTTTAGCAATAGCAGTTGGTGAGTCTTGTGACTTAAATGATACAGCTCAAGAGGCCCGAGAGATAGCCCAGCAGTAAGGCATTATTTGCCTTGCATACGGAAAGGCGCTGGTTTGAATCCCAGCATCCCATATGGTCCCCCGAGCCTGCCGGTGATTTTTGTTTGTTTGTTTGTTCTTGGGGTTTTTGTTGTTGTTGTTGTTGTTGTTGTTTTTGGTTTTGGTTTTTGGTCACACCCGGTGGTGCCCAGAGGTTACTCCTGGCTATCTACTCAGAAATAGCCCCTGGGAGGCACAGGGGACCATATGGGACACCGGGATTCGAACCAACCACCTTAGGTCCTGGATCGGCTGCTTGCAAGGCAAATGACGCTGTGCTATCTCAGAGTCAGGAATAACCCCTGAGTATTGCCCGATGTGACCCCAAAACCAAAAAAAAAATGTGGCTCTCAAATAAATTTCAATCGTGGTTTTGGCGAGATTTGGCTCAGTTGAAAAAAAAAGGTTGCCGACCACTGCTCTAGGTGTTTTCCTAGCCCTCATTGCTTTTAATATTCACATTAAAAAAGAAAAACTGGAGAGATAGGCTGGAGAGAAGGATGGAGCGATAGCATGGAGGTAGAGTGCTTGCCTTGCATGCAGAAGGACGGTGGTTGGTAACCCAGCATCCCATGTGGTCCCTTGAACCTGCCAGGAGCGATTTCTGAGTATAGAGCCAGGAGTAACCCCTGAGCACTGCTGGGTATGACCCCCACTCCAAAAAAAAAAGAACAACTGAAAAACATATTCCTGGGCCCAGAGAGATACTATAGGGATGGCATTTACCAGCTGACCCAAATTTGTTTCCTATATCACGTGTAACTCCCTGTTTCTAGGTGTGATCCTTGAACAGAGTCAGGAGTAGTTCCTGAGCATTGTTGAGTGTACTCAACCCCCAAAAATAAAACAAAAAAAATTGGATATGAGGGTCACCAAGACCTCATTAAATGCCTAATGTTTTATGACAATTTCAAGTATTCTGTTTCTTTAAACTATATAAAAATGCTGTCCAATAAATCACACCACACACACACACACACACACACACACACACACACACACACACAAAACCCTTTACTTGGGAAGTCTGTTCAAATAAAATGAATCTGGAGTCTCCTCTTAAACTGAAAGGATGCTTACAAATCTATGGTCCAAAGCAAACAGGAGCTAACAGTATGCATCTTGGGTCAAAGTGTCAGGATTAGGTGCTTGTCTCCAGGTGTAAATTTATGTTACCCCATTATGTGGAAAAGCAACAGAGGTTGAGAGGGTGAGGTTATTTTATTTTGTTTTTCGGGAGCAGAGTTCATTGGAAGAACAAGTGTTTCTGCAGGAAGGTTTTCCCCAGTCAGAGGAGAGGTCTGCCTACTCATCAGCAACACTGATGGGGCTGACCTGAGTCTTTTTTTAATACTTTTATTTAAGCACCTTGATTATAAACATGATTATGGTTGGGTTTCAGACATGTAAAAAACACCTCCCTTCACCAGTGCAACATTCCCACCACCAATGTCCCAAATCTCCCTCCTCCCCACCCCACCCTCGCCTGTGCTTTAGACAAGCTTTCCACTTCCCTCATTCATTCTCATTGTTAGGTAAGTTCTCAATGTAGTTATTTCTCTAACTACACTCATCACTCTTTGTGGTGAGCTTCATGAAGTGAGCTGGACTTTCAGCCCTCCTCTCTTTTGTCTCTGAATATTATTGCAAGAATGTCTTTCATTTTTCTTAAAACCCATAAATGAGTGAGACTATCCTGCATCTTTCTCTCTCCCTCTGACTTACTTCACTCAGCATAATAGATTCCATGTACATCCATGTATAGGAAAATTTCATGACTTCATCTCTCCTGACAGCTACATAATATCCCATTGTGTATATATACCACAGTTTCTTTGGTCATTTATCTGTTGAAGGGCATCTTGGTTGTTTCCAGAGTCTGGCTTTTGTAAATAGTGCTGCAATAAATATAGGTGTAAGGAAGGGTTTTGTATTGTGTTTTGTATTCCTAGGGTATATCCCAAGGAGTGGTATAGCTGAGTCAAATGAGAGCTCAATTTCCAGTTTTTGGAGTAATCTCCATATTGCTTTCCATAAAGATTGGACTAGACAGCATTCCCACCAGCAGTGGATAAGAATTATCCCTTTTAGAAAGGCTCAGTTTTATGAATATGCAAAAGAATATCAAGAATCAAAATAGTAGCCTAAAATACATCTATCCTTGTGATTCCCATGTTTGGTTGATGGCCATTAAAATTTACTAAGTGATGAATAGGCAATTAGTAAAAATATTTTCAAAGAGATGCCCCAAATAAAAATATTTTACCTTACCTATGATAATAGTTAAAATATAATATGAAACACTACATTGTTTGTCAAATAAACATCTGTGTCGCAGCAGAGGTTTATAAACAAATTTACTTAAGTCAGAAGAAAGAGACAGACCTCAGAATACATTGAGTGTGGCAAAAGGAAAAACAACTAACTTAATGGCTTATTTTTTGATTGATTAGTTTTTTAGCCACTCTGGGCAGGGCTTGGGGCACCACATAGGTTATGGGGATAGAACTCAGGTCAACCTCCAGCAAGGCAAGTACCTAACCATTGTAAAATCTCTCCAGGCTCTGGTGCTTATTTATAACCAGATGGCTGCACCTTCTTGAGAGCAGTATGATCAGATAACAGGGATGCCCCACTATATCTATGAGAAACCTCCTCATGGGGAATTTCTATCAGGACAGCTGCTCTATACAAACTCATTTCTGAGGACTAAGAATGCATCATCGTTAATCACCTCTAATTAATAGGAACAGAGCCACCATTACACAACCCCTATCTTTAACTTTTGCACAAATAAGTTAACTGTTAGAACTTGATGTATGACCATGGCTTTTTCACTTGCCATATAAGAACTGCCTCTTTGATTTTATTGAATTTTATGGGCAGATAAATCCTGAGCTTTTATTTTGGTTTATTTATTTTGGGTTTATTTTTTTTCTTTTCTTTTGTTTTTGCCACACTGACTTTGCTCAGGGGTTACTACTCCTTACCCTGCACCCAGTAATTACTCTGGCAGAACTCTGGGAACCAAATGTGATGTCAAGGAATCAAACCCAGAACAGCCAAATACAAAGCTCCTGCCCTACCCATTTTACGATTGCTACATGCCCTGAACTTCTTTTAATTAGCCTTAATTCTAACATATGAATGCAACCAGATAAGAATCAGTTAATTTTCCAACACTCTTTGTAAACTCAAACTTTAGAATGTCCTTTGAATAAAAACATCTTAAAAGCTTTCTGGATTGTTTACGTTCGTTGTTTTTCTCCTGAATTCCCTTCAATCAATCTAGGCAGAAACTATCAGAAAGCAATCGAATATTTTCCTCGTGTTCATAGTGAAAATCTTAGGAGCAACAAGTCCAGCCTCCTTGAACTGGAACATAGGTGCATGTAGCTTGAGCACATCAAAATGCCTAGTTTCTACAAATGTATATACTAAGGAATTAAAAGTCATTGTAACATTATATAACTATTTTAGTTATTAAATTTTAAAAATCTATATTACTACTTGGGAGTAAACCAGCAAGGTAAAATGCATGCCTTGCATCACCAGATCCTAGCACCACGTGTTCACATGTACCACCACACCCCAGCCCCACCAGGATTACTGGGCAGAAGCACCATGACTTGGTCATCAGTTTCATAGTGCTCAACAATTATTGTTGCAAATATTCTGCAATTCGATCTAATTCTGCAACCCCTGAGCATTCCTTGAGATGCTCAAAAAAATCTGTGAAACTACAAATATCTGAAACATTGGTGATCAAACAAATTCAGATTTTGTAATCTATCACTCCTATGAATGTAATGTATAAAAATGTTATTGAAAATTTACTCAAAACCTCCCTCTCCATCTTTCCTTCCCTTTGTTATTTGTTAAATAAGGAAGTTTGTAGAAGTGTCCCTCCATTTAATGTTTATATAAGAACCAAGTCAATTGGATTGTTGTACTTGTTCTAGCATCTCCATAGGCACCAATCCTTGCCATGTGATACTGTTCTTCCTTTGCATAGGCACATTAAAATGGGAAATTATATACAAACACGTTCTTATCTTATAGAGATGGGAACACACAAATTTTCTTAAACGGTGACAATTGTGTTCACTGTCTTAAGTTAGATTGTTTATTTTCCACACTTTTCATCTTATTTTCTCTTTGTGAACTGTTCAATAAGGAATGTTGGTGAAAGAGTCGGTTTAATGCTTATGTCCCCCAGGTCACGGGGATTGTTGGACTTGTTCCTGTGGCCCCCTTATGCACTGATAACACCAGGTGGCATTATTCCTTGTTTGCATGGGCACATTAAAATGGAAAATACTATACATACAAATAAGTTCTTATTTAATAGAGATAGGAACACACAAACCTAGTGGTGCAATGGAACCTAACACCCTGAACATTGACATGATGGCCTGGCACAGGCCTCAGAGGTTTGGGCATTTTCCAGTCACCCCTGAACCAGGGAAGCCATCTACGAAACATCCAAAGTTGTCTATGTCATAACCTGGAAGCAATTCTCTACCAGGATACCAACAACAGAGAGTATGAAAAATATAACTGTATGGGCACTACAGACAATGACCAGGATTGAACAAACTAGTTTGCCTGGAGCCTAGAAATGGTCTTATGTCAGGAAACTTCAGGGGTAAGGTCTCTTTGTACTTAGGCCAAAAGTTTTTTCTTTCCATGACACCCATACGTTGGTGGGCCCATGCAAATGATAATTGCCACTCTAACGTTGTTTATACAGTGCTCCATTGACTCTAAAATCTAAACCTTTAAGAAACCACTAGTAAAAATATCTGGAAATGCAAAAAAAAAAAAGGTTTACATTAGTGATAACATATATGCTTTTAGTTAAACTAGTATTCTGGGGGATAAAGAAGAAAAAAAAGGATATATGCTTGGGAACAGGGATTAAGGGAGGAAAACACTGGGGGTGATGGATATTCCCCTGATTCAATTACCTAAAGTACTACTGTGAAAGATATGTAAGTCATTATGATAAAAAAGTGTGTTTTATTTTGAAATGTTCTTTGACTTACATGTACATATTATATTAATTATATGTTACATTATGTTATGTTACTATATTATGTTATATCAGTTTACCTCAATATGTTAATAAATATTTTTAAACAAAACCAAAAATCTGTTAAAAAGAAATCTGTTAATCCTCATAAAGTTATAAATGGAAATAACTTAGTGCGCTATAAAATCCATTTAACAATATATTTGTACAATAAAAATATTTTAGCTAGAGAATTAGTACTTGGACATTATTACATATTTTATAAACAGTTATATTATTTTTACTACACCAAAAAGGTTAAAATTAAAATATATTTTAATATTTAGAAATGATAATGCTGGACGTCAGGCTGGGAAAATTTATGAAACTGCGCCTGCCCAGTGGGGCCCGACTGTGAAAAATTGTGAGTGCTGCCTGTGTGTTTCTACCTCCTGTCGTGTCACGTGAAACTCTTGGGAGTGGGCCGAAAAGAGGCTCCAGAAAACTCGCTCTCCCAGAAGCTCATTCTAGGGCGGGAATGCCAAGGAACTGCTTCATAACATGAAAACCGGGTATAAGCCATACTTTGCAGAAGCCAGCTCCCCTACTTGTGACGTCAGGCTGGGAAAATCTATAAAACTACACCTGCCCAGTGGGGCCCGAATGTGAAAAGTTGTGAGTGCTACTGTGTGTGTCTATCTCCTGTTGTGTTGTGTGAAACTCTTGGGAGTGGGCCGAAAAGAGGCCCCAGAAGAGCACGGCGGCTTCGCTTGCGGCCATACGCTCTTTCTAAGAAAAGAACACCATTGCAACAGGAAGAAAAAAATCACACTAAGAACTGTGCTGGATCACTGAAGCCCAGCATTTCTTTCCGGACTCTCTTCTCTGCTGCGTGCTCAGCCCTAAGATTTGATCCTCTGAGAAGCTTCATCCATAGAGGACTCCCCTCCCTTAGAGGCAAGTTGACCCACCAAGAATGGGTAAAGCCAGAGGAGTGTGGCGGTGTACATCATTTAGCCAATGAATACCACCAAAACATGTAGAAAAACCCAAAATACAAGTGTGACAATGGGGAAACAACACAGGCCAGCATCAGACATATAGAATGAAGATGACAATTCTGAGGACCAGATAATGACCAACCAACTAATCAACCTCTCAGATAAGGACTTTAGACAAGCAATGTGGAAGATGCTCAAAGAACACAAAGAAACCATGGATCATGTTGAGCAAAACACTAAAAAGAATCAAGAAAATATGAAGACAGAAATCACAAAACTCCAAACTGAAATAACATGTCAACTAACAGGCCTGAAAACTCAGTAAATGATGTCAATGACAAAATGCATAAGCTCTGGGACAGGGTAACAGAAGCTGAGAATAGAATTGGTGCTGTGGAAGACGAGATACATAACAATTCCATACAGCAGGAGAGATTGGAAAAAAGACTTAAAGCAAATGAACAGACAATGGAAAAATTAGTCAAAGAATGGGAACAGATGAAAATAGAAGTCCATGATAAGCTCAACAGAAACAACTTAAGAATCATTGGAGTCCCAGAGACCCAGGAAGAAAATTTCCAGGAAGAATCAATGGTCAATAACATCATTAAAGAGAAACTTCCAGAGCTAGAGAATATATGTGATCAAATCCTGCATGCTCGAAGAGTACCAACCAAAAGAGACCCCAGAAAAACCACCCCAAGACACATCCTAGTCACAATGATGAATCCCATAGATAGAGACAGAATTCTGAAAACAGCAAGATAAAAAAGGAAATTATATTCAAGGGAGCATCCTTGAGATTTACAGCAGACCTGTCACCAGAAACACTCAATGCCAGAAAGCAGTGGTGGGACATTGTTATAAGACTGAATGAAATGAGTGCTTCACCTAGAATACTGTATCCAGCAAAACTCACTTTTCGGTTTGATGGAAGAATACAAGGTTTCATAGACAAAAAACTGCTCAGAAACTTTAAAGACTCAAAACCAGTCTTAAGAGAAAAACTGACAATTCTTTCTATCAATGTCATTGGACTAAATGCACCAGTTAAGAGACACAGAGTGAGTAAATGGATTAAAAAACTCAATCCAATGTTCTGCTGCCTACAAGAAATGCACCTGAATAGTCAGAACAAACATAGACTCAAAATAAAAGGCTGGAGAAAAATTATCCAAGCAAACAACACCCATAAAAAAGCTGGAGTGGCCATACTAATATCAGATAATGCAAACTTTATACTCAGGAAGGTTGTAAGGGACAAAGATGGACATTTTATATTAATCATGGGGTATGTAGTGCAGGAAGAAATCACTCTCCTAAATATACATGCACCAAATGAGGGGCTAGCAAATTATTTTTTTATATTTTTTTTTTGTTTTTTTGGGCCACACCCTGTGACGCTCAGGGGTTACTCCTGGCTATGCGCTCAGAAGTTGCTCCTGGCTTCTTGGGGGACCATATGGGATGCCGGGGGATCGAACCGCGGTCCGTCCTAGGCTAGCGCAGGCAAGGCAGGCACCTTACCTCCAGCGCCACCGCCCGGCCCTAGCAAATTATTTAATACAACTGTTGACAAATCTGAAAAATAATATCAATAACAACACAATAATTGTTAGGGACCTCAACACAACTTTGTCAACACTGGATAGGTCAACCAGACTGAAACGCAACAAGAATATACTAGACCTCAAAAGAGAAATGGAAGAAAGAGGCCTAGTGGATATATATATACATATATATATATATATATATATATATATATATATATATATATATATATATATACATATATATATATCACTCCATCGCCAGAAAACTGGATACACATTCTTCTCCAATGTACATGGGACATTCCCCAGGATAGACTACATGCTGGCACATAAAACATACCTCCATAATATCAAGAGGATAGAAATTTTGCAGACTACCTTCGCTGACCACAAGGCTCTGAAATTATTTGTAAATTCCAAAGGGACACAGAAGAAAAACTTTAACACCTGAAAGTTAAACAGTCTCAAACTGAATAACCAGTGGGTCCGAAATGAAATCAAGGAGAAAATCAAAAGGTTCCTGGAAACAAATGATAATAAAAACAGAAAATCAGATCTTATGGGACACAGCTAAAGCAGTGCTGAGAGGAAAATTTATAGCTTTGCAAGCACACGTCAGGAAGAAAGAAGGGGCTTACCTGAGTAGTTTAATGATGCAGCTCATAGAATTAGAAAGTGCTCAACAGAAGGACCCAAAAATAGGGAGACAGAAGGAAATAACAAAGCTGAGAGCAGAAATCAATGAAGTGGAAACCCAAAAAACTATCTGAAAGATAAACGAAAGCAGAAGTTGGTTCTTTGAAAAAATAAACAAGATTGATAGACCACTGGCAAAATTAACAAAGAAAGAGAGAGAGAGAACTTGATAATTCGTATTAAGAATGAAAAAGGAGAGATCACTATTGATATGGCAGAGATTCAAAGGGTAATCAGAAACTACTTTGAGAAACTCTACACCACTAAAAATGAGAACCTGGAAGAAATGGATCAATTCTTGGACTCTTATAATCTTCCATGGTTGAAGGAAGAGGATGTAGCATATGTAAACACCCCCATCAATATTGATGAAATTAAAACAGTAATCAAATGTCTGCCCAAAAACAAAAGCCCAGGCCCAGATGGATTTACTAATGAATTCTTTCAAACTTTCCAAGAAGAACACTACCAATCCTGGCAAGACCCTTTCATGAAATTGAACAAACAGAAACCCTTCCAAATAGCTTTTATGAAGCCAACATCACCTTGATACCTAAACCAGACAGACATGCTACCAAAAAAGAAAATTACAGACCAATATCGCTGATGAATGCAGATGCAAAGATATTCAACAAAATCCTAAAAAATAGGATTCAGTGCCTCATTAAGAAGATTATCCACTACGATCAAATAGGTTCCATCCCAGGAATGCAAGGATGGTTTACCATCCATAAATCTATCAACATAATACACAACATCAACAACAACAAAAGTAAAAATCACATGATCATATAAATAGACGTAAAGAAAGCATTTGATAAGGTCCAACACCCATTCTTTTTTTTTTTTTTTTTTGGTTTTTGGGCCACACCCGTTTGACGCTCAGGGGTTACTCCTGGCTATGTGCTCAGAAATCGCCCCTGGCTTGGGGGGACCATATGGGACGCCGGGGGATCGAACCGCGGTCCTTCCTTGGCTAGCGCTTGCAAGGCAGACACCTTACCTCCAGCGCCACCTACCCGGCCCCCCAACACCCATTCTTGATCAAAACTCTCAGCAAGATGGGAATGGAAGAAACCTTTCTCAATATAGTTAAGGCTATCTACCACAAGCCAGAGGCAAATATTGTCCTCAATGTGGAAAACTGAAAGCCTTTCCTCTAAATTCTGGCACAAGACAAGGCTGTCCTCTCTCACCACTCTAATTCAACATAGTCTGGAAGTACTTGCTATAGCGATTAGGCAAGAAAAAGATATCAAGGGAATCCACATAGGAAAGGAAGAAGTCAAGCTCTTGCTGTTTGCATATGACATGATACTCTACCTAGAAAACCCTAAAGAGTCTATGAAAAAGCTTCTAGAAACAATAGACTCATATAGCAAGGTGGCAGGCTACAAAATTAACACACAAAAATCAATGGCCTTTCTATACACCAATAGTAATAAGGAAGAAATGGACATTAAGAAATCAACCCAATTCACAATAGTGCCACACAAACTCAAATATCTTGAAATCAACTTGACTAAAATGGAAGCACATACCCTGCTCATGGATTGGCAGGATTAACATAATCAAAATGGCAATACTCCCCAAGGCATTGTACAGATTTAATGCAATCCCTCTAAAGATACCCATGACATTCTTCAAAGAAGTGGATCAGGCACTTTTGAAATTCATTTGAAACAATAAACACCCTAGAATAGCTAAAGCAATCATTGGGGAAAAGAATCTGGGAGGAATTACTTTCCCCAAATTTAAATTGTACTACAAAGCAATAGTTATCAAAACAGCATGGCATTGGAATAAAGACAGGCCCTCAGATCAGTGGAATAGGCTTTAATACTCATAGAATATTCCCCAGACATACAATCACCAAATTTTTGATAAAGGAGCAAGAAGTCCTAAATGGAGCAAAGAAAGCCTCTTCAACAAGTGGTGTTGGCACAACTGGCTAGCCACTTGCCAAAAATTGAACTTAGACCCCCAGCTAACATCATGTACGAAGGTTAAATCCAAATGAATGAAAGACCTCGATATCAGACCCAAAACCATAAGATATATAGAACAACACGTAGGTAAAACACTCCAGGACATTGAGACTAAAGGCATCTTCAAAGAGGAAACTGCACTCTCCAAGCAAGTGAAAGCAGAGATTAACAGATGGCAATATACTAAACTTAGAAGCTTCTGCACCTCAAAAGAAATAGTGCCCAGAATACAAAAGCCCCCACTGAGTGGAAGAAACTATTTACTCAACACCCATCAGACAAGGGGCTTATCTCCAAAATATATAAGGCACTGACAGAACTTTACAAGAAAAAAAAAAAACATCTAATATCATCAAAAAATGGGGAGAAAAATGGACAGAGACTTTGACAAAGAAGAAATACAAATGTCCAAAAGACACATGAAAAAATGCTCCACATCACTAGTCATCAGGGAGATGCAAATCAAAACAACTATGAGGTACCACCTCACACCCCAGAGATTGGCACACATCACCAAGAATGAGAATAAACAGTGTTGGCGGGGATGTGGAGAGAAAGGAACCCTTATCCACTGCTGGTGGGAATGCTGTCTAGTTCAACCTTTATGGAAAGCAATATGGAGATTCCTCCAAAACTGGAAATCGAGCTCCCATATGACCCAGCTATACCACTCCTAGGAATATACCCTAGGAACACAAAAATACAATACAAAAATCTCTTCCTTACAATATTCATTGCAGCACTATTTACCATAGCAAGATTCTGGAAACAGCCAAGATACCCTTCAACAGATGAATTGCTAAAGAAACTATGGTATATATACACAATGGAATATTATGCAGCCGTCAGCAGAGATGAAGTCATGAAATTTTCCTATACATGGATGTACATGGAATCTATTATGCTGAGTGAAATAAGTCAGAGAGAGAGAAAGACGCAGAATGGTCTCACTCATCTATGGGTTTTAAGAAAATTGAAAGACATTCTTGCAATAATAACTCTCAGACACAAAAGACAAAAGAGCTGAAAGTTACAGCTCACCTCATGAAGCTCACCACAAATAGGGATGAGTTTAGTTAGAGAAATAACTACATTTTGAACTATTCTAAAAATGAGAATGTAAAAGGTAAATGGAAAGCCTGTCTAGAGTGCAGCGGTGGTTCGGTGGGGAGGAGGGAGATTTGGGAAATTGGTGATGGGAATGTTGCACTGGTGATGGGTTGTGTTTTTTACATGACTGAGACCAAACACAATCATGTATGTAATAAAGTTGTTTAAATTAAAAAAAAGAAATAATAATGCTTACTATTAACTTTTCTGAGACTTTATTTTCTAATTTAGAAGATGGATATATATGTACGATAAAATTCTTATTCCTATCTCAAAATTTAAACTGTTCAAATGAGTCAGTGCTTTTCTAAGTACACATAATGCCGAGACCAAAGGTACAGAAAACAAAATGTCGAAACATAGGTTACTTAGAAAGATAAATACATTTTATAGTTCTGGATGCTAGGAACCAAGAGGAAGACTGCAGAGTTATCTATAAGCACCCTCACTGTAGCAGATGACTGAAAAGAGAAAGAAGTCCTGGGCTGCTTTAAAAGCAGGAACAACTTCCATTTAAGATAAGTCAACAGCTGGCATAGGCAGCGTTTAAATAGAAACTTTAGGCACCATGCTGGACCCAGGGCAATCAATTTCTTAACACAGATCATTTGTGTTTTCTGTCTTATCCAGAATTAGTAAGATTCTGGTATTTGGAAGTTGGGCAATAGTACTACTACTCTATACAGGACATGCAAAGACACTAATCACACTAAAAGTCCTACTAGTTGGGAGGTTAGGATTGAGTGACACATGAATTCAGAGCATAGATATCAAAAATTGAATTTGATAGTTTTAGATTTTGAAAGTCAACCTCAAGGATTAATACCAGTTGGAGTCTTTACCTATAGTTTTTTTGCAAATTGTTGATGAGAAAATCACAATCACTATTAAATTAATAAATAATGTTAAGTATTTCACAGACCTTATTTATTTTTGTAAAACTTAGTGAAATAAATGCATTCAAGAGGACTTTCACTAAGATTAGAATATTTGTCGTGAATAATAGCAATAGTGGCACACTTGCTTTAATTAGCAGGGGAGCTTTGAGCACAAAAAGTTGTATCAATTGCATTACCAGGGTTATATGAGAGAGATATAACTAATATTAATAGTAGTTAAAGAAATAGTATATTGTTAGTGAGCATGAGGCTAGGAACAGATTTATTTTTGCCTGATATAGTCTTAATATTCAGATTTAGAACAAAAAGAAATGAAAGAAAAAATAAATTTTTTTTACTCTATTTCATTGGTCTCTTCAAACTGTAGGTATCTATATATATACTAATTTATATATCAAGTATAAAATAGCTATCAGCAAACTGAGAGCTATCATCATATACCAACTTTGTTGATAGCTTGATTTTTGGATTCTAAAAGTTGGTTTTATTTATCCAGGCTAAAACGACACAAATACTTTAAGAGAAACACTGAAAATGTAAGAGAAGTCAAAATCATGCTCCAAAATACAGTGGAGGTTTGGAAAATGACCCCAGTGTATTTAGAGTTTGTATGGCACCAAGGCTCTGCACAACACCCCTGGTCTCACTGTTGATATATTCAGCTGTCCAGTTCTGTAAGGTTATATGAAGAGTGAACTTATGAAGAGTGAACTTTTGGGGTGAGGTGGTGGGCCACACCCAATGATGCTCAGAAATTACTCCTGGCATGTTCAGTGTCCATCAAGGACTGGTAATCGAACCCTGGTCAGGCACTTGGAAGGCAAGTCCATTATCTGTTGTACACTCTCTTTAGCCTCTGGAAGAGAGAACCTTTCGAACTCAAAAACCCAAGCTCCACTTTCCTACTTGTGGGAGAGGCAAGTAGTGAATATACCAGAATTTTTAAATGCTCCATTTTTACTCTGCTTGAAGATAGTAGGCAGAAAGATCCGGTAAGCAGTGCTGAAAATGACTCTCAGCACTGGCCGATAAGGATATTAAAATATGTATTAGCAATTATAACAAATAATAACAGAATTACCTAATAATAGTACTAATCATTTGGAGTTGCTTTCTAAATACATGGGTACTGTTAATCCTGCCAATCCATGAGCAGGGTATACATTTCCATTACCGCGTGTCCTCTCTTATTTCTTGGAGCAGAGTTTTATAATTTTCTTTGTATAGGTCCTTCACATTTTTAGTCAAGTTGATTCTAAGATATTTGAGTTTGTGTGGCACAATTGTGAATGGGGTTGATTTCTTAATGTCCATTTCTTCCTTATTACTATTGGTGTATAGAAAGGCCATTGATTTTTGTGTGTTAATTTTGTAGCCTGCCACCTTGCTATATGAGTCTATTGTTTCTAGAAGCTTTTTCATAGACACTTTAGGGTTTTCTAGGTAGAGTATCATGTCATATGCAAACAGCAAGAGCTTGACTTCTTCCTTTCCTATGTGGATTCCCTTGATATCTTTTTCTTGCCTAATCGCTATAGCAAGTAATTCCAGTGCTATGTTGAATAGGAGTGGTGAGAGAGGACAGCCTTGTCTTGTGCCAGAATTTAGAGGGAAGGCTTTTAGTTTTTCTCCATTGAGGATAATATTTGCCTCTGGCTTGTGGTAGATGGCCTTAATTATATTGAGAAAGGTTCCTTCCATTCCCATCTTGCTGAGAGTTTTGATCAAGAATGGGTGTTGGACCTTATCAAATGCTTTCTCTGCATCTATAGATATGATCACGTGGTTTTTATTTTTCTTGTTGATGTTGTGTATTATGTTGATAGATTTATGGATGTTAAACCATCCTTGCATTCCTGGGATGAAACCTACTTGATCATAGTGGATGATCTTCTTGATGAGGCATTGAATCCTGTTTGCGAGGATTTTGTTGAGGATCTTTGCATCTGCATTCATCAGCGATATTGGTCTGTAATTATCTTTTTTGGTAGCATCTCTGTTTGGTTTAGGTATCAAGGTGATGTTGGCTTCATAAAAGCTATTTGGAAGTGTTGCCATTTGTTCAATTTCATGAAAGAGTCTTGCCAGGATTGGTAGTAGTTCCTTTGGAAAGTTTGAAAGAATTCATTAGTAAATCCATCTGGGCCTGGGCTTTTGTTTTTCGGCAGACATTTGATTACTGTTTTAATTTCATCAATATTGATGGGGGTGTTTATATATGCTACATCCTCTTCCTTCAACCATGGAAGATTATAGGAGTCCAAGAATTGATCCATTTCTTCCAGGTTCTCATTTTTAGTGGCGTAGAGTTTCTCAAAGTACTTTCTGATTACCCTTTGAATCTCTGCCATATCAGTAATGATCTCTCCTTTTTCATTCCTAATACGAGTTATCAATTTCTCTCTCTCTCTTTCTTTGTTAGTTTTGCCAGTGGTCTATCAATCTTGTTTATTTTTTCAAAGAAACAACTTCTGCTTTCGTTGATCTTTCGGATTGTTTTATGGGTTTCCACTTCGTTGATTTCTGCTCTCAGCTTTGTTATTTCCTTGTGTCTCCCTATTTTTGGGTCCTTTTGTTGAACAATTTCTAATTCTATGAGCTGCGTCATTAAGCTACTCAGGTAAGCTCCTTCTTCCTTCCTGATGTGTGCTTGCAAAGCTATAAATTTTCCTCTCAGTCCTGCTTTTGCTGTGTCCCATAAGTTCTGATAGTTTGTGTCTTTATTGTCATTTATTTCCAGGAACCTTTTGATTTCCTCCTCGATTTCATCTCGGACCCACTGGTTATTCAGTTTGAGGCTGTTTAACTTCCAGGTGTTAAAGTTTTTCTTCTGAGTCCCTTTGGAATTTACAAATAATTTCAGAGCCTTGTAGTCAGCGAAGGTAGTCTGCAAAATTTCTATCCACTTGATATTATGGAGGTATGTTTTATATGCCAGCATGTAGTCTATCCTAGAAAATGTCCCATGTACATTGGAGAAGAATGTGTATCCAGGTTTCTGGGGATGGAGTGTCCTCTATATATATCCACTAGGCCTCTTTCTTCCATTTATCTCCTCAGGTCTAGTATATTCTTTTTTTTTTTTTTTTTTGGTTTTTGGGCCATACCGGGCGTTGCTCAGGGGTTACTCCTGGCTGTCTGCTCAGAAATAGCTCATGGCAGGCACAGGGGACCATGTGGGACACCGGGATTCGAACCAACCACCCTTGGTCCTGGATCGGCTGCTTGCAAGGCAAACGCCACTGGGCTATCTCTCCGGGCCCAGGTCTAGTATATTCTTATTGGGTTTCAGTCTGGTTGACCTATCCAGTGTTGACAAAGCTGTGTTGAGGTCCCCCACAATTATTGTGTTGTTATTGATATTATTTTTCAGATTTGTCAACAGTTGTATTAAATATTTTGCTGGCCCCTCATTCGGTGCATATATGTTTAGGAGAGTTATGTCTTCCTGCTCTACATATCCCTTGATTAATATAAAATGTCCATCTTTGTCCCTTACAACCTTCCTGAGTATAAAGTTTGCATTATCTGATATTAGTATGGCCACTCCAGCTTTTTTATGGGTGTTGTTTGCTTGGATAATTTTTCTCCAGCATTTTATTTTGAGACTATGTTTGTTCTGACTATTCAGGTGCAGTTCTTGTAGGCAGCAGAAGGTTGGATTGGGTTTTTTGATCCATTTACTCACTCTGTGTCTCTTAACTGGTGCATTTAGTCCATTGACATTGAGAGAAAGAATTGTCCTGGGATTTAATGCCATCTTTATATCAAAATTTGGTGTTTCTTTTGGTTAGTCTTGCCTTAAATTAGGTCTTTCAGATTTTCTCTTAAGACTGGTTTTGAGTCTGTAAAGTTTCTGAGCTGTTTTTTGTCTATGAAACCATGTATTCTTCCATCAAACCAGAAAGTGAGTTTTGCTGGATACAGTATTCTAGGTGAAGCATTCATGTCATTCAGTCTTGTCACAATATCCCACCACTGCTTTCTGGCATTGAGTGTTTCTGGTGACAGGTCTGCTGTAAATCTCAAGGATGCTTGCTTGAATATAATTTCCCCTTTTGATTTTGCTGTTTTCAGAATTCTGTCTCTATCTATGGGATTCGTCATTGTGACTAGGATGTGTCTTGGGGTGGTTTCTCTGGGGTCTCTTTTGGTTGGTACTCTTCGAGCATGCAGGATTTGATCACATATATTCTCTAGCTCTGGAAGTTTCTCTTTAATGATGTTATTGACCATTGATTCTTCCTGGAAATTTTTTTCCTGGGTCTCTGGGACTCCAAGGATTCTTAAGTTGTTTCTGTTGAGCTTATCATAGACTTCTATTTTCATCTGTTCCCATTCTTTGACTAATTTTTCCATTGTCTGTTCATTTGCTTTAAGTTTTTTTTCCAATCTCTCCTGCTGTATGGAATTTTTATATATCTCATCTTCCACAGCACCAATTCTATTCTCAGCTTCTGTTACCCTGTCCCAGAGCTTATCCATTTTGTTATTCACTTCGTTTACTGAGTTTTTCAGGCCTGTTAGTTGACATGTTATTTCAGTTTGGAGTTTTGTGATTTCTGTCTTCATATTTTCTTGGTTCTTATTAGTGTTCTGTTCAACTCAATCCATGGTTTCTTTGAGTTAATTGAGCATCTTCCATATTGCTTGTCTAAAGTCCTTATCTGAGAGGTTGATTAGTTGGTTGGTCATTATCTGGTCCTCAGAATTGTCATCTTCATTCTCTATGTCTGATGCTGGCCTGCGTTGTTTCCCCATTGTCATGCTTGTATTGTGGGGTTTTTCTACATGTAGTGGTGGTATTCATTGGCTATATGATGCAGGCAGCACACTCCTCTGGCTCTGCCCTTTCTGGATGGGCCGACTTGCCTCTAAGGGAGGGGAGTCCTCCATGGATAAGCCTCACACAGGATCAAATCTTAGGCCCGAGCATGCAGCAGAGAAGACAGTCCGGAGAGAAATGCTTGCCTCAGTGATCCAGCACAGTTCTTAGTGTGATTTTTTTTCTTGTTGCGATGGTGTTCTTTTCTTAGAAAGAGTGCACAGCCGTGTAGCGAAGCAGAGCCAAAGTGCTTTGCTGGTACCTCTTTTCGGCCCACTCCCAAGAGGTTCATGCAACAGGATAGTAGACAGACACACACAGGCAGCACTCACAGTTTTTTGCAGACGGGCCCCACTGGGCAGACCTAGTTTCGTGAATTATATTTTTAAGACACTCTTAAGCATTAATCTCCTATGAACAAGACTTTTTAATTACATATGGATTCTTGAAGAAGTTAATAGTCTTGAATATTTTAAGAAATTACAATGTAATCACAGCACAGCTAGGATAGCAATTTTTGGAAAAACTATTTTAAAGTAAAATTTCAGCCCAAGCAGTTTCTTTAATAACACAAATTTGAAAAAAATCAAGACTGTATTTGTAAGGATTTTAAGTTTTCTTTTCTTTCTTTCTTTCTTTTTTTTTTTTTTTTTGCTTGATTTTGGTTAAGACAGTAACAAATTTAAGTAATCACTAAACAGGAGTTTATAGAAATATAATGGTGGGGCTGGTGAGGTGGCGCTATAGGTAAGGTGTCTGCCTTACAAACGCTAGCCAAGGAAGGACCATGGTTTGATCCCCCAGTGTCCCATATGGTTCCCCCAAGCCAGGGGCAATTTCTGAGCACTTAGTCAGGAGTAACCCCTGAGTATCAAACGGGTGTGACCCAAAAAAACAAAAAAACAAAAAGTAATGGTTTTACCTTTTTTTCCAACCACTATTAAAGCTTCTTTAGCAATGTTTTCTGCCTAGTTTACAGTTTTTTATTATTTATCTTATAGTACATTATAGAAATAGCTTTCTATCTGATTCAGTAAATCCTGGGGATTGATTGCCCTTAAGTCTCAACCTAGGTTCAGGACAGTTCAGATTAACAAGGTACTTCTTTCCAATTGCTTTCATGAGTTTTCATAATCAGACTGAGTAGGCAAGAAGAAAACATTTGAATGAAATGCTATATATTCAATAGCATATTCTGTGTAAATGCTTTCAGTTTTTGAAATTTATAAAACCTTGAGAAAGGATTTTCTGGAGAGTCATACTTCACTGCAAATTGTATCTAGATAATAAAGTTATTTAAACCCTATTGACCTTGTCTCTTCCTAGGCTTCCCATATGGTCCCCATGCCCACTGAGAGTGATTCATAGCCAGGAGTAATCTCTGTAGTTACCTCAGGTATGGCAAAAAGCAAACACAGGTTCCAAATTAATGTAGACTAAATTTATGGTGGTTTGATAGGTGGATATGTGTTTAATAGGTTTTTGTTGTTCTTCTTTGGTATGGTAGCAATTATGTATTACAGAAATTAAAACTTTTTCCTAAATTAAGAAAATATCTCTTACCATACAAGTGAACTTTCAAACTGCTTATGTACATTTTCCAGTAAAGAATGAATATTTAAATAGCATTTGATAAATATAATTGATGTGTTGTTTTGTTGTCATCTTTTATATTTCTATAAGTAACAAATTCAGAGAATATATAATTTTATAAGTAATATGGTCAGAGACATAGTATAGCAGCTAGGGATACTTTCTTTCACATGGCTGACCCTGGGTTAAATCCCCAATACCATATATGGCCTTTAAAGTCCAACCAGGAGTCATCTCTGAGCACAAAGGCGGGAGTAAACCCTGGGACAGCTGGGTGTACCTCCCAAAATAAACCCTAAAAACTGAGTTGAATTTGCAACCAAAATTGTAGCTATAGGTATCCCAAATGTATTTTTGTTTTATGCCAATATTTAAAAAACAAGACTGGAAACTGCTTGAAGCTGTGTTTTTTATCCTTTTGTGGAGAAGATTTGGTCACAAAGCCTTTCTTATTTTATCTTTCTTGAGGTGCCATGATTTACAACACTGATAATTATACTTTCCTTATATATCTATACATATGTGTATGTATATATATTACAATATCACACCTATCACCAGAAGGTCAGTTACCTCCGTCAGTGTCCTAAGGGTTATTCCCCAACCAGTAAACTCTATTCTGTATACAAAAATTTCCAGTTTCAATGTTTTAGCTATATGTTGTTCCCTTACTATGTTTTTATATAACAAACAGGAGAGATAACTGTTTTTTTAAACTGTGAATACCAAATTTATGACACCTATTATGTATAGATAAATAAAGTTCAACTGAAATTTTAAAAAATTGTAAATCAACAAACTTGATTTTTCAAAAACATGTTTTATAGGTATAAACATTTTAAATAGACTGAATAATTCTAATGCCTATCTATTAAAAAGTTTTCATGAAAGAGATAAATCTTACAAAAATCATAATTTAGTAAGAGTAGGGAGAAGAGAAATTTTTTAATGTCAAGGAAAATCTGAACAGGCTTATAAAAATTTAAAAGTGTGTGTTATCTTAGAAGAAATATTGGCTTTTTGCTAGAAAATGTAATATTATAAATAATACTTAAGTATCTATATTAATATTAATAATAATAAATATGAAGACAAACAGAATAGTGAAAGCAAGATCAAGAAAGATGCCTATTTATAAAGGAAATACTATATAATTCATAGCTAATCTATCAAATGTGACTACTAGACAACAGATTATGGTGATATATTGTAAAAAAAATCTCAATAAAATAAGCAACTCACCTATAAGATTCCATCTAGATAATCTTTCAGACTTGAAGGAAGGATGCAAAGATTCTTAGACATACAAGAGTTTAAAGAATTAATTATATTGAAACCAGTTTTGTAAGAAACATTAAAGAATTTCTTTAAAAGACAAACTTCTCAGCACATTCCTACTGAGTTTGATATTCACTAATAACACCTATAGTTGCCTTTGTTGTTTTATGCAACAAAAGCCTATGTTGAAAAATTCAAACACAGATATATTGAATATCTCTGACATATAGCTCTTGCTTTGTTTTATGGAAAATAGAAGAGGAAAAGAGAAAGGATTCTTTCATTGAATAATGTCAAATCACTGTGCTAAGTAATTTTCCCACATAATGCAATTTTCCATCTGTCTTATGTGGGATTTATTATTATGTTGTTGTTATAGTAATAACATTATAGTTATAATCATACCTATTTCCAAAAGAAAAAATTAAGCTTCTGAATCTCAGCAGTATTTATGTAAGATTACTCATATGAGGCCCATGGATATGGCTCAGAGTAGGGTGCCTGTCTTGTATATGTGAAGCTGTGAGTTCAGTCCCTGGCACTTCCCCTGATAACCAAGAGGGATTCTGGTCTTTATTAGCAGTGCCATAAAATGTTACTCTTGCATACATTGCTACAAAGTATACGAGAACCCAAATATAGCTCATCAATATAAAAGAGAGATGAGGAGGGAATCATAAAATAAAAGAGGAGTAATAGAAGGGGGAAATTAAGTGAATAAATATTATAATTTCCTATACTAAATAGCCATTATTTTAAAAGAATAATTGATATAGGAAATAGCAGGGCAATGATAGAATCCATATCTACTGTTATCTTTAAATTACAACTGACTTCCCAAGATAAACCAGATTACTTTGAAGTTGCAAACTATATTGCAAGAATATTAATTTGAAGTAATTAGGGGAGGAGTCCCAAGCAGTACTCAGAAGACCTGGGAACTCCACTGGCAATATTTAGCCATCATAGCCAGTTATTCAATTATAAGGTACTGCTTAGGAAAAGTGTTTTAATTATTTGGGATTGCCCAGATCACCCACCAGTTCTTATGGGCCTCCAAGACTGCACCAAGCAATGCTTGGAGCATCAGAGAAAGAGGTATGGTACTAAGAATAGAATCTAGGTTAATTGCATGCAAGGTATTTGCCTTAGCCATCATAATATTTCCAGGCCTCTGTAGCAATTTTTTGAGGGAGAGGGCTTCTTCTGAGAAGTATCTGAAAAAGACTTATGAAGAAGTTCCCGGGGGGTTTCTTACTTGTTCTGTATCTAAGAGAACCGTCTCTTACACCTAGTGTTTAACAATTAATGATAACACAAGTTAAACAAGAGAAATCAAAGCATCATAGCATTATTAACAAACAGCTCTGAATTACTTTTAATTAGACTAATGTTTGCATTTACAATTATGATCTGTTCTAATACAATTAATGAGAATGCTTCCACACATAGGTTACTTTACTTTAATTATAAAAATTATTTTTCTCTCCACCTCCACCCTGCAACTTGCCAGGTATTTGAAAAAATTTTGGCTCTTTCCTTTGCATAAACACAATACTTCTGGAGAAATATCCATCTGGGGTACCCCAATACTCACAGAAAAAAAACTTTTTTGAGGATAGGAGAGGATTAGGACACATCTAGTAGTATTCTGTGAATTCAGAACCATCAAATGTTCAGGGAAAAAAAATGCTTAGCAAATCTTCTGACAATGTTTTTTGTGAGCTCACTGTGAGATACATTTATTTTTACAAATTTTCTTATTGCACTATTAAAAATGATTTTATTACCACTTACCTATAAACAAGCAAAATAAAATATTTTGTGACTGTCAAGTCTTGAGAATAGGTAGGAATCTGAGAACAATGTAGAGTGAATTTTACTTGGATGGTGGGATTGTTCTTGAAACAAATAATTTATAAAATATAGAATATATTATCACTAACCATATTATCTTCAAATTCCCAATGTACATTCTCTTATGGCATTTACTATTTCCTGCTAGTATGAATATAAATAAATAGGATTCCTGTTATTTCTGACCTATAAGCCCTTCTAGAGTAGAACATGCTTGTGTTCTTTGATAAAAAAAACTTTTTTGATCATAAACATAAAGGTTAAGGGCCAGAGCGATGGTGCAGAAGTAGGGCATTTGCCTTACACAGGGCTGACCCAGGTAGGACTGCAGTTTAATCCCCCAGCATTCCATCTAGTCCCCAAAGACAGGACTGATTTTTGAGCACATAACCAAACGTAACCCCTGAGTGTCACCAGGTGTGGCCCAAAATAAATAATAATAATAAATAATATAATTAATATAATATAATATAATATAATATAATATAATATAATATAATTAATTAATATAATATAATATAATATAATATAATATAATATAATATAATATAATATAATATAATATAATATAATAAAGTTCATAACGTTGTAGTTTGTGTCATGTCAGTACATAATCTTTTAATAAATTAGTCTGGGAAAGAGACATCAAATTATTATTTAAGCTGAAATGTTTTAAAAAGGTATCATTTAAAAATAACTTTAAGTAACTCTTACTATTATGATAATGATTATGTAGATGTCATTTGTTTAGAACTATTGGTAATTACTAATGTCTCACCCAAAGTGAAAAGACTGTAATATTCTAAGTCAGTGTCTCATTTCCAGCACTATTGATTCAAGAATGTTCATAAAGATATAAATGTTTACTGCATCAGAGAACAAAGTTCCAAATCCCAATACAAATTGCTTTGTTTAATCCAATATAGCCATTTGAGTAATCAAATCATTTATAATGAAGTAGTTAAAACAGTTAAATATTTTCACAGAAAATATATAAAACCAGCGATCCAGCTCAAACCAGTTTTCCATTAAGCATTCTCTAGATTTTTACAAAGAACTTGATGATTCTATACATCTCTGAACACTAACTCCTTAAGATAATAAAATAATAATAATAAGATAATAAAATATCCTGGATATTTTAGCCACCTTCCTGTATATTTAAACACTTAGATTTACATATGTTCAGGAAATATTTCATTTAAAAATACTTGTTTCATGATATAAGTAGATGTCAGAAGTAAGGCTATTTCTTGCAGACTAATCTTTGTGTGGTTTGTTTTGAACAAGCATGCCAGCATCCTTTTTTTTATGGCCCCATATCAGGTTTATGTATAATTCAATCAATACCTTGGGGAATACCATTTAATGATTAAAATAAAAAAAAGATCTATTTTGTTGTTCTTAGTGAAGGTAGTTTCATTATCACGTGTCACTCAGTTGCAAGAGTTTATGGGACCATTACACCCAATGGACTCTTTAAACATATGGTTTTTATGACAACTAAACTCCAAGATAAATGAAAACATTTTAGAAAGATATTAGGATTCTTTCCTTGCTCTTTCATTGATAGGAATTGTGGCAGTAAAGGGGGTTTTCTTTTGTATAGTTATTTTTTTTACAAGACACTAGAGAAATAGAGTTGAGGTGAAGTTCTCTGATAGCTGATGGCTCTTTTTTGTTCACTGACAACCAGTGGGACATCAAAGGTGAGAAGAAAAGAAAAAAGAAAATGATGTATATAACCAATGGTTAAATCCTTCAGATAAATTATCAAATATTTATTGGATAATTTTTAGAGATAAAGTATACATGGTCAATGATGCTGTCAATATTGCATCTAATGGGGAAATATAGAAAAAAAACATTGGCAAACATGAGCACTGAGTTGGAATTAGGAGGATTAGGACATATGGAAGGGAAAGTTACTATTCTTCAAATTTTGTGTAAATAAGAAACTTTAAATAAGAAATTAATTGAGCAGTATCTAATCAAAGAAGAAACTATCGAGCATAATACCCAGATTATACCCAAAGAAATTATTGACTATTAAGTAATCCTTATAGTAGCATTTCTTTTTATCATTATACATATATCAAGCATATGTCACTATAAGCCAGCAGCTTTATAAACATCATTAAAAGCATAATGCATCCTTCAATCCAGCTTACCTACCTCTTAGTTCTTCCTTCTAATAACTATTTCCTTTTTATACCAACCCAATATGTCCTCTATTCATTTTAAAGCTCTAGATATGCCTAAAAATTCCCAACAACATTCATTCTAATTTTTATCACATATATGACATGTGGTAGAACTTTACATCTATATTAATATGCTAATTATGTGTATCTACCACAATTTGCTTTCCTAGAAGAAATGGCTTCTGCACTCACTATGCTTTTCCTTCAAAGACAACCACAGTGTTTGTACTCCAGGATGTGGTCCATCAATAATACTCATACTCATTTCTACACTCTATTCCTCTAGACCCACCCTACCTCAAGGTTCATATATATGTTTGTATATACTTATGTATATATATGTATGTGTGGACATATATATATGTGCTGGTTTATTTTTGGTTTGGGGCCATACCCAGTGATGCACAGGGGTTACTCCTAGCTATGTGCTCAGAAATTGCTCCTGGCTCGGGGAATCATATGGGACACCAGGGAATCGAACTGCGGTCCATCCTAGGTTAGCGCATGCAAGGCAAATGCCCTACCACTTGCATCACTGCTCTGGCCCCAGATATGTGCTATTTTTTACATTTCTTAAAGTATAAAAAAATAAAGGACATTTTTGTAATAATTCTCAGAGACAATAGAGATGAGGGCTGGAAGGTCCAGCTCACGATAGGAAGCTCACCACAAAGAGTGGTGAGTGCAGTTAAAGAAATAACTACACTGACAACTAACATAAAAATGTGAATGAATGTAGAAAGTAGTAAGCCTGTCTCAAATATAGGCGAGGGGTGAGTAGGGACACGGAAGATTTGGGGCATTGGTGATGGGAATGTAGCACTGGTAAAGGGGGGTGTTCTTAATATGACTGAAACGTGACTACAATCATGTTTGTAATCAAATTGTATAAATAAAGACATTAATAAAAAAGTATAAGGGTAACAATGAACTGGTGACTAGGTGCTGCCTGGGTCCGTGGTGCCCAAACATGTGTCACCCATATCTCCCCTCCTGAAATGTAGACTTTCCTGCTTTTATGCTGGGTGTGTACCAGGGCTTTCTCTGCCTTCGGAGAAGGCTCTCCATTGAGCATATTCTAATATGCTTCCAATAAAAACTATTTTTACTTTAAAAAATTTCACAGCAAATAAACAAGTATTAAACTATGATCACATATAATCACATGTTACTGGATGAAGTTAAAATCCACAAAATGTCCCTAAAGAGATGAGTGACTCTAATTTTATAAACCCTGGACTAAAATGAGATTTGATGTGGAAAACTAACATGGAGGTAGAAATAATGTGGTCATTAGTTGGGAGGTGAGTTGAGAAATATTCGGAAGAAAATGACAAAACTATGATAAAAGGAAGCAGATCAGTGTTGCGGCTGGGGGGTAGGGATGAGAATTAACTGATGGGGAGCACAGGGAATGTTTTGGGGTTATGGATATATCCTCTAGCCTGATCACATTAATGAGTGCATAACTGCACATCTGTTCATCTCATTCAATAGCATTGTGCAGATTGGTGAATTGTACTATAAGTAACATATTATTCTATTACATTAATATTAAATATGGATGTGATCACACATACATTTGCTAACAGTAATAAGTTTAACATTTTAACTGTTCATCAGCAGCCTATGCTACGCTCCTGTTAATGATGCTGAGAATTCCTCCTTCCTGCTTGGCTCCTCAGGATCAATATGCCATTCTTGGTCTATGAGAGTTTCTCAGACACTGCTTTCCTCTACAGTTTTATCCCTGCACAGAGACCTCTCTAGATATAATTATTATAAATTTTTCTTTATTTAATATATGGAGAATTTCCCTCATGTTCGAGTATTCTCCTGGCATTACAGCTTTTTCAGTGAGTTAAAGGAATACACACAAACCTTTGTCTTTGTTATCACATAAGATCTCCCTCACACTCAGCTTAAAATTACAAGTAACAACAGTAAATTGTGGCCTTCACATTTCTTTATCTTATCAAGAGAGGGCTAGTGATGTTGGGGGAAGGTGGAAGACAATAAAACATAGCATAATTGTACCTAAGATGGATTTTTCTCTTTTGTTAGACTCAAATAACAAACCCAGAAATTTCTAAACCTAAGATACCCATCTGGCAAGCACCTGGTTCCCCAGAGACTGAGAGAATGCTTTCATTTAGCTGCAGGTTGCTATAGGCAGCCGCGCATCAGCCTGGAAAAATACATCATTTTTTGCAAGTGAGAAAATGACTGCAAAAGGGAATCAGAGCCCTAGTTATAAGCTCCATTTCAGAGCCTTCAGCCTCAGCTATAGGTGAACAAACAGGACAATGACATCCTTAGGGATAAAGAAATTCATTCTTCTTCTGACAACCTTACAACACCAGGACCAAGCTGAGGAAGAACTCCTGTCACCAGGAATAAAAGCAATCACTGGAGTCTAATCGTGATTTCAAAGGAGTCAATACTGCCCCTTCTCTCAGTTTCTCTGGCCCAGACCCTTCTGAAATAGTGAACTCTGCCCTCAGAAAGTAATTTCATGAGCTTAGGGACTAGCCCAGTGGCTCAAAGCACCTGCTTTCCGAGTACGAGGCTATAGTTTAATCCCTAGAGTTGTACACAGGTACTGAGCATTTTCCTTGTAGTAGCTCTGCTGTTTGGGAACTTTAAAGTCACATATGCAAATTTCTGCTGAACCTCCAAGTGTGTGTGAACACCACAAGGAAAGTATGTAAACCACAGAGAGCAAGTTGTGGAAGTTTTTGTCTAGGGGCAAGCCTTAGGTGAGCACTACTGCTAAATGAGCACAACACCTAACGAGGACCTAACCTGTGCCATTTCAATAGCAGTACCGAGGAGAGGGGAAAATTATATTTGTCTATCTTATATTTAAAACAGTGTTCCTGGGCCAAAGAGATAGCCTAGCATGTAGGGTGTTTTCCTTGCACATGGCCAGCCTGCGTTCAATCCCTGCATCCCATATGGTCCTTGAACCTTCCAGGAGTGATGTCTGAGCACAGAACCAGGAGTAACCCCTGGAGCACCACCAGATATGGCAAACACACACACAAACACACACACCAAACAAATAAACAAATGAAAAATTATTTCCAGGGCCCAAGAGATAAGACAGTGAATAAGGTACTATGGTGCCTGTTTTGAATATGACCAACCCAGGTTGCTCCCAGAAGTACATATGGTCTTCTGAATAATGCCAGGAGTGATACCTGAGCACAAACCCAGAAATAAGCACTAAGCACCACAAGAGGTGCTCATGAGGCACACACACACACACTCAGAGAAAGAGAATGAAAGAGGAGTTTCACATAAACAGCTGCCAGAAAAGCAAGTCTTCCTCTTGTCTCAGCATCCAGATAAATAACAGTCTGTCTACCTCTAAATTCATATCTCTAAATATTTTCAAAGACTTTATTATTGTCTACACTTTCCAAAGTATTTTTGCACATCACTTATATTATAAAACTTTGAAAATTCTAAAAAAATCTATTTCTTACTCCATGCAATGCAATTATGCTGGCATAATGGTAATACCTCACAATAGCCAGAAGCACATTTCCTCCTCTCTCTGTGTATGTTATCTCTCTTGTCTGTGTCTCTCTGTCTCTCTCACCTCTCTCTCTCACTCTCTCTCTCTCTCTCTCTCACACACACACACACACACAAAATCACACACACACACATACACACACCTCCCAGCTTTTTATTTCAGCTCCAGTAAGCTGAACTTCTCCTGTTGATTCTGATCATTATTTCCATCTTATCTCTTGTACCTTTATTTTGACCTTTTTTAGGGGGGGCACACCCTTTGACTCTCAGGAGTTACTCCTGGCTATGTGCTCAGAAATTGCTCCAGGTTTGGGGGATACCGGGGATCAAACCTCAGTCAGTCCTTGTCAGCGTATGCAAAGCAAACGCCCTATTTGCGCCACCACCAGCCCCCTATTTTTGACTTTTAATATGGAAAACTTGCCCATTTTTTCTAGGAATCCAGCAAAAAAAATTACCTTGTCTATTAAGGGCTCTGTCATTTCTTTAGCTGATTTTGTCTTTCTCTTTTTTTCTGGTGTCCTAACCACCTGCAATCCATGCTATCTAGATAACAATTTTATTATTTACAAATAAGTGTGTGTGAATTGTGTTTTCCTGTACTGTGTACCCTATCCTATATCACTCCAGTACAGAGCAACTACTGTAAATATATGGCACTTTCCAAGGCTGAAGTATAGTACAGCAGACAGGGTAATTACCTTGCATGCAGCCAAACTGGGATCCATCCCTAGTACCACATACAGTCCCCGAGCACCTCTAGGAATGATCTTTAAGCACAGAGCTAGGAGTTGCACTGAGTACCAACAGGTGTGCCTCCCTCAATAAAGACAGTTCCCTATTAATTTCTAAGTTGACATACTAAGAAAATTGTCTCCATCTACGAATTTGTATTTGCAAAATAACCACACCATGCAGTGATACTCAAAATTCAATAATCACCCTATGAAATATTTCCATTCCCCCATGATCTGACGTTTTTCCTGAAGACATTTCTCATCTTTCACACAAGTACTCTATGTCTTTGACAAATAAAATTCACTTGAAATATCCCTTCAAACCATATTTAAACCTCCACCTTTTCATCGAAGATCCCAGGCTTGATTTCATATAGCCAGTTAGCTCTGCTAATTTTTACCAATATTTTATTTACTAAATGCTAACATTCAGATGGAAGACAGATGGAAGAGCCCCAGGTAAAGGCTGACCTTCTGATTAGAGGAATAAGATAACCAGACCAGATTTACATTCAGATCTCGACAGAAATTGAATGTGAAAGATCTTTCCCAGGGCTAGACAGAGGAAGGAAAGCATATGGACCAAAGCTGGCATGTGGTTAAAGTATCCATGAATTAATAGTAGGATTTATTATAATCTTCAAAGCTGATAAATAGACTGGTGCTGAGTTTCTCTAAATACTTGAATGCCATCTGAGAAGGTTAGTTGTAGGAGGGGGGTTTTAATCCTTTTAGCAAGACATACTTTTAGCTATATAGCATTTTGTTCTGAACAAATGGATACTCTTAGGGCAGAATGGAGAAAAAAGGGAAGGAGTGCAAGGAAATCTAGTTAAGTGGTCGATTTAAACATTTCCAATCTACATAATAGATAAATTATGGAATGATTGATAAGGAAATGGGGGAACTATGGGCTGCTAACTTTATTAAATTTAATATCTTTATTTAAGCGCCATGATTACAAATATGGTTGTAGTTGGGTTTCAGTTATAAAAGTGAACACCCCCTTTACCAGTACAACATTCCCACCACCCACCCATGCAACAAAATGGCTAGGGGAACTTTAGAAATATACTTCAGTAAAAGAAAATTTGTGCAAATTGTTATATCTCACAATCAGGCTATTAAAGTCATTTTCTGAGGGTTGACTATTGCTAGTTGAGCCTTCTGTGTTACTGTTCTGTTTATTGAGTTTAGTTGACTTCTGTGCCATCTTCTCATCTAATTCGATGTGATGTCGGTATTGAGCTACTGGGCTGTTAGTATTGTTGAATTTGAAGGTGTGATGTAGCTTTGAGATGTGTGTCTGGTAGCTGGGGCTTTTAGCTTTGGGGTTTAGGGAAGTATTCCAAACCCCCATTTCCAGAAGACTGAGTGCAGGTTTTAGCTCAAAACTGGTGTGCCTGGAATCTTTACAGCTTGGCATCTCAGCAGAGATTAGTTGTGAAGCAGTGAAGTTGGGCCCTTGGCATGTTGGCAGCTCTGGAGTCTGGGTGAAGCTGCCAGGGATCAAGCAGAGTATCAGCCTTCACCTCCACCCAAAGGTTCTCCAGAGTTTCAGCCCAAATACAGAAGTAACCATGAGTTTTAATTTGCTTCTCTTCCTAGATATGTCATGAAGCTGTGAAAACTGGCCATTGTTTACAAGGAAGAGACTGTCAGATCATAAACGACTTTAAAGACCAGGTATTACTTAGTTTTTCATAATGCATTTATTTGTTTCCAGGAAGTGGAAGCAAAATTAGTTTTTAAACAGGAGAGAAAGAAAGAAAAAAGAAAGAAAGAAAGAAAGAAAGAAAGAAAGAAAGAAAGAAAGAAAGAAAGAAAGAAAGAAAGAAAGAAAGAAAGAAAGAAAGAAAGGAAAGAAGGAAGGAAGGAAGGAAGGAAGGAAGGAAGGAAGGAAGGAAGGAAGGAAGGAAGGAAGGAAGGAAGGAAGGAAGGAAGGAAGGAAGGAAGGAAGGAAGGAAGAAAGGAAAGAGAGAGAGAGAGGGAGGGAGGGAGGGAGGGAGGGAGGAAGGAAGGAAGGAAGGAAGAAAGAAGAAAGAAAGAAAGAAAGAAAGAAAGAAAGAAAGAAAGA
This sequence comes from Suncus etruscus, assembly GCF_024139225.1. Taxonomy (NCBI): domain Eukaryota; kingdom Metazoa; phylum Chordata; class Mammalia; order Eulipotyphla; family Soricidae; genus Suncus; species Suncus etruscus. Next base: position 170,815,535 of record NC_064849.1, read on the forward strand.
AAGAAAGAAAGAAAGAAGAAAGAAAGAAAGAAAGAAAGAAAGAAAGTAGAAGAAAGAAAGAAAGAAAGAAAGAAAGAAAGAAAGAAAGAAAGAAAGAAAGAAAGAAAGAAAGAAAGAAGAGAAAGAAAGAAAGAAAGAAAGAAAGAAAGAAGGAAGAAAGAAGAAAGAAAGAAAGAAAGAAAGGAAGGAAAGAAGAAAGAAATAAAGAAAGAAAGAAAGAGAGAAAGAAAGAAAGAAAGAAAGAAAGAAAGAAAGAAAGAAAGAAAGAAAGAAAGAAAGAAAGAAAGAAAGAAAGAAAGAAGGAAGGAAGGAAGGAAGGAAGGAAGGGATGAAGGGAGGAAGGAGGAAGAAAGGAAGAAGAAAGGAAGGAAGGAAGGAAGGAAGGAAGGAAGGAAGGAAGAAAGGAAAGAGAGAGAGAGAGGAGGGAGGGAGGGAGGGAGGGAGGGAAGGAAGGAAGGAAGGAAGGAAGGAAGGAAGGAAAGAAAGAAAGAAAGAAAGAAGAAAGAAAGAAAGAAAGAAAGGAAAGAAAGAAAGAAAGAAAGAAAGAAAGAAAGAAAGAAAGAAAGAAAGAAAGAAAGAAAGAAAGAAAGAAAGAGAAAGAAAGAAAGAAAAGAAAGAAAGAAAGAAAGAAAGAAAGAAAGAAAGAAAGAAAGAAAGAAAGAAAGAAAGAAAGAAGAAGAAAGGAAGAAAGAAGAAAGAAAGAAAGAGAAAAGAAAGGAAGTATGAAGAAAGGTAAGGTAAAGAAGAAAGAAAGAAAGAAAGAAAGAAAGAAGAAAGAAAAGGAAGATAAAGAAAGAAAAGAAAGAAGAAAGGAAAGAAGAAAGGAAGAAAAGAAAGAAAAAGAAAGAAAGGAAAGAAAGAAGAGAAAGAAAGAAAGAAAGAAAAGAAAGAAAGGAAAGAAAGAAAGAAAGAAAGAAAGAAAAGGAAAGAAAGAAAGAAAGAAGAAGAGAGAAAAGATGAAAAGGAAGGAAAGAAAGAAAGAAGGAAGGAAGGAAGGAAGAAGGAAGGAAGGAAGGAAGGAAGGAGAAAGAAAGAAAGAAGAAAGAAAGAAAGAAAGAAAGAAAGAAAGATAGAAGAAAGAAAGAAAGAAAGAAAGAAAGAAAGAAAGAAAGAAAGAAAGAAAGAAAGAAAGAAAGAAAGAAAGAAAGAAAGAAGAGAGAAAAGAGGAAAAGGAAAGAAATGAAAAAAAGGAAAGAAGGAGGAAGGAAAAGAAAGAATGAGTAACAACAAAAAGAAAATTTATAAAATTTATTACATTTCTCAGAGTGAGTGAGGTCATTAAGTCATTGTTAGGTTTTCCAAGCTCTTGTTTCTAGTAGATTTTTCTTAACTTCTGTTGTTTTTGAATATTAGGTAGCTTCAAATACATGTTGGCATTTGAATATTTGAGATCAAAAGAAAAGATTATTAGAAGATAATAATTTCCTCACGTTGTTTTCTATGTTGAAATTTGCGATTTTTTCATAATATTGAGGCAGAAACAATTAGCAAAAAAAAATGAGGTAATTTGTTGCTGCTAATGTACCAATGGCAGCATCTCTCCCACTATGTACTCATAGTCCAGGGTCAGTACTCCTGGTTTTGCCCTAAGGATATGCTGTACCCTTTTAATTTTTTCTATGCAGCACGTATTTACATGAATCTCTTCAGAAAGTCAGCATTCAATAAGGAAAAGCCAACTCAGAAATAAATTATAATATTAAGTTATAGAGGATCAAGGCTGCATACTGAACAACCGGTACACCATGCTAACACAATTTAGAGCAGCTAAAAGTAAAATCCAAGTCAGCATCACAAAGATGTGTGGAGTATTTCCTATTGTACAGAGACATATACTGCAAATCAGAAATCAAATCATGAAATCAAATGCAGGAATTTTATACCATCTGAAGATTGGTACACATCCTAGGGCAACAGAAATTATCTTTTGTTTCCTATGATGTTGACTCAGAGAAATAAAATAGTAAGCTGTCTCCATGTTTTCTATTAAAACTGTTGAAAAAATATTTTTTAAGGTCTGACTTCTCTACTCACTCATTTTAGAGAGAACAAAATTTCATAAAATACTGTGATCTTTTGGTGTTCTGCATCTTAGGAATTCTATCATAAATATTTTGTTCTTGCCTACATCATAACATCTTAAAAATTTGATCAACTGAAACATTAGAGCTCATATTTTATTACTTTTATATGAAATACTTACAAAAGAGCCTTCTAGAAGTGCCTTCTAGAACTGTTGAGTATGTTTTAATATGTTGAATAAAAAGCTGCCTATAAATAACCTACTGATTAAAAACTTTCCACAAGCTTCTCAGCTAGAAAACAAGTAATCCTTTCAAGGTTTTGAAAAGAACTCACTTTGCCATTTGTTCTATTAGAAAACTTTTATTGGCTATGTTAAAACTTAAAATTTTCACATATTTTTTAAAGTATCATTTCAATCCTATTAAAAATGAAGCAGAGTAGGGCTGGAGCAATAGCACAGCAGGTTGGGCATTTGTCTTGCATGCAGCCAAGCCAGGTTTGAGGCCTGGCATCCCAATGGTCTTCCTAGCCTACCAGAAGTGATTTTTGAGCACAGAGCCCAAGAGTAATGCCTGAATGCCACCAGGTGTGGCCCAAACAAACAAACAAACAAACAAAAAATCAGAAACAATGTCAGCATGACCACAGAGCTATTTGTTAGATGATGAGTCGATTGCTACATCTGATGTGAAGAGGAGTTAGAACACCATCAACAATTTTACATTTTATAAAATTTAGTACTAATTACTTAGTAAGTCTATTAAGCTGAAGATACAACTTGGATAACTTGCTGTATTGAAATGACTCTTGCAGAATTTTCACCTAAAAACAGTCTTTGCTCCCCCCTTTTTATTTTTGTTGTTATGCCATTATTTTTGTTCCTATATGCTTTCACACATGAAAGAAGCAACAGGGCTGCACACTTTTTGTGGCCTTAAAAAGCACAATGGTAGTGCCAGGAACCACACTAGGCAACACAGGCAGTGTTATAGATCAAACTGATAGTCACACACCTGTAAAGCATGTGCCACCACTGAGTTACCACCCCAAACCTCAGAACTACTTTTTTTTGGGTTTTGTTTTGTTTTTCAGTCACACCCAGTGACACTCGGGTTACTCCTGGCTATGAGCTCAGAAATTGCTTCTGGCTTGGGGGACCATGTGGGATGCTGGGGATCAAACTACGGTCGGTCCTAGGCTAGCGCTCGCAAGGCAGATGCCTTATGCCCTGCACCATCACTCCGGCCCCCAGAACTATTTTTTTCTCAATATACACTGGATACTTACTACCATTAGGCACAGTCTGGAGCCAATCAAACTTTATTTTCTCCATTGGTTGACTCCCTTAATTCTGAAAGTGAAGTTTTTAGTAGAATTAGAGAACAAATGCATATTCATACATATAAATATAGTTATATTTATATTATAAAATTTATATTACATTCCCTTTTTTGTTGTTTCAGAAAACATGTATCAAAATAAGCAGGCCTGTGGAGAACCTTTATATATTGAGGATGATGGAAAATACCCCAATAAATTGGGAATTAAGTGACGGATTTTTTTAACTACACAATCCACCAATTTTCCCATCATTGTCCTGTATTAAAAGAGGAAAATCAATTCTCTTCTCTTGAATCTTATCTTTCGAAACCCTGCTGAATGTACATGTTAGCAATCCTCTTGGGGGAGATTTTATCATGATAGGAGAAGGGCATTGCCAATATTGTGCATTAATAACTATTAAGGAAAAGTAAGCTTTGAGACTGGAGAAAAATCTGTTCTCAGAGAAACATCTCCTGAGATGAAAAACATCACCTGAGAGAAATTCGCAAATGCTTAGAGAGTTAAAATCTTCCCTTAGCACCCACCCCCTGCAGGAAGTCAGGTGCTGAGGAACCATCAACAACGGAGAGCTTGACTGATTCATTTCTCCAAATTAATGGTAGATTCTCCAGTTTTGCCAGGGAGTTTGCAACCCAGTTATATCTTACAATAAGAAAATAAAATTGGCTTTCTTTATAATATGCATCCCTTGGGCCTTTGTGATGAATCAGCTTTCATAGATTCCTTCTTTGACCTTATTAAGGACAGACACAGCAGATAATTTTAATAATGCAGCCTTCAATAGATCAAGACTATTGCCTCCAAAGATTGGCTGGGTCGAAAAAAAACTAATTAATGTTGCTTCTTTGGGGAAAGGAACTGGGAAAAAAGTGAGAAGGTGGAGCTTGGATGAGAAAATGTTGGCCTTAATTTTTCTTTTCCTTATCTGGCTGCCTCAGACTATGAATTGAAAGCAGCATATTTAGCCTAGCACGTGGAACTATAACTGCTCCCAATCAATGGATTTCTAATGAGAACAGCCCGCTGAGCAGCCACAATAATCACCTTTTGGACAATCGATACTGAAAAAAATGTGAGAACAGTTTAATATCAGGCATTTCTCTAATCACCTCTAATCACCCCTAATCAGAGTGGTGTGCTGTGTATTCCAGAAAACTTTCATACTGGAATCTTCTCAAATAATTGCATAATTAAGATGGATGTGCCACATGGTCTGGAATTTGTAAAGTAGCAGGGTCTGAGCACCACATAGAGACCGACAGGAAGAGGTTCTTTCCTCCTGGTGCTGAGTATGAAATATCCAGGATCTGACATAGTCTAAGAAACAGACTGGCAAGACGAAAAGCTGTGTTTCTCAAATTAGCAACACATCACTACAATGAAAGCAACAGCCCTCAAACGGAAGTGGTTCATCCCAATAGCCAGAGCAAAAGCCAGTGATCGAGCAAGGTCAGTTTCAGCTACCCCACCCCAATTTCCTCTGTTGGCTCTAAATCCCTCTAAGTCTGCTGTGATGTTCCTCAGTTACGCTGCTTCAGTACACAAATTTTGAACGAAGAACTTCAATTTTTCCTCAACAAGAGAAACAAAATCAGAGTAGAGTGCAAGCTTCATTAATTGCCTACAAGGGCAGCAGCATGACACCATTCTGCCACTATCTGTGTGACCTTTAGGAGTCACCTCACCTCTGAGTCTTGATTTCCTTGTGAACAAAATGAGGGTGTGGTTAATCCCCAAACACTTCTCAGATCTGAAAACCGAAGTTTTCAAGCCTCATTGTAGATCCATTAATACCGTAGTGTTCATTCTCTTTCCAAGTTATTTAATAGAATATCAAGCATGTCTGTACCTGCTGTTGCTTCAAAGATAGCATGTAGAGTACAAGTTATGTTGACTGAGGAAAAATTCACATACACCATGGAAGTTGAAAATATTTTGGCTATTTCCAAACCACACATTTCTATTTCACCTTAATAAAGCATTCAGATAACTGATTAAAAAGCTTCTTTTTTGTTTTAATGTTTTGACATTGTACCAACCAAATCAACCCCAATTACACTGCTAACTTTACCACTCTATATTACTTTTACACAGAAGTGAAAGCTAGCACTCACTTGCTGCAGAAACTCACAAGCCAGAGTCAGTTTCATCACTAAAACACTAGGAACATATTGCTTCTTCCAGCTGTTTTATTTGTTTGGTTCCAAAAACTAGAACCAGACCCTGTGCTTCATAATATAAAAGAAATCAGCACTGTTCACAATAGCCAGGCTCTGGAAACAACCAAGATGCCCTTCAACAGACTAATGGTTAAAGAAACTGTGGTACATATACACAATAGAATATTATGCAGCCATCAGGAGAGATGAAATCATGAAATTTTCCTATACATGGATGTACATGGAATCTATCATGCTGAGTGAAATAAGTCAGAGAGAGAGAGAGAGACGCAGAATAGTCTCACTCATTATGGGTTTTAAGAAAAATAAGCCATTTTTGCAAGAATCCTCAAAGACAATGAGAGGAGGGCTGGAAATTCCAGCTCACTTCATGAAGCTCACCACAAAGAGTGGTGAGTGCAGTTATAGAAATAACTACACAGAGAACTACCATAATTATGTGAATGAATGAGGAAACTGGAAAGCCTGTCTGGAGTACAGGTGGGGGTGGAGTGGGATGGAGGGAGATTTGGGACATTGGTGATGGTAATGTTGTACTGGTGAAGGGGGTGTTCTTTTCATGACTGAAACCTAATCACAATCATATATGTAATCAAGATGTTTAAATAAAAGGAAAAAAGTTCTTAATATTATGCTAAAAAAAGAAGAAATCAAATGATGCTAACTTTTCCTTTCAAAATTCCTATATATCAGGGCATGGGAGCCCAGCTAACAGTTAGATTAGCAGAAGAGTAGCAAAATACACCATCTCTGATGGAGATGGATGTGCCACATGGTCTGGGATTTGTAAAGTAGCAAGGTCTGAGCACCACATAGAAAGCTGAGGTATTTGAATGCTGCAAATGAAGGAGGCTTTCCCTGAGCTGCCCTTCTCTTTGTAAATACACAAAGATTTTAAATGTTATCAATTCCCTTCTGGGTAGTTTATCACCAAGGAAGAATTGAGTCTGAAAAATAAGAACCATAAGATCACTAGAAATAAATGAGAATTGCACCAAGGAAATGAAACTATGGTCACCTGAGCTTTGACCAAAAATCTGAAAACTCTAAATAACCTAAACCACAAATGCCTCCATTTGAAGAAAACCAAACCAAGAGTTTATGAGCACTAGCTGCCTGTTTGACTTTTTTTAACCAGGCTCTTATTCCTCTCTTCTCTCCACTTCTCCCTTCCTTTCTTTACCTTCCCTCCCTCTTTACTTCCATCCATTCCTTCTTCATTCCTTGTATATTTTTCAATGTTATTTGCTAATTCTTGTAAAAAAAAAACAGTATAAATCAGAAGTAGCCTCTGTGTTCATGAATAAGTTGGTCAAATATTATACATAAACATTTATAAACATGCAAAAAAAACTTAAGGTTCATCTACAAAAAACATAGTGTTTAAGGAATATGTGTGTGTGTGTGTGCATGACGCTGTACTCATTTGATGTGTTCCTGCCATCTGTGTTAATTAAGTGACAGTCACGTGTGGCCCACCAGCGATAAGTGCTGGCATCAATGTGGTTCTAAGACCCTTAAATGTGCTTGGATGCTGCTGTGAATAAGTCCTGATGATCACATCAATGAAATCATCTCTTTGCTGTTTAATGTCCAAGAGATGACTGAATGCTTCCTGAGACAATTTCACCTTGTGGAACTCATTTTTGTTAATTCAAGAGTGATATCAAGGTTACATCATTTGATATTTAGTTTAAAATGATGCCATAACTTCAATTACTTTCAGCCCCAGGAAAGTAGACAGCTGAGATTTCCACTCCAAAAGCAAGAAAAGCAATTCTATTGTTCATAATGTGGTTGGTAGATAGAAATATTTGCTTTCATCTTAGTGTCTTGTAAAGGAAATACTCTTCATATATATATATATATACATATATATAAATATGTGTGTATATATACACACACAGTTATATGTAAATATTTTATATATGTATAAATATACATGTATAAAATGTTCCTTATTATTGCAAATGCGACTCCAAAAAGGCAGCAAATAAGAGCTCATAAAGACAGAAGACATAGCTAGCCAAGTCACTCAAGTCTTTCATGGCCATACTTGTATTATTGCTATGATTAGACTCACCTTAAATTAACCTTAATGTTGCAAAGGTCTCCATGATTTTGATAGTATCACTTAAGATATAATTTATTTTGATACAGAATACATTCTTGTAAATTTTGAGGGAGTTTTATTTCAAAAATTAATATTGTGAAGAATATTGGAAAGAATGGGAATGAAAAATATTGGAACAGCATGTGTAAATTATTTTCAAGTATTTTATCAGGAACCACCTACAAACCAACAGCTGTATAATAATAATAACTGGAAAATATTTTTTAATTTCTTCTAAAATTAGTTTCCTATGGAATAATTGAAAAAATACTTGAATTAAATTTCTTTTAAAAATTTAAATAGTAGGGCAGAAACTATAGAAGTATACATTTCTGATTTAACACTAATGTTTCCACTTATTGTAACTCACAAAACATTGAACATGAGTGGTTAAGTGCCCTAATCCACTGTTGTCATGGAAATATTTGATCATGTCTGCAGGAAATGTTAGGGTATTTGGTTTCAGTGCAATGAGGTAACTTATTTTTTCAACTAGGATTTCAAGAGAGAGGGAAGTTTTCCTTAATAATGGGGCTGGCCATACTGCTCTCAGCAATTATATTATTGATTTAAAATTATATTGGTACTTCAAGTATTTATATTTCAATTTTTTATTTTTTTGGGTTTTGGGCCAAACCCAGTGACACTTGGGTTACTCCTGGCTATGCGCTCAGAAATTGCCCCTGGCTTGGGGGCCGCTTGCACCACAACTCTGGCCCTCATTTATTTTTTTTTTAATTTTCTAAATTGAATCACCATGAGATACAGTTTCAAAGTTGTTTATGACTAGTTTCTGTTTTACAGTATTCAAACACCCATCCCTGGGGCAGGAGCTTAGCACAGTGGTAGGGCATTTGCCTTGCACTTGGCTGACCCTGGTTGGTCCTGGGTTCCATCCCCTAGCATCCCATATGGTACCCTGAGCCAGGGCCAATTTCTGAGCGCATAGGAAAGGAAGTGTGGCCCCCAAAACAAAACAAAACAAACAAAAAAACCATCTCATCAACAGTGCACATTTCCTAATAACAATGTCTCTAAATTTCCCTCCTTACCCACCCCCTTAATCCCACCCACTTGCCTCCATGACAGAACCTCTCTGTCTATCTGTCTTTGTCTCTCTGTCTCTTTCTCTGTCTGTTTCACTGTCTCTCTCATTCTTTTCCTTTTAGGTGCAATGGCTTGCAATACTGTTAATAAAAGTGTTTCATGTATGTCACTTTACTTCTTTCAGTACTCAAGCAATCATTTCCAACTTACATTGTCATAGCATTCCCTTCTCTGTCTTAAATGTAACTCTCACACAAGTGGAAAGCTTCATACCAGGCATCTCAATTCTATTGTACTTAGGTATTATTGCCATACTGTTGGGCATTTTTACTTTTCCACAGATGAGTGAAATAATTCTATATCTGTCTCTCTACATCTGATTCATTCCTCTCAGCATGGGTATCTTAAAAATATTTTAGCATATATTAATGCAAGTAACTATATTGATGATATAGGATTCAAAATATTTATGAAGAATAAAAATATTTAAAAGTTAAGTAGAACACTCTAATGTTAGCATTTAATTTAAATTATGAAAATGATTTGAAGACTTTTTGAATTTATATTTGAATAGATATAGATTTTTATAGTCCTAAGAGGTTCTAGAAGCAAAGTAACGTACCAGCAATGAACATCATGTTCAGTTTATGACTTCTTATACCATTCCCCATGAAAAGAATCCAAAAATCCTTGGAGAAATCGTTGATTTCAGTCTGGTGGAGAAAATTAATAAGATAATCCTGGGACCGCTTGTTGAGTCAGGAAGCAAGGACATCTGCAAAGATTAATGTGGTGTGCCTAACAGATTTAGAAGCCAATGTGGAGAGCTACCATTGGTCAAAGTTGTGACAATTTGAACCTTAAAATGAATAATGAGTTTAATGAGTTGAAACAGATTGAATCAATAAAAAATCGATCAGGATGTAATGATACTATAAAAAAAGAAAGTCATAGGCATCTCACTTGTCACCATTTGAGGTAACTATTACAACAACTCTGTGGGGATTTTTTAAATTAGGAAATAAAGGAGAAACTATCATTTATCTTGTCCTTCTGGTAGAAACTTGGTTTCAGGGTAATAAAATAGCTACTTCTGTGAAAGTCCTTTCTATGTAAAATGTCAGTTAACAAAGAAGGAACAGTAGAATTTTAAAAAAATTAAAAACTAATTAAATTAACTGCTTTAGTCAAGAATCATCAATTGGTATCAAAAACAGTAGGTGAATGTTTTGTATAGAAATGTATTCACATAGAGCAAAGTAGTACTACACAGATTACTTTCTAGTCCCAAGTGTAAAATATGTTTCTACATGGAACTTTAGGGCTCAATGTTAATATCACTAACATCAAGTGAGTAAACCAAATATTACATGTCCTCTGGAATACTACTGAATTATGATATATTTAAAATTAACTAGCATTAGTCCAAAATGTTTAATTTGAACCCATTAAACTTTTTGGCATAACTTTGTGTGTAGGACATGACATTACAAGCCAGTAAAATTCAGATTATACTCAGTTCTATGACAAGTAACTTGATTTCTTTATCCAGCCAGTATCATAAAAAAGTAAGTTGGGGGGTCACTATAGTGGATTAATAAATTTCAGAGGCAAAGGTTCTCCAGCTAAACTTCTACAACCAGTTAATAATGGCATAGAAATTCCAGATCACAGTATTTGCTAATTTCCATGGATCAAACTCTCATGTAATAAAAATTTCAAGCTATATGATGAATATCAAACCACTCAAACATTTCTCATGAGCAGCACAAAAAAATTTTGGACTGTTTCATGCTTTGGGTACTACTCTTCAGATCACATGATTTCGAATTGACCCTAGAGTCATTTGCATGCCATTTGGGAGAATTGATGAGTTACAATTCAATAACATGACAAACTAGGCAACACTACAGAAATAAGAGAAGCAGGTTGCAGAATAGTATATATGGTGTGATTTCAGGTTGGTGTAAAATGTAACAGTGCACAGATGGATAAGCAACATGGCGCTAACAGCAGTGACTACAGGGTGGAGGGGGATGTGCTTTGGGTTTTTCATTTTTACATTTCTCTAAGATTCAACCACCTACTCTACTGGTGCTGAACCAATTTGGCTCTAACACGATAGGGATACTTTTCAAAGAGAGATGATAAATGAGGCACATCAGATATTTTGGAACAGGAAGGTTTGCTGACAGATGGTGCTTGAGGGGCCAATGTGTCTGCTCTCATTCTCAGTGGAGATTTTTTGTTTCTCTGTCCATCGAGTCCTGTTTGAAGCCTCTTTGAAAAAGAAACTGGCTGTACTTGGAGATGGTCACAGAAAGCAAAAGAGCTCATAATATTTTCCTGTGTTTTTCAAGTTCTCTGTGACCACTGAGTCCAGTATTCTTAGAATTTTTCCTTTGCTTTGGTCTGACCAAGCATTTTCACTTATTTCTTCACTTATTCACACATTCCTTCATTTCTCCAACTGCTCAGGATTTCCAGTTTCTCACCTAGACAGTTATTTTGGCACTGGAAGGTTGATGCATGATATCAACCTTCAGCAACTCCGTGGGAACTCAATTTATTTCATCTTCTCATCTTGAAGGAGTCTTTGAATGGCAAAAACATCATTCATTCTTGATAGTTTCTGTTGCCATATTTAGTAAAGGGATGTTGGAATTCCAGGTATTCATAATTACTGACAACAAATGAATTAACTCCGATTTTGTAGCTTTCAGTTGAACAGATGACTGTTGAATGTCTATAATGACATATACTATGTATTCCCATTAGTACTATATATATTTATATATACTTAGTACCAATATATGTATATTGACAAAAATATATGAAGATAAATGGAGATAGTCATAGCTGTCACTCTAGCTGTATGGAATGCCTTTAGGAGTAGTATAAAAGCAAGTATCATATTTGAGAATTCTATTTAAAATAACATAAAAATGTTATTTTATGGGGAAAGAGTGACTATATAAGAGTTAAGATACTTACTTGCATGCACTGACCCTAATTTAATCCAGGGCACAAAATGGTCCTCTGAGGATCATCAAGAGTAATCCCTAAGCACAGCTGGGTGTGGAGCAAAACAAAAAATAGACAAATAGATTTAAAGATAGATGGATGGATGGATAGAAAGATGGATAAAGAGATAATAGATGAATGAATAGTTAGATAATAGATAGCTAGATAGATATATATAGATAGATAGAACCTATGTATTTCAAGAATTTATTTCCAAAGTCCCTGAGGAAAAAGTGGACTAATCTAGACTATTTTTGCCCCTTTTTATCTACCTCTTTTACCCTCTTTCCATAACACAAATGGACAAGAATAAAATTCTCCCCAAAGAAAAGGATATAGAAATCAGTTTTCCCCTGAATTCAAGGCTGTTCTTTTACCCTTCTCTTTTTATTTCTCTGGCCCTTCATGTGGCAAATAGCACCTGATGATGCTTGTCACATATCTCGCACTCACATATACCTCAGGCCATTTCAATCTGGAATATAAGCCAAGGAAATACAACTTTGTTACAATACTGCATAAATAGTGCCAGCCACATTGCAGTTTCCAAATGACCCCAGATGTGCTCTCTTCACATTGCCAGGGAGAAAATAACTTTGTGCTAGTGTCATTTCAGAAGATCGCTAACTCAGTGATTTTCATCTGGATGAAATAAGGAAGAACTATCAGCACTTGTCTATTACCCTTGCAGGTGAGATAGGAATAGAAACATCCGCTCTGTCAAAATGAACAGCCTCATGCTTTAGTGCTCTTAGAATCTGGTTTAACATCAAGATGTCTCAGGCTTTAAATGAAATGTCAAATATAATTTGGCTCTGGATTCCCAAGATATATGATTGCCCTTGGAGAAAACATGATAACTCAGCATTCTCGTGTCAAATGTGTATCTACCTGATAGTGCAGTCTATAAAGATGGTCCCCCACTCTCTTCTCACTATAAAAAACCTTAGCCAGCCTGATGACCAGTGTTTCAACCCTCATTTCAACAGACCTAAGATATGCGCACAAACACACACACACACACACAGAGAGAGAGAGAGAGAGAGAGAGAGAGAGAGAGAGAATATTATGTCCATGAAAGGCAAAGGCCACAATCCAAAGTTCTCTTTGAAAATCTAATATACATATAATATGACAGCTTAGTATTAAAATTCAGGTGCTCACAAGTCTTTGAATATAATCAACCAAAACCATGACAGCATATTACAAAGATTTCCTTCTTTTCAGAATATTCTTTCTGAGTCCTTCATTTCATTGCTCCTTGTTTGGAGTTAATTTTGTGTGTTTGTGTGTGTAAATGATTCAGACTAAGTACTAAAATACAACAGAAAAATTAAAAATGCATAAAAACTACAAATAGAGCTGTCTGCATCTTTAAAGTTAATGAAATACATAGCCTATAAGATGAATGGTTAACATTTGCTAAGCAGCTCTTGGACAATAGAGATAAACTAGTGAATATGATAATAAATGAAAACTTGCAATCTAGTCTAAAGTGATTGTTTAAAAAACTAACTTGGTAGATAAAGAACTCTGACAGTGTTAGCCTTGGGTGTACGTAAACACATTGGTGGGATGTGATCTGTAGCAAAGAGCCTTTCTCTCTCTCTGATATATTGCAGTGTCAAAAATATCAAACTACTGCTGGCTTGCTGAATGTAAATATCAATGTGAAATGCATTTCTGGGAGGGGCTGTGAGCTATCCTTTATGAAGATGCTTACTGCATTTCTTTGAGAATTAAAAATGATCTGAAACATGAGATCCATATGCCTATTACTCAGAACATCAAAGAATGGTTGAAATGTGTTTCCCCCAAAAGATGGTTTGCTGAAGTTCTACCTCTACAGCTCAAAATGTGACCTTAATAAAAATAATGTATTTAGAGTTGAGGAAGTATCTCAGAGGGCTGGTCCATGTGCTCAGTTTTAATGAGTCCCAGGTTCAGTCTTTGGCACTGCATGGTCCCCCAAGATAACAGGTAGAAAACCCTAGTTGCCACCAGTGTCCCTCCAAAATATGGGAAAAGAAGAAAGAGTGACTCCACAAGAAATCAAGTTAAATTTGGGTCACTAGAGAGACACTAAACAAATATGGCTGCTGTCCTTGTTAAAAGGACTTTTTTGCATTCAGAAGGAAAACACACAAAGGGAAGATACTCTGGAAATACAGGAAGATCTGGTGAAAATAGTAGAGTTCTGCATCTATTAATCAAAGAAATGCCTGAGTCTCAAGATGCTATAAGAAGAGTCTCAAGCAAATTCTTCTCTTGTGTCATTAAAGAAATAAAGACTCTCTTACAAACACCTTAATTCTAGATCTAGCCTCCACACCTAAGACAATAAATGCATTTCATTGTTCTCAGCTATTCAGAAAGTAGTGCTTTGTAAACATTTTAACAGAAGCACTGACAAACAAACATGAGAAAAGTATTATTGTCACTCCTTTTCTAAATATAGAGACTGATACTTCAAATTTATATATCAAATTCTTCCCTAATTCCATAATTTCTACTCTAACTATAACAATATTTTCAAACTGGTTTCCATGAGTTCAAAAATAACTCAAGTACTTGGGGCTTTAAGTACTCAATCCAAATCCAAAATTATTTTCTATTTGTACTACAATTTGTTTAAAATTGGGCTTATCTAAATGGCTGATCACTGAACACTACTGCCTGGTTTTCACATTTAAGCTTGGTAATAGAATGGTACCAACTAGAACTACTACACTTTGTCCCAGATTAACAACAACAAAATACAGCATGTTTAGTATGAAGAATTTCTGACACATTGTAAACTGTTAATATCACCAGAGCTGATTATATGAGAAGGGGTCAAAGTAAATGACACAGAAAAACTGTGTCAATTGAGTCATCATCACACAGCATATAATAATATAGCATGCTGACCTCAGTCACACTGTGACAATCAGGGCTATTGTAACAAATGATTTTCTTCAAATACCCCCATCACTTATGAGAAACATGCTTCATACAATGTTTATTAGGTTGCTTGTTTCTATTAATTTATAACTATTAGTTGTGTCATTATATTGAGCTAAAGGACTGAAAATACATTAAATTTTACAATATAGTAGGTTGATCAACTTACTGAAATGTTAAATCGGTCTTATGGACTATAATCTTCACCATTTTCCTCCACGGGGTAAACAAATACTTGGCTTTCACACCCCAAGCAATAAAGAAGCTGCATGAAGATTGCATTGCAAAGGGTTTTGTAAAAGACTTAGAAACCAAGAAAATAAGCTGAGTATACAGAGTGAGAATGAAGGTCCTTGCCAGAGATGGAGGAAGATTTAAATAAACTGATGACTGATTATCCATGTCTGAGAGGACTTATACCACTAAGGATCCCTCAAGCAACAACAATCCCTGTCTCACTACCTTTCAGGCTAAAGCTTAGAAGGTGAAGTAAATGACTACCTCAAATAATTATATTCTTAGTTTCTAGTGTCCAATTTCTGTCCCACAAACAGGGAAGAGACAAGAATACTGTACTGTTAGCTTGAAAACTTAAACTAACTAGGTAACTATAAGGCTATGGTTGGTCACCTAAGATCCTCCAGAACCTTTGCACAACTCTTGATAGATATGTCAACTGAGATGCAGGGAGCCTATTAAACTAAAATTTAATTTCCTCCTTACTTGGGAGCATCTTCTTTAATCTGAATAATACTATATAAAGCAATCCAATGTGCCTTGCATACCCAAATTCTACATATCAGTTTAATTAATGTGATAATTTAAAATTATCTAGGATGAGGTCAATACTAATGATTTGACACATTTTTATACTTCTAAAACAAAAATCCCTGAACATTAGGAGATTATAATGCATGATATTAATTGGAGCTGCCTCCAATGGTAGTGACTAATAGCATAGCATGGGTTAAAGTAGATGCTAGCTGTCACCTTGGAAACTGAGGAGCAGAGCCCTGAGCGATGAGGCAAGCAGATTTATAGACTTAAATAACCATTCCAGATTAACAAGAGAAGAAATGTCACAGGCAGTTCATGATTAAATAGTAAATAAGTTACACAACAAAAAATGCTTAAAAATCACAGCTACCATCCATTTTCCTAGGTTATTTTTATTTAGCTTTACTTTATTATTTATCTTTACTTTACTCTCTTACTGCAGTGGCAGGCGTGTACTATGGACATCTGGAACTGCTCTGCTACCATCTAATCAATGATCTGCCATGTATTCTCCGTGTCTGTTTCTAATCTAGAAAGAGATATAGAAGATGAAGAGACATATCTGAGAATACAGATAAGAGAAGTATCTAAGAAAGCTCTCTGTGGGACCAGAGTTAGAGTACTTGCTTTACATGCAGCTGACCCAGGTGTGATCCCCAGCACCACATAGGGTCCTTTGAGTTTGTCAGAAGTGACCTGAAATTAAGAATTTCAGGACTTACTCAAAGCCCTTGAACATAACTGCAAATACCTCCAAGATCTCCACCCCACTCTCCCTAAAATAAAGAATAAAAAAAAGAAGTTCAAATTTGAAAGGTAGATTGTTTGCCTGAGCAATCTGAATAACATTAGATCTTTCTGCCATCAACAGCCTTGTGTTTCACCTATTCAGTTGATCATGAAGTCCTGTTTGAAGATCTTGCTCCACTAGCCCTCTGTTCTATACCATTACTGCCCTAAAACAAGTTGTAGTTTCATTCAATAGAAGTAGCCAAGTGTCTTACCACTCTTCCTCACTAGGCCTATTATTTCTAGCATTGTTTACTAAAGCACTTCGGAAGGTCCCTCGATCCCTGGGCATCTTCAGGTAATATGAGCTAATCTGATTGCTCCTCCCACCTCTCCTACCCTTATATTACATATGCAGTCCTGGCCTGATTTGAATACACCAAATTCTCAGTCAGTTCTGCCTACAGTTTTGTTAGTCACTGATCTTCAGAGTACATTCCCAATATGCAGCTGTCTGACTCCTGACTCATTCCAACCAATCCAGCCCCATCTCCAATTTTGACTGACTTCTC
The DNA here is from genome assembly GCF_024139225.1 of Suncus etruscus. Classification (NCBI taxonomy): domain Eukaryota; kingdom Metazoa; phylum Chordata; class Mammalia; order Eulipotyphla; family Soricidae; genus Suncus; species Suncus etruscus. Next base: position 170,832,289 of record NC_064849.1, read on the forward strand.
CATTAAATAGATGCATGTGGTTGAGCACTGTTAGTACTTACTGGGTCATCTTTCCTTGCCCTAATATCTAGATTAAACCTGAAGACAATTGGTAAGGGATCACATATTCTAAAGAAAGAGAAAGTGCATCATAATGTCCATCAGTATATAAGAACACTAGAAATATAAAAGGAGGTCCAGAGGTCTAGGAGATGTTTTACTTTTCTTGGTGGAAGGATTATAACAAAGACCTGAAGAGCATACTTTGTAGATCTAAAAGCTCAAGCCTTCTTCCCAGAGTACTAGTCTAGAATCTTTGAATCATGGACCTCCCGGCAGCAGTGACCCAAGAGAGACATTACTGAGTATTCTTGAAAGGGGATGGCGTATGTGTAATGGGACACATAAAACAGAAGACAGGAGGCTGCCTCATCATTGAGGTTGGCCTGGACAACCTGAAACAGCAGGAAAAGATCAGAGGGCAATAGAAAAATTGGGGTTCAACAAAAGCATGCGAGTTTCCTGCAAAACCATTGATGAAATCCTGCTTAAGCTGGATGCCTACAGAAGGACCTGAGAGGACCAGGTTAGAATGTAGCCCCTGCATCAGGAAACAACACTGGGAAATTCCCACGTAGAACTGAGTCTTTTCCCCCCTTATCCTTTCAATGTATATGTTGGATCTCTTCTCTCTTCTACCCCTCCCAAATCCAGGAAGCGAAGCAAGTGAGAAATAAGGAAATAGGAATGAAAATAGATCACATGACCCATTCTGGCCATTAATGAGTCAAACCTGCACAACAGAGAGGGAGGAGTTTCAATGTGATTTTATTAAAAGAATAGAACTGGATTTGAATGCCTGAGAGAAACTTTACATTGTCTTTAAGCAGTTAGAATGGATCAGACAGCTATAGAATCTGTCCAAATCTTGAAGGGAATAAAGTAGAAATAAAATAAAGCACATGGAGAGAAATAAAGTGATTTTATTTATATTATACAAAATTCATAATATATATTTTCTTTGTACATACGGTATTATTGGTTCATATGTTTGTAATATTTAGATGTTGATGTATGAACCTAAGTATATTCATACCATTATATTTTTTTTTAATTTTTTTTTATTTAAACACCTTGATTACATACATGATTGTGTTTGGGTTTCAGTCATAAAAGGAACACCACCCATCATCAGTGCAACATTCCCATCACCCAAGTCCCAAATCTCCCTCCTCCCCACCCAACCCCCGCCTGTACCCTAAACAGGCTCTACATTTCCCTCATACATTCTCAATATTAGGACAGTTCAAAATGTAGTTATTTCTCTAACTAAACTCATCACTCTTTGTGGTGAGCTTCCTGAGGTGAGCTGGAACTTCCAGCTCTTTTCTCTTTTGTGTCTGAAAATTATTATTACAAGGGTGTCTTTCATTTTTCTTAAAACCCATAGATGAGTGAGACCATTCTGCGTTTTTCTCTCTCTCTCTGACTTATTTCACTCAGCATAATAGATTCCATGTACATCCATGTATAGGAAAATTTCATGACTTCATCTCTCCTGACAGCTGCATAATATTCCATTGTGTATATGTACCACAGTTTCTTTAGCCATTCGTCTGTTGAAGGGCATCTTGGTTGTTTCCAGAGTCTTGCTATGGTAAATAGAGCTGCAATGAATATAGGTGTAAGGAAGGGTTTTTTGTATTGTATTTTTGTGTTCCTAGGGTATATTCCTAGGAGTGGTATAGCTGGATCGTATGGGAGCTCGATTTCCAGTTTTTGGAGGAATCTCCATATCGCTTTCCATAAAGGTTGAACTAGACAGCATTCCCACCAGCAGTGGATAAGAGTTCCTTTCTCTCCACATCCCCGCCAACACTGTTGATTCTCATTCTTTGTGATGTGTGCCATTCTCTGGGGTGTGAGGTGGTATCTCATCGTTGTTTTGATTTGCATCTCCCTAATGATTAGTGATGTGGAACATTTTTTCATGTGTCTTTTGGCCATGCGTATTTCTTCTTTGTCAAAGTGTCTGTTCATTTCTTCTCCCCATTTTTTGATGGGGTTAGATGTTTTTTTCTTGTAAAGTTCTGTCAGTGCCTTGTATATTTTGGAGATTAGCCCCTTATCTGATGGGTATTGGGTGAATAGTTTCTCCCACTCAGTGGGTGGCTCTTGTATCCTGGGCACTATTTCCTTTGAGGTGCAGAAGCTTCTCAGCTTAATATATTCCCATCTGTTAATCTCTGCTTTCACTTGCTTGGAGAGTGCAGTTTCCTCCTTGAAGATGCCTGTAATGTCCTGGAGTGTTTTGCCTATGTGCTGTTCTATATATCTTATGGTTTTGGGGCTGATATCGAGGTCTTTAATCCATTTGGATTTTACCTTTGTACATGATGTTAGCTGGGGGTCTAAGTTTAATTTTTTGCAAGTGGCTATCCAATTGTGCCAACACCACTTGTTGAAGAGGCTTTCCCTGCTCCATTTAGGATTTTCTGCTCCTTTATCAAAAATTAGATGGTTGTATCTCTGGGGAACATTTTCTGAGTATTCAAGCCTATTCCACTGATCTGAGGACCTATCCTTATTCCAATACCATGCTGTTTTGATAACTGTTGCTTTGTAGTACAGTTTAAAGTTGGGAAAAGTAATTCCTCCCATATTCTTTTTCCCAATGATTGCTTTAGCTATTCGAGGGTGTTTATTGTTCCAAATGAATTTCAAAAGTGTCTGATCCACTTCTTTGAAGAATGTCATGGGTATCTTTAGAGGGATGGCGTTAAATCTGTATAACGCCTTGGGGAGTATTGACATTTTGATGATGTTAATCCTGCCAATCCATGAGCAGGGTATGTGTTTCCATTTCCGTGTGTCCTCTCTTATTTCTTGGAGCAGAGTTTTATAGTTTTCTTTGTATAGGTCCTTCACATATTTAGTCAAGTTGATTCCAAGATATTTGAGTTTGTGTGGTACTATTGTGAATGGGGTTGTTTTCTTAATGTCCATTTCATCCTTATTACTATTGGTATATAGAAAGGCCATTGATTTTTGTGTGTTAATTTTGTAGCCTGCCACCTTGCTATATGAGTCTATTGTTTCTAGAAGCTTTTTGATAGAGTCTTTAGGGTTTTCTAAGTAGAGTATCATGTCATCTGCAAACAGTGAGAGCTTGACTTCTTCCTTTCCTATCTGGATTCCCTTGATATCCTTTTCTTGCCTAATCGCTATAGCAAGTACTTCCAGTGCTATGTTGAATAGGAGTGGTGAGAGAGGACAGCCTTGTCTTGTGCCAGAATTTAGAGGGAAGGCTTTCAGTTTTTCTCCATTGAGGATAATATTTGCCACTGGCTTGTGGTAGATGGCCTTCACTATATTGAGAAAGGTTCCCTCCATTCCCATCTTGCTGAGAGTTTTGATCAAGAATGGGTGTTGGACCTTATCAAATGCTTTCTCTGCATCTATTGATATGATCATGTGGTTTTTATTTTTCTTGTTATTGATGTTGTGTATTATGTTGATAGATTTACGGATGTTAAACCAGCCTTGCATTCCTGGGATGAAACCTACTTGATCGTAGTGGATGATCTTCTTAACGAGGCATTGAATCCTATTTGCCAGGATTTTGTTGAGGATCTTTGCATCTGCATTCATCAGTGATATTGGTCTGTAATTTTCTTTTTTGGTAGCGTCTCTGTCTGGTTTAGGTATCAAGGTGATGTTGGCTTCATAAAAGCTATTTGGAAGTGTTTCTGTTTGTTCAATTTCATGAAAGAGTCTTGCCAAGATTGGCAGTAGTTCCTCTTGGAAAGTTTGATAGAATTCATTAGTGAATCCATCTGGACCTGGGCTTTTGTTTTTCGGCAGACATTTGATTACTGTTTTAATTTCATCAATGGTGATGGGGGTGTTTAGATATGCTACATCCTCTTCCTTCAACCGTGGAAGATTATAAGAGTCCAAGAATTTATCCATTTCTTCCAGGTTCTCATTTTTAGTGGCGTAGAATTTTTCAAAGTAGTTTCTGATTACCCTTTGAATCTCTGTCATATCAGTAGTGATCTCTCCTTTTTTATTCCTGATACGAGTTATCAAGTTTCTCTCTCTCTCTTTCTTTGTTAGGTTTGCCAGTGGTCTATCAATCTTGTTTATTTTTTCAAAGAACCAACTTCTGCTTTCGTTGATCTTTCGGATTGTTTTTTGAGTTTCCACTTCGTTGATTTCTGCTCTCAGCTTTGTTATTTCCTTCTGTCTTCCTATTCTTGGGTCCTTTTGTTGAGCATTTTCTAGTTCTATTAGCTGTGTCATTAAGCTACTCAGGTAAGCTCCTTCTTCCTTCCTGATGTGTGCTTGCAAAGCTATAAATTTTCCTCTCAGTACTGCTTTTGCTGTGTCCCATAAGTTCTGAGAGTTTGTGTCTTGATTGTCATTTGTTTCCAGGAACCTTTTTATTTCCTCCTTGATTTCATCTCGGACCCACTGGTTATTGAGCATGAGGCTGTTTAACTTCCAGGTATTAAAGTGTTTCTTCTGAGTTCCTTTGGAGTTCACAAATAATTTCAGAGCCTTGTGGTCAGCGAAGGTAGTCTGCAAAATTTCTATCCTCTTGATCTTATGGAGGTATGTTTTATGTGCCAGCATGTAGTCTATCCTGGAGAATGTCCCATGTACATTGGAGAAGAATGTGTATCCAGGTTTCTGGGGATGGAGTGTCCTATATATATCCACTAGGCCTCTTTCTTCCATTTCTCTCCTCAGGTCTAGTATATTCTTGTTGGGTTTCAGTCTGGTTGACCTGTCCAGTGTTGACAAAGCCGTGTTAAGGTCCCCCACAATTATTGTGTTGTTGTTGATATTATTTTTCAGATTTGTCAACAGTTGTATTAAATATTTTGCTGGCCCCTCATTCGGTGCATATATGTTTAGGAGAGTGAATTCTTCCTGCTCTACGTACCCCTTGATTAATATAAAATGTCCGTCTTTGTCCCTTACAACCTTCCTGAGTATAAAGTTTGCATTATCTGATATTAGTATGGCCACTCCAGCTTTTTTATGGGTGTTGTTTGCTTGGATAACTTTTCTCCAGCCTTTTATTTTGAGTCTATGTTTGTTCTGACTATTCAGGTGCGTTTCTTGTAGGCAGCAGAAGGTTGGGTTGAGTTTTTTGATCCATTTAGCCACTCTGTGTCTCTTAACTGGTGCATTTAGTCCATTGACGTTGAGAGAAAGAATTGTCCTGGGATTTAACGCCATCTTTATTTCAAAATTTGGTGTGTCTTTTGGGTAGTCTTGTCTTAGATTAGGTCTTTCAGTTTTTCTCTTAAGACTGGTTTTGTGTCTGTGAAGTTTCTGAGCTGTTTTTTGTCTGTGAAACCATGTATTCTTCCATCAAACCGGAAAGTGAGTTTTGCTGGGTATAGTATTCTGGGTGAAGCATTCATTTCATTCAGTCTTGTCACAATATCCCACCACTGCTTTCTGGCATTGAGCGTTTCTGGTGACAGGTCTGCTGTAAACCTCAGGGAAGCTTGCTTGATCATGATTTCCCCTTTTGATCTTGCTGTTTTCAGAATTCTGTCTCTATCTGTGGGATTTGTCATTGTGACTAGGATGTGTCTTGGGGTGGTTTTTCTGGGGTCTCTTTTGGTTGATACTCTTTGGGCATGCAGGATTTGATCACATATATTCTTTAGCTCTGGAAGTTTCTCTTTAATGATGTTCTTGACCATTGATTCTTCCTGGAAATTTTCTTCCTGGGTCTCTGGGACTCCAATGATTCTTAAGTTGTTTCTGTTGATCTTATCATAGACTTCTATTTTCGTCTGTTCCCATTCTTTGACTAATTTTTCCATTGTCTGCTCATTTGCTTTAAGTTTTTTGTCCAATCTCTCCTGCTGTATGGAATTGTTATGTATCTCATCTTCCACAGCACCAAGTCTATTCTCAGCTTCTGATACCCTGTCCCAGAGCTTATCCATTTTGTCATTCACTTCGTTTACTGACTTTTTCAGTCCTGTTAGTTGACATGTTATTTCAGTTTGGAGTTTTGTCATTTCTGCCTTCATATTTTCTTGGTTCTTATTAGTGTTCTGTTCAACTCGATCCATGGTTTCTTGGAGTCTGTTGAGCACCTTCCATATTGCTAGTCTAAAGTCCTTATCTGAGAGGTTGATTAGTTGTTCAGTCATTATCTGGTCCTCAGAATTGTCATCTTCATTCTCTATGTCTGATGCTGGCCTGCATTGTTTCCCCATTGTCACACTTGTATTGTGGGTTTTTCTACGTGTTGTAGTGGTATTCATTGTCTATATGATGTAGGCAGCACACTCCTCTGGCTCCTCCCTTTCTGGATGGGCTGACTTGCCTCTATGGGAGGGGAGTCCTCCGTGGATGAAGCCTCACACTGGGTCAAATCTTAGGCCCGAGCACGCAGCAGAGAAGACAGTCTGGAGAGAAATGTTTGCTTCTGTGATATAGCGCCGTTTTTAGTGTGATTTTTCCTTCTTGTTGCAATGGAGTTCTTTCCTTAGAAAGAGTGCACGGCCGCTTAGCGAAGCGGAACGCAAGAGTTTCACGCAAGAGGACAGTAGACAGACATAGACAGATCACACTCACAGTCTTTCACAGCTGAGCCCCACTGGGCCGGTGTACTTTCGCGGATTTTCCCCGCCTGGTGTCACACACAGGGAGCCAGCTTTTGCAAAGGTTAGCCGGTTTTTATGCTCTGAAGTCCCTCCCTGAAAATGGCGTCTGGGCGAGCGAGGTTTCTGGAGGCTCTTTTTGCCCCACTCGCAAGAGTTTCACGCAAGAGGACAGTAGACAGACATAGACAGGTCACACTCACAGTCTTTCACAGCTGAGCCCCACTGGGCCGGTGTACTTTCGCGGATTTTCCCCGCCTGGTGTCACACACAGGGAGCCAGCTTTTGCCACCATTATATATTTTTAATCTGGAATTATTTTTGGAAAAAGATTTACTTGCTTGTTTTACATTGCCTGTCCCTGTCATATTCTTTCTAATTAGGTGAATAAAAAAGCTGCCCACATGGAGATAAACACAAACTAGTCTGGTACATCCACAGGTGTCTGTCTGCCAGACCCAATCTTCTTAGAAAGGCTCTTTGCTCTTGTTTCACACAAAACTCACTATCAATGCTGGAAATCCAGGTGGGATCCTACAAGGACCTAGAATCATTACACAGACCCCTGTCATCCTCCCAACTCTGCTTGCCTTCAAAATGTTCACAGAAATAGGGTGATAAATCCTATGGTCAGAGACTTAGATGTCACTCACCTCTTTGTCTGAGGTTTTCTTCCTGTCTGTTGTATCCAAATGACAAATGCATTCAATATGAAAATGGAGATCCCAAGTTATCTTTTACAAAAAATGGCTTCTCTGCACCAGCAGGTTTGTATGAAGTCTCTGCAGTAAATGAAATTTCTATGGGAGAATTTAAAGGTAAAGAGGATAGAGATGAATTGTAAGCTCTAGAATTTTCTTGTGAAAATGATTAGATGGTGTTGTTCTAGTTATCGTTGGACAACAACTTACTCCTGTACTCTATTAATAAAAAGTATTTGATTATTTTATTAGTCACACTTTTGCCACTCAGAAAACTAGAGAAAGCTGGACTGGAACAGGTGCAGGAGTGATAGTACAGCAGGTAGGGTGCTTCCCTTCAATGCAGCCAGCCCAGGTTCTATGCCCTGAGCCTGTCAAGAGTTATTTCTCAGTGCATAACCAGGGGTAAACTCTTGAGCACTGCTTCGTGTAGCCCCGAAACCAAAATAATAACAACAAACAAAATGCTGCACTGGGTCATGGAAATATGAACCATGGAACATCAGAAAAAGAGAATGAGGACACTGGAGTAGATGAGGAAGAAGTAATTGTAAGAAATGGTACCTTAATTTCTCAAAGACCTGGGCTGGAGAAATACAGTGACTTTACTTTTCAGCAGCCTGGGCTGGCAGGAGTCCAGCTGTGACTATTGGCCAAACAGCTAACGTGTGGAGTCTGTCTCTCTGTGGCTTGAACTTCTCACAATAGGTGGCCATGTCCTAGGGAAAGTTTCCCAAGGCGAGTACAGAGAAGAACTTGACTGTTGTGTATGTAAACATTTAAATGGGATTATTAAATTACTGACCTTACCCTGATCGGTGATTGTGCCCTACCCTAGGGTGTGACCTGGCATTCTGCTCCCACCCTAGGGTGGTACCTGATTCTGCTCCCACCATTGGGTGGTACCTGATCCCACCATTGGGTGGCACCTGATTCAGGGGCATAAAAGCAAGGGTCTGTGGAAGGCGAGGGGTTTGTTTCCTGGGGCCTATTCTTAGGCCTTTTGGATTCGGCCTTTTCACGGAATCAAGAGCTGTTTTCTTCGGAAGCCTGACTGCCTGTTGGCTTTCTTCCCGCCGGCTGAACAGGGCAACAGACATGTGGTCCAAGCTGGAGAAGAAAGGCCTCATCCTCCATCCTTCCATCAGTCAACCTCTTCAGGGGCTGACTTGCAACACTAGACAAATGTTAGAGGGTTTCTTAGTGCTGTATAAGAAGTCTCAGAGCGTCATTTTTGCCACTACCCTGGGTGAATCAAATTACTAGAAGAGAAATGAGACTGTGTCTCAAGCATATAAAACAGAATTTGTGACCCTTTTAGTCTGCTATTAGGATGCTGAGATGTAGCCCATGTAAGTGGGGGAGACAGTGAAGGTTACTGACTTTATCTCATCTTTACATACACCCAAGGTGGGAGCAGAATCAGGTACCACCCTAGGGTGGGAGCAGAATGCCAGGTCACAGCCTAGGGTAGGGCACAATCACCGATCAGGGTAGGGTCAGTAATTTAATAATCCCATTTAAATGTTTACATACACAACAGTCTAGTTCTTCTCTGTACTGGTCTTGGGAAAGCCTTTGCCTTTTATGTCTAAAACAGTTACGTGATATGAAAAATTAAATGCAGAACTTGCTTATGCCCAGAGCTAGCTAACGTTCATCATATTGAACAAATCAGTTAGCCAATCTCTGCAAGTCTTTCAAGGTTTCAAACCTAGCCCTGAGGTTTGTTTAATATAAAATTTAAATCCTGGCTCTATTCAGTTAAGAAGCTTTAAGATTTTGGTATACAGTTCTACTTCTTATTGAATTAGTTTCATTGTCTAATAAGGATAATGATCTTGACTCTCCTCAGAGATTTTGTGTAGCTTAAGAAAATTAAAAGATTGTTGAAAAACACATTAAATAATAAATCCCCAGAATAGCCAAAGCAATTCTAGGAGAAAATTAGATGAGAGGCTCTTCCTTTCCCAATTTTAAATTATACTATAAAGCTGTAGTAATATAAACAATGTAGAACTTGAATAAGGAAAGACTCTCAGACCACTGGAATATAACTGAAAATATTGAGGTAGAGTCACAGGTATATAGATTGTTAATCTATGATAAAGGAACAAAATGTAAGAAGTGTTACAAGGAAATGCCTTTCAAGAAATGACGCTGACATAAGTAGTCAATCGAGTGCACATACACACACACAAAAAGAACTTAGATTCCTTTCTAATACTGTATACAAAATTCAAATAAAAATGTATTAAAGACCTAATATCACACCTGAATCCATAAATTACGTTAAGGGAAACAGAGACAAAACATTTCATGCTATTGTGTCTAGAGGCATCTTCAAAATTCCAACACCATGGCCAAGCAAAAAGCAGCAAAGATGAGACTACATCACAATAAAAAAATCTGGGGAAAAAAAGAACAGAAAAAATGACACTCCAGAGACTAAGAGAAGATATTTTTCCACCACTTACCTATACGAGGACTAATATTTGAGTTATATGAGGCACTGGTACTGGTAGAAGTTTAAATGAATAAAACCAACCCTATCAAATAAAACTAGAGGAAGAAATTAATAAAAAAAATGTCCTGAATTTTAAAAAAAAGTGTCTGGAAATAGGAGATTCAAGTGGCTAAAAGGCATATGAATAAAATTGTTCTGTATCAGTAATTTTCAGGGAAATTGAAATTAAAAAAGTGTCATATCACTCACACCAGTGAGATTGGCACACATCACAATGATTAAAACAGCCAGTCTTGTCAGGAATGTACAGAAAAAGTGACCCTCATCCACTGCTAGTGGAAATTTTGACCAGCCTAGCCTTGTTGGAATAATATGGAAACTACTCAAAATGCTATGAATTGATCTTCCATATGACCCATAAATTACATTTTTTGGCATTTTCCCCAATGGCCCAAAAACTAGTCATAAAAGACATTTGTGCTGGTATATTTATTGCAGCATTATTCTTGATGCCAAAACCCTGGAAATAGCCCAAGGGTCTGTGAACAAATGACCAGATTAAAAAAAGCTGTGGTATCACAGTCATATTCAGAATCAAATAGAAGAATTAATGTAAAATCACATTGAAAATGTGTTAACATTCGACATAAGTTCTAGAAAGGTATATATATTTTTTGTTTTATTTTGATTTTTGGGGTCACACCTGGCAGCACTCAGGAGTTACTCATGGCTCTGCACTCAGAAATTGCTCCTGGCAGGCATGCGGGATCATATGGTATGCCAGGATTTGAACCACTGTCCTTCCTAGCTCTGCTCCATGCAAGGCAAACGCCCTACTGCTGTGCTAACTCTCACATTTTTATTATTAGGATAGTTCAAAATGTAGTTATTTCTCTAACTAAACTCATCCCTGTTTGTGGTGAGCTTCATGAGGTGAGCTGTGACTTCCAGCCCTTGTCTCTTTTGTGTCTGAAAATTATTATTACAAGAATGTCTTTCATTTTTCTTAAAACCCACAGATGAGTGAGAACATTCTGCATTTTTCTCTCTCTCTGACTTATTTCACTCAGCATAATACATATACATCCATGTATAGGAAAATTTCATGACTTCATCTCTCCTGACAGCTGCATAATATTTCATTGTGTATATGTACCACAGTTTCTTTAGCCATTCATCTGTTGAAGGGTATCTTGGTTGTCTTGCTATGGTAAATAGTGCTGCAATGAATATAGGTGTAAGGAAGGGATTTTTGTATTTTATTTTTGTGTTCTTAGGGTATATTTCTAGGAGTGGTATAGCTGGATCGCATGGGAGCTCGATTTCCAGTTTCTGGAGGAATATCCATATCCCTTTCCATAAAGATTGAACTAGACAGCATTCCCACCAGCAGTGGATAAGAGTTCCTTCCTCTCCACATCCCCACAAACACTGCTTGTTCTCATACTTTGTGATGTGTGCCAAACTCTGTGGTGTGAGGTGGTACCTCATAGTTGTTTTGATTTGCATCTCCCTGATGACTAGTGATGTGGAGCATTTTTTCATGTGTCTTTTGGACATTTCTATTTCTTCTTTGTCAAAGTGTCTGTCCATTTCTTCTCCCCATTTTTTGATGGAATTAGATTTTTTCTTGTAAATTTCCATCAGTGCCTTGTATATTTTGGAGATTAGGCCCTTATCTGATGGGTATTGGGTGAATAGTTTCTCCCACTCAGTGGGTGGCTCTTGTATTCTGGGCGCTATATACTTTGAGGTGCAGAAGCTTCTCAGTTTAATATATTCTCATCTGTTAATCTCTGCTTTCACTTGCTTGGAGAGTACAGTTTCCTACTTGAATATGCCTGTAGTCTCAATGTCCTGGAGTGTTTTGCCTACGTGTTGTTTTATATATCTTATGGTTTCGGGTCTGATATCGAGGCCTTTAATCCACTTAGATTTTACCTTCGTACATGATGTTAACTGTGAGGTCTAAGTTCAATTTTTTGCAAGTGGCTAGCCAGTTGTGCCAACACCACTTGTTGAAGAGGCTTTCTTTGCTCCATTTAGGATTTCTTGCTACTTTATCAAAAATAAGGTGATTGTATGTCTGGGGAACATTCTCTGAGTATTCAAGCCTATTCCACTGATTTGAGGGCCTGTCCTTATTCCAATACCATGCTGTTTTGATAAGTATTGCTTTGTAGTAAAGTTTAAAGTTGGGGAAAGTAATGCCTCCCATGTTCTTTTTCCCAATGATTGCTTTAGCTATTCTAGGGTGTTTATTGTTCCAAATGAGCTTCAAAAGTGCCTGATCCACTTCTTTGAAGAATGCCATGGGTATATTTAGAGGGATAGCATTAAATCTGTACAATGCTTTGGGGAGTATGAGCAGGGTATGTGTTTCCATTTCCTCGTGTCCTCTCTTATTTCTTGGAGCAGAGTTTTATAGTTTTATTTGTATAGGTCCTTCACATTTTTAGTCAAGTTGATTCCAAGATATTTGAGTTTGTGTGGCACTATTGTGAATGGGGTTGTTTTCTTAATGTCCATTTCTTCCTTATTACTATTGGTGTATAGAAAGGCCATTGATTTTTGTGTGTTAATTTTGTAGCCTGCCACCTTGCTATATGAGTCTATTGTTTCTAGAAGCTTTTTTGTAGAGTCTTTAGGGTTTTCTAAGTAGAGTATCATGTCATCTGCAAACAGCGAGAGCTTGACTTCTTCCTTTCCTATCTGGATTCCCTTGATATCTTTTTCTTGCCTAATTATTATAGCAAGTACTTCCAGTGCTGTGTTGAATAGGAGTGGTGAGAGAGTACAGCTTTGTCTTGTGCCAGAATTTAAAGGGAAGGCTTTTAATTTTTCTCCATTGAGGATAATATTTGTCACTGGCTTGTGGTAGATGGCCTTAACTATATTGAGAAAGTTTCCTTTCATTCCCATCTTGCTGAGAGTTTTGTTCAGAATGGGTGTTGGACCTTATCAAATGCTTTCTCTGTATCTATTTATATGATCATGTGATTTTTATTTTTCTTGTTGTTGATGTTGTGTATTATGTTGATAGATTTATGGATGTTAAACCAGCCTCGCATTCCTGGGATGAAACCTACTTGATCGTAGTGGATGATCTTCTTAATGAGACATTGAATCCTATTTGCCAGATTTTGTTGAGGATCTTTGTATCTGTGTTCATCAGCGATATTGGTCTGTAATTTTCTTTTTTGGTATAATCTCTGTCTGATTTTGGTATCAAGGCAATGTTGGCTTCATGAAGGCTATTTGGAAGTGTTCCTGTTTTTTTCGATTTCATGAAAGAGTCTTTCCAGGATTAGTAGTAGTTCCTCTTGAAAGGTTTGAAAGAATTCATTAGTGAATCCATCTGGGCCTGGGCTTTTGTTTTTGGACAGACATTTGATTACTGTCTTAATTTCCTCAATAGTGATGGGTATGTTTAGATATGCTACATCCTCTTTCTTCAACTGTGGAAGATTATGAGAGTCCAAGAATGTATCCGTTACTTTCAATTTCTCATTTAGTGACATAGAGTTTCTCAAAGTAGTTTCTGATTACCCTTTGAATTTCTGCCATATCAGTAGTGATCTCTCCTTTTTCATTCCTAATACGAGTTATTAAGTTTCTCTCTTTTCTTGATAGTTTTGCCAGTGGTCTATCAATCTTGTTTATTTTTTTCAAAGAACCAACTTCTGCTTTCGTTTATCTTTCAGATTTTTTTGTGTTTCCACTTCATTCATTTCTGCTTTCAGCTTTGTTATTTCCTTCTGTCTTCCTATTTTTGGTTTCTTTTGTTGAGCACTTTCTAATTCTATGAGCTGTGTCATTCAGCTATTCAGGTATGCCCCTTCTTCTTTCCTGATGTATGCTTGCAAAGCTATAAATTTTTCTCTCAGTACTACTTTTGCTGTGTCCCATAGGATCTGATAGTTTGTGTCTCCATTGTCATTTGTTTCTAGGAAGGTTTTGATTTCTTCTTTGATTTCATCTCGGGCCCACAGGTTATTCATTATTAGGTTGTTTAACTTCCAGGTATTAAAGTTTTTCTTCTGTGTCCCTTTGTAGTTCACATATAATTTCAGTGCCTTGTGGTCAGTGAAGGTAGTCTGAAAAATTTCTATCCTCTTGATATTATGGAGGTATGTTTTATGTGCTAGGATGAAGTCCAGGGGTCTGAAACTCAATTTACTTGGGGCCACAGGAGGCAAAGTCAAGGTGCGGCAGGGCTGCATAAGGGATTTCACAAAAAATGTCCTCAAAAGTCATTAACAGTTTTAATTATTTCTTCTTAACATGTATAGAACATTGAGTGAAGATCATGAACAGTTCTTCTGAACATGGCATCTTTTGCCTACTACTTGCTGACAGAGACTTGACAGTGCTTCTTCTCACAATCTGAACCACATTTGGCTTTAGAGAGGAAGCAGTCGAGACTCTCAGTATGGCTTGAAGATGATCATCATTAAGTCTAGACCTGTACTTTGACTTATTAAAGTCCAATGTGTAGAATAAATTTTCACACAAATATGTGCTCCCAAAAAGGCACATGGTGTGCTTGAACATTTGGTAAAGCTCAGGGAAGCTGGGGGGCAATTCTCTCGAAAATTGCCCATGCATATCTGCTTTTCCACTAATCTCCTGAACCTGGCTTTGAGATCAGAGTTGCATTGCAGGTCAATGAGCTCCATTTGAAGCACAGGAGGGGCATCTTGCACATCAAAGGAAAAGGGGTCCACAAAAAGTTGTGCTTTTTGAAGTCTGCAAATCTGTGATCAAATTCCTTCTCTAGAAATTTTTAAACATCAACATATTCCTCACCACTTAATCGTATGCCTGCATCCACAAATTCCTTCCATGCTGGGAAATGGCAAAGGTTTTTCTGAGAGAGCTGGGATTTTCATAACACAGGTTTTGTGGAGAATGCTTTCACATTGTCATAGGCAGCACTGATAAGCTGCCCTGGGTCTTGTAACATCTTGTTTAGTACATTCAGCTTATGTGTGATGCCAGCAAGAAAAGCTAAGTCCATGAGCCATTTGTGATCACTAAACTCAAAAACAGCATTCCCATCCTTCTCCATGAAGGCTTTCTCTTCTTCTCTCACTCAAAAAATATTTTCAGGACATTTCCTCTGCTGAGCCAACGTACCTCGGTGAAATAGAGCACATCTCCACATTCTGACTCCATTTCCTTTTAAAAAGCACAGAATCTCCTGTGCTTTAGGCCCCTGGATCTGATTTGGTTGATGCATTTCACAACAGACACCACATTGTCACACGGCAGGCATTTACTGCAAAGGGCCTGCTGATGGATAATGCAGTGAAGAGCAGTGGCCTTCTCTGCACCCTCCTCTTCAAGTTTTGTTTTGAACAAGTGCCACCAGTCCATTTTTCCTCCCTGTCATCGATGGCACTCCATTGGTTATTATTCCAACAAACCTCTTCCATGGCAAACCTGCATTCTCAATGGCATCACACAGATGCCGAAATATCTCAGCGGTGGTCTGGCCATGCATTGGAATTATTGTGAGAAGCTCCTCCATCAATTCAAAATTGCAATCAATACCACGGACATAAATTGTGAGCTGCGTAGTGTCTGTTATATCTGTGCTCTCGCCAAGAGCAACTGAGTATGCATCAAAACATTTGGCTTTCTCACACAGTTGATGATAAATGTCACTTCACATGTCAGAAATGCGCTCTGCCACAGTGTTGGCAGAAAGGCTGATTTTGCTAAACTGACCTTTCTTTTCTAGACAGATAATACTTGCAACCTGTAACATGCATTTTTTTAACAAACTCTCCTTCTGTGAATGGTTTCCCTGCCTTAGCAATCATCTCACTAACCATGTAACTAGCTTTGACTGATGCAACATTCTCTTTGGTTGCTTTTTTTTTTTTTTTTTTTTTTTTTTGGTTTTTGGGCCACACCCGGTAACGCTCAGGGGTTACTCCTGGCTATGCGCTCAGAAGTCGCTCCTGGCTTGGGGGACCATATGGGACGCCGGGGGATCGAACCGCGGTCCGTCTCCTAGGCTAGCTCAGGTAAGGCAGGCACCTTACCTCCAGCGCCACCGCCCGGCCCCTGCTTTCTTGAAGAAATCTTGTTGCCTCATTAGACATGTTTTAAGACTGGCAACCCACTTGGCTCTCTCATTTCCTTAATATTTTGCACATTTCTCAGCATGTTTAGTTGAATAATGGCATTTCAAGTTGTATTCCTTGTGCGCTGCAACTTTCTCTGAGCAAATAAGACATGTGGGGATGCCCCTGCGCTCAACAAAATAATACTGCATCTCCCACTTTTCCTGATATTGTCTGTGTTCGTCATCAATCCTTCTCTTCACTGCAGGCTTTAATGAAGTCATGATGAAGGTATGACAAACTCTAATTCTGTAATAAACTTCTCTTCCTTCTCTCCCTTCTCTCCCTTAGGCCTCCAATAATGCAAGGGACAGCGGGCAGGAGCAGCGGAAATGACGTCTGCCCTAGGCACAAAATATTCGTGATTACTCGTTTACCGAATATTTGCAATAAAAATTGCATTAGTAAGAAAAAAATCACAAAAAATCGCATTAAACATTTGCATACCCCGAACGGAACTGCTCAGGGTATGCGAATGTTTAATGCAACTTTTTCTTACTAATGCAATTTTATTGCTATTATTTGGTAAGCGAATAATCGTGAATACTGCAATATTTGAAGGCTGACGTGGGCAACAAATTGTTGTACAGAGGGCCACAAACGGCCTATGGGCCGTGAGTTTGAGACCCCTGATGTAGTCTATCCTGGAGAATGTCCCATTTACATTAGAGAATAATGTGTATCCAGGTTTCTGAGGATGGAGTGTCCTATATATATATAGGCCTAGAAGGCCTCTTTCTTCCATTTCTCTTTTCAGGTCTAGTATATTTTTGTTGGGTTTCAGTCTGGTGGACATATCGAGTGTTGACAATGCTGTGTTGAGGTCTCCCACAATTATTGTGTTGTTATTGATATTATTTTTCAGATTTGTCAACAATTGTATTAAATAATTTGCTGGCCCCTCATTCACTGCATATATGTTAGGAGAGTGAACATATCCCTTGATTACTACAAAATGTCCATCTTTGTCCCTTATAACTTTCCTGAGTATAAAGTTTGCATCATCTGATATTAGTATGGCCACTCCAGCTTTTTTATGGATGTAGTTTGCTTGGATGATTTTCCTCCAGACTTTTATTTTGAGTCTATGTTTGTTCTGACTATTCAGGTGCGTTTCTTGTAGGAAGGTTGAATTGAGTTTTTGATCCATTTAGCCACTCTGTGTCTCTTAACTGGTGCATTTAGTCCATTGACATTGAGAGAAAGAATTGTCCTGAGATTTAGTGTCATCTTTCTATCAAAGTTTGGTGTGTCTTTTGGTCAGTCTTTTCTTAAAATAGGTCTTTCAGTTTTTCTTTTAAGACTGGTTTTGAGTCTGTAAAGTTTCTGAACTGTTGTTTGTCTCTGAAACCATGTATTCTTCCTTCAAACCTGAAAGTGAGTTTTTCTGGGTGCACTATTCTAGGTGAAGCATTTATTTCATTGAGTTTTCTCACTGTGTCCCACAACTGCCTTCTGGTCTTGAGTGTTTCTGGTGACAGGTCTGCAGTAAATCTCAAGGATGTTCCCTTGAATGTAATTTCTCTTTTTGATCTTGCTGCTTTCAGAATTCTATCTCTATCTGTGGGATTTGTCATTATGACTAGGATGTGTCTTGAGGTGTTTTTTCTGGGGTCTCTTTTGGTTGGTACTGTTCAGGCATGCAGGATTTGATCACATGTATTCTTTAGCTCTGGTAGTTTCTCTTTAATGATGTTCTTTTTTTTTTTTCTTCCATTTTTTTCTCTTTATTTGAATATCTTGATTACATAAATGATTGTGATAAGGTTTCAGTCATATAAAGATCACCCCTCTTCACCAGTGCAACATTCCCGCCACCAAAGTCCCAAATCTCCCTCCATCCCACCCCACCCCCACCTGTACTCCAGACAGGCTTTCCAGTTCCCTCATTCATTCACTTGATTATGGTAGTTCTCAGTGTAGTTATTTCTATAACTGTGCTCACCACTCTTGTGGTGAGCTTCATGGAGTGAGCTGGTGTTCCAGCTCTCCTCTAATTGTCACTGAGGATTGTTACAAAAATGACTTTTATTTTTCTTAAAACCCATAGATGAGTGAGACTATTTTGCGTCTCTCTCTCTCCCTCTGACTTATTTCACTGAGCATGATAGATTCCATGTACATCCATGTATAGGAAAATTTCATGACTTCATCTCTCCTGACGGCTGCATAATATTCCATTGTGTGTATGTACCACAGTTTCTTTAGCCATTCGTCTGTTGAAGCGCATCTTGGTTGTTTCCAGAGCCTGGCTATTGTGAATAGTGCTGCAATAAATATAGGTGTGAGGAAGGGGTTTTTGTATTGTATTCTTGTGCTCCTAGGGTATATCCCTAGGAGTGGAATAGCTGGGTCGAATGGGAGCTCAATTTCCAGTTTTTGAAGAAACCTCCATATGGCTTTCCATAGAGGCTGTACTAGACGGCATTCCCACCAGCAGTGGATAAGAGTTCCTTTCTCTCCACATCCACGCCAGCACTGATTGTTCTCATTCTTTGTGATGTGCACCAATCTCTGTGGTGTGAGGTGGTATCTCATCGTTGTTTTGATTTGCATCTCTCTGATGATTAGTGACGAGGAGCATTTTTTCATGTGTCTTTTGGCCATTTGTATTTCTTTTTTATCAAAGTGTCTGTTCATTTCTTCTCCCCATTTTTTGATGGGATTAGATGTTTTTTTTTGTAAAGTTCTGTCAGTGCCCTGTATATTTCGGATATTAGCCCCTTATCTGAAGGATGTTGGGTGAATAGTTTCTCCCACTCAGTGGGTGACTCTTGTATCCTGGGCACTATTTCTTTTGAGGTGCAGAAGCTTTTCAGTTTAATGTATTCCCATCTGTTAATCTCTGCTTCCACTTGTTTGGAAAGTGCAGTTTCCTCCTTGAAGATACCTTTAGTCTCAATGTCATGGAGTGTTTTACCAACGTGTTGTTCTATATACCTTATGGTATCTGGTCTGATATCAAGGTCTTTAATCCATTTGGATTTTACCTTCGTACATGATGTTAACTGGGGGTCTATGTTCGCTTTTTTGCAAGTCACTAACCAGTTCTGCCAGCACCACTTGTTGAAGAGATTTTCTCTGCTCCACTTAGGATTTCTTGCTCCTTTGTCAAAAATTAGGTAATTGTATGCCTGGGGAATGTTCTCTGAGAACTCAAGCCTATTCCACTGATCTGAGGGTCTGTCTTTATTCCAATACCATGCTGTTTTAATAACTATTGCCTTGTAGTAGAGTTTAAAGTTGGGGAAAGTAATGCCTCCCATTTTCCTTTTCCCTAGGAGTGCTTTAGCTATTCGAGGATGTTTATTGTTCCAGATGAACTTCATAAGTGTTTGATCCACTTTTTTGAAGAATGTCATGGGTATTTTTAAGGGGATCGCATTAAATCTGTATAATGCTTTGGGGAGTATTGCCATTTTAATGATGTTAATCCTGCCAAGCCATGAGCAGGGTAAGTGTTTCCATTTCCGTGTGTCCTCTCTTATTTCTTGGAGCAGGGCTTTATAGTTTTCTTTGTATAGGTCCTTCACGTCTTTGGTCAAGTTGACTCCAAGATATTTGAGTTTGTGTGGCACTATTGTAAATGGGATTGCTTTCCTGACTTCCATCTCTTCCCTATTATTATTGGTGTATAAAAAGGCCATTGTTTTTTGTAGTTTGATTTTGTAGCCTGCCACCTTGCTATATGAATCTATTATTTCTAGAAGCTTTTTGGTAGAGTCTTTAGGGTTTTCTAAGTAGAGAATCATGTCATCTGCAAACAATGAGAGCTTGACTTCTTCCTTTCCTATCTGAATTCCCTTTATATCTTTTTCTTGCCTGATTGCTATAGCAAGAACTTCCAGTACTATATTGAAGAGGAGTGGTGAGAGAGGACAGCCTTGTCTTGTACCCGAATTTAGAGGAAAGGCTTTTAGTTTTTCTCCATTGAGGATAATATTTGCCATTGGCTTGTGGTAGATGGCTTCAACTAGATTGAGAAAGGTTCCTTCCATTCCCATCTTGCTGAGAGTTTTGATCAAGAATGGGTGTTGGACCTTATCAAATGCTTTCTCTGCATCTATTGATATGATCATGTGATTTTTATTTTTCTTGTTGTTGATGTTGTGTATGATGTTAATAGATTTATGGATGTTAAACCATCCTTGCATTCCTGGGATGAAGCCTACTTGGTCGTAGTGTATGATCTTCTTGATGATGCATTGGATCCTATTTGCCAGGATTTTGTTGAAGATCTTTGCATCAGCATTCATCAGGGATATTGGTCTGTAATTTTCTTTTTTGGCAGCGTCTCTGTCTGGTTTTGGTATCAAGGTAATATTGGCTTCATAAAAGCTGTTTGGGAGAGTTCCCTTTTTTTCAATTTCATGGAAGAGTCTGGCTAGGATTGGTAGTAGCTCCTCTTGAAAGATTTGAAAAAATTCATTAGGAAAACCATCTGGGCCTGGGCTTTTCTTTTTTGGTAGATGTTTGATTACAGTTTCAATTTCCTCAGTAGTGATGGGGGTGTTTAGATATGCTACATCCTCCTTACTTAAATGTGGAAGGTTATAAGTGTCCAAGAATTTTTCCATTTCTTCTAGGTTCTCATGTTTTGTAGCATAAAGTTTCTCAAAGTAGCCTCTGATTATCCTTTGGATCTCTGCAATTTCTTTTGTGATCTCCCCCTTTTCATTTCTAATACGGGTTATCAGATTTCTCTCTCTCTCTTTCTTTTTGAGTTTTGCCAATGGTCTATCAATCTTGTTTATTTTTTCAAAGAACCAGCTTCTGCTTTCGTTGATCTTTCGGATTGCTTTTTGGTTTTCCACTTCATTGAGTTCTGCTTTCAGCTTTATTATTTCCTTCTGTCTCCCTATTTTTGGTTCATTCTGTTGGTCATTTTCTAATTGTTTAAGCTGCGCCATTAAGTTATTCAGGTATGCTCCTTCTTCCTTTCTGATGTGTGCTTGTAGAGCTATAAATTTTCCTCTCAGGACTGCTTTTGCTGTGTCCCATAGATTCTGGCAGTTTGTGTCTTCATTTTCATTTGTTTCCAGGAAAGTTTTGATTTCCTTTTTGATTTCATCTCGGACCCACTGGTTGTTCAGTAGCAGGGTGTTTAATTTCCAATTGTTAAAGTTTTTCTTCTGTGTGGCTTTGTAGTTCACATCTAATTTCAGAGCCTTGTGGTCAGCAAAGGTAGCCTGCAAGATTTCTATCCTCTTGATTTTATGGAGGTATGTTTTATGTGTCAGCATGTAGTCTATTTTGGAGAATGACCCATGTACATTGGAAAAGAATGTGTATCCAGGTTTTTTGGGATGGAGTGTCCTGTATATATCTACTAGTCCTCTTTCTTCCATAACACTTTTCAGGGCTAGTATGTTTTTGTTGGGTTTCAGTCTGGTTGACCTATCAAGTGTTGATAGGGCTGTGTTGAAGTCTCCCACAATGATTGTGTTATTATTAATTTCTTCTTTCATATTTGTCAGTAATTGTATTAGATAATTTGCTGGTCTCTCATTGGGTGAATATATGTTTAATAGTCTGATTTCTTCCTGTTGCACATATCCCTTGATTAGTACATAGTGTCCATCTTTGTCCCTTACCACTTTTCTGAGTATAAAGTTGGTGTCATCTGATATTAATATGGCCACCCCAGCTTTTTTCAGGGTGTTGTTTGCTTGGATAATTTTCTTCCAACCTTTTATTTTGAGTCTATGTTTGTTCTGACTATTCAGATGTGTTTCTTGTAGGCAGCAGAAGGTTGGATTCATCTTTTTGACCCATTTTGCCACTCTGTGTCTTTTAATTGGTGAATTTAGTCCATTGACATTGAGGGAGATGATTGTCATAGGATTTAATGTCATCTTTGTAGATAAGTTTGCTGTGTTTGTTGGTCTCTCTTGTGTTAGAGTAGACCTGTCAGTTTTTCCTTTAAGGCTGGTTTATCATCTGTGAAGTTTCTGAGCTGTTGTTTATCCGTGAAGCTGTGTATTCTTCCTCCAAACCTGAATATGAGTCGGGCTGGGTGCAGTATTCTTGGGGAGGCATTCATTTCATTCAATCTTGTCACAATATCCAACCACTGTCTTCTGGCCTTGAGAGTTTCTTGTGACATGTCTGCTGTAAGTCTTAGGGATGCTCCTTTGAATGTAATTTCCCTTTTTGATCTTGCTGCTTTCAGTATTCTATCCCTATCTATGGGATTTGTCATTGTAACGAGGATGTGTCTTGGGGTGTTTTTCTTTGGGTCTCTTTTAGCTGGTATTCTTCGGGCATGCAATATTTGATTGCATGTAGGCTTTAACTCTGGGAGTATCTCTTTGATGATGTCTTTGACAGTTGATTCTTCTTGGAGATCTCCTTCCTGGGTTTCTGGGACTCCAATGATTCTTATGTTGTTTCTGGTGAGTTTATCAAAGACTTCTATTTTCATCTCTTCACATGCCTTGAGTACATTTTCCATTGCCTGTTCGTTTGTCTTAATGTTCTTTTCCAATTTCTTCTGTTGTGTTGAGCTTTTCTGCATCTCATCTTCCAGTACTCCGATTCTCTCCTCAGCTGCTGATACCCTGTTGGCGAGGCTATCCATTGTGGTTTTCAGTTGAGCAACCGTATTTTTCAGATCTGTTATTTCAGTTTGGAGTTTTCTGATTTCTGTTTTTGTGTTCTCTTCAGATCGATTTATGCTCTTTTTGAGGTCTACAAACATATTCCATATTTCTATTCTAAACTCCTTATCTGAAAGGTTATTCAGGTGGTTGTAATTTATTAGATCAACCGAGCTTTCGTCTTCATTCTCTATGGATGGTGTTTGCCTGCGAGTTTTCCCCATAGTCACGCTTGTAGTGTGGTTTTCCTGCGTGTTGTGGTGGAGTTCATTGATTAGGAAGAGTTCGCGGCTGCAAAGGGAAGCGAAGCGGCTGAGGGCTTCTGCTGCCTCTAGTTGAATGTCCTCAGAGTGAACAAAGGCAGGGCAGGGCAGAGCGATCCCGCAGCCCCAGAATGCAGCTGCTCACCAGCTTCAAAATGGTTTTTAGGGGTGCACTCCCTAGGCCCCTGAGGATACCTTCGGAAGTTCAGAAGCACAGTTTCAGGCAGACAGAGATAGGAGTTTTCCCCGAAGTCCTCAGAGTGAACAAAGGCAGGGCAGGGCAGAGCGATTCCGTGGCCCCAGAATGCAGGCACTCACCAGCTTCAAAATGCAGTTTTTTGGGGGTGCACTCCCTATGCCCCTGAGGAAACCTTCGGAAGTTCAGAAGCACAGTTTCAGGCAGACAGAGATAGGAGTTTTCCCCGAAGTCCTCAGAGTGAACAAAGGCAGGGCAGAGCAGTGATTCCACGGCCCCAGAATGCAGGCACTCACCAGCTTTAAAATGCAGTTTTTTGGGGGGTGCGCTCCCTAGGCCCCTGAGGAAACCTTCGGAAGTTCAGAAGCACAGTTTCAGGCAGACAGAGATAGGAGTTTTCCCCGAAGTCCTCAGAGTGAACAAAGGCAGGGCAGGGCAGAGCGATTCCGCGGCCCCAGAATGCAGGCACTCACCAGCTTCAAAATGCAGTTTTTTTGGGGGTGCGTTCCCTAGGCCCCTGGGAACTGGACTTCCAAAGGTGCAGATCCATCTTCCCTAGTATGTATTATTCCAGAAGAGCAGCAGAAAGGCAGTTTGCATGAATCCCTGGCTGTGACCCGGAACTCCACGCGCTCAGAGCGGCCGATCGTCCCTCCAGACCCCACCCCACGTGGACCCGGCCTGGCCAGATCAGCAGAGAGGCAGCTCAAGGGACAGAACAGGGAAGGGGACTTTAATGATGTTCTTGACCATTGATTCTTCCTGGAGATTTTCCTCCTGAGTCTCTGGGACTCTAATGAGTTGTTTCTGTTGAACTTATCATAGACTTCTATTTTCATCTGTTCCCATTCTTTGAGTAATTTTTCCATTGTTTGATCATTTGCTTTAAGGCGTTTTTCCTATCTCTTCTTCTGTATGGAGTTGTTATTCATCTCATCTTTCAGTGTACTAATTCTATCCTCAGCTGCTGTTAACCTGTGGGAAACTCATCCATTTTTTTCTTTAATTCATCTACTGAGTTTTTCAGACCTGTTATTTGACCTGAAATTTCAGTGTGAAGTTTTCTGATTTCTATCTTCATATTCTCTTGATTCTTATTAGTGTTCTCTTCTATACTTTCTTTGAGTTCTGTGAACATCTTCCATATTGCGACTCTAAACTCTTTATCTGAGAGACTGACTAGTTGGTTGGCCATGTTCTGGTCATCAGAGTTGCCATCTTCATTCTCTATGTCTGGTGCTGGTCTGCGTTGTTTCCCCATTGTCACACTTGTATTGTGGGTTTTTCTACGTGTTGTGGTTGTATTCATTGGCTAAATGATGTGCATGGCTACGTAGTGAAGTGGAGCAGCAGTGCACCTCTGGCTCCTCCCTTTCTGGGCGTATCAACTCACCTCTAGGGAAGGCTCCATGGAAGGCTAACCATCCGCAGATGAAGCCACACACAGGATAAAATCAGGCCTGGAATGTAGCACAGCACAGGAAACAGGGAGAGGTGCTGGCATCAGAGTTCAATATTTTTCTTTTATTTTAATACTCCATAAGTGAGTGTAATCATTGGATGTCTACCCTCTTCCTCTGACATATTTTATGCAGCATAATACTATCCATCTCTATCCATGTATAGGCAAATTTCATAACCTCATTTTTTAAAACTGCTGTGTAGTATATAATATACCAGTTTTAGATGTATCACTGTTTCTATATTCACGCATCTATTTTTAGACTGTTTTCAATTTGTGGCTATTGTGAATATTGCTGCAATGAACATAGGAATGCAGAAGATTTTCCTGCATTTTGGTTTTGGGTTCAAGAATATTGTCCTTTCTTACCTGATTTATTTTATTTTTTCAAGAAGCTACTATGTCATACCTTATGCTAGTTTAAGAATATAGTAGTGACTGCTATGAACCTGTCCCACAATAGGAGCTTAAAAATCAGTTTACCTGTCTACATGTAGTGTCAAGTCTTCCATGCAATAATGGAAAAGGGTAGTATCATTTTTATTTTCCTCTGAAATTTAACATTTTGTAAAGGCTTCCATGGACCTTCTTTCAATAGATTCTCAGAACTCTAAAAATTAAGCATTATATGTTCTCAAAGATATACAGTGCTCTCTCCACACTATTTCACTGATACATCTCCAGAGCCTAGCATAGGTTGAGCTAAGAAAATGCTTGAAACATCAATAAATAAATCAATAAACAGCCCATATCCTAGTCAAAAAAAAAGTCCTGAAATAATTTTGGCCAATACTGTTTTAAATTTTGAGCAGCTAGTTCATTTCAAAGACAAAGTAGTCTATTAGAAAATAATGCAACTGATTTTAAAAGGATGAGAGCAGAAGGAGCATCTTCAGAAAATAGGAAAATCAAAAATTGTCTACTATTTGTCTATTTCAAACCTGCAATAAGATGCCTTCTCTGGAAAAGATTAGCAACCATATATAGAATTTTGACTACATTAAAATGAGGTCATTATTAAATATGGAAAAAACAAGTATGTAAAGGAACCATATATATATACATGACTCAGAAGTAAGTAGTATTTAGTTATATTACATTAGAAAAATCTATTTATATAGCTATATAGGGAGAATAGTAGGAATAAAAGTAAGGTATAGTTAAAGAATAGCAATTTCTTGTCAAAATTACAAAATAATTATTACTGAAATATGTAAGGCAAGAAACAGTAATATTTAAATATTATTTTAGATGATATGTACTGAAATCAAAAGAACAATTTACAAAAAGGATATGCTTTTCTATGAGGTTTAATATGAAATAGAGATAAGAATAAGCCTTTTAGAGTTATTTTTTTAACTTCAAGTAGATTTGACTTAAAAATCATAATTAAAAACTGCATGCTCAAATTTACCAATGACACTTATTTAAAATTTAAATTTACCCAGACACTTAAGTTATGCTGTCACACTTCCCACAATTATTTGAGCCCGAAAGTCACAGATCTTCCATCAATGGACTAAATTTTCCCATCAAAAGACATAGAGTGAATGTTTGATTCAGGAAACAAAACCCATCCATATGCTGCATACAGAAAACATATTTAAAAATCTCAGGATAGACATAGAGTAAAAGGGTAAAAACAATTATACAAGTCATTAGAAAACAAGAACAAAAAATGATTGGTACAGTCATACTTCTATCAGACGAAATTTCATCAACCTCAAGAAAATAGAGACAAGTATGTACTATATTATTGATCAGGGAAGCTACAGACTGAAGTTTAATCAACATATACTCTCCAAATATTACATCACAAAGTTTGTATAGCTTTTGCTCATAAACCTAGAGAAACATGATAGTAGTAGGAGATTTAAACACAACATTCTCATCAGAATATTTCTATTCCGTTTCTATTCAATAAGCAGTATATCAATAAGGACAAAGAGGCCTAAATGAGAAACTAGAAACTGGAACTAATGAATTAATACAGGGCCTTCCATCCACAAAAAGTTGAATATATGTGCTCTGGTGCACGCAAAACAGTCTCTAGAATAGATCACATTTTAGGATATAAGTATAGCTTACAAAAGCTCACAAACATGGGGTCGAAGAGATAGCATGGAGGTAGGGTGTTTGCCTTTCATGCACAAGGACAGTGGTTCGAATCCTGGCATCCCATATGGTCCCCGAGCCTGCAAGGAGCGATTTCTGAGAATATAGCCAGAAGTAACCCCTGAGCACTGCCGGGTGTGAACCAAAAACCAAAAAAAAAAAAAAATTCACAAACATAAAAATCATATCATACATCCAATAAAATCACAATGCCACTGAGCTAGAGAGTGATTATAAAAAGATGTAGAGAAAGTCTAATACCTAGAGACTGAACAACATTCTGCTTACAAATAACAGTATCAAAAATAAATCAAAGGATGGGTTGGAAAGATAGGATGGAGATAAGCATTTGTCTTGCATGCAGAAGGACAGTGATTCAATCCCAGCATCTCATATGGTCCCTTGAGCCTGCCAGGAGTAATTTCTGAGCATACAGCCAGGAGTAACCCCTGAGCGCCAGGAGTAACACCCTGTGGGTGTGACCCAAAAACCAAAATAATAATAATAATAATAATAATAATAATAATAATAATAATAATAATAATAAATAAATAAATAAAGGGAGAAATAAAAAGATTTCTTGAGACTAATGAGAATGAATAAATAAGTTAACAAAATCTATGGGACACAGAAAAATCAGTAATTAGGGGAAAACTCATAGCAATATAGGCATACATAAAAGAAAGAAGAAAAAATAATCAACAAATTAAATGCCCACCTTAAATTTCTAAAAAAAAAAAAACTAGCAATAATATTAGTAGAAGGAAAGAAATAATAACCAGAGCAAAAATCAACAATATAGAAACCAAAAAAACAAGGAATAAAAGTCAGCTGTTTTTTCAAATAAATAAATAAGATATATAAATCATTGGCTAGATTCACAAGGAAAAAAAAGTGATCAAATAAATCAAACCAGAATGAAAGGCAATAACTTACAATTAAAACTTCAGAAATCTAAGACATTATGAAAGCTTACTATGATCAATTTTACTCTGTTAAGCTTGAGAAAATAAAAGAAATTGAATTTTCTGTGAAAATGTATCATCCCAAAACTGAATGAGGAGGAAATATTCTAAACTGGCCAAAAACAAGTAAGGAAACTTAAACAGTAATTAAGAATTTCCTCAAGAATAAAAGTTCAGGCCCAGATGGGTTTATGAGTGATTTTATCAAGCATTCAGAAAATTACTGTCATAGATCCTTAGAATTATACAAAATATTGAACATCTTCCTAACACCTTCTATGAAACTAACTTTATACTGATAACCAAAAATGAGGGATATATTACCAAGACAAAAAATTACAGATCAATCTCCCTGATGAACATTGATACAAAAATCTTCAACAAAAGAAAACCAAATTCAACCATAAATTTAAAAAGTTGTACAATATGATCAAGTGAGTTTTATCATGGGGATGCAAGAGCAGTTCAGTGCACACATATCAATTAACACCATATACCACATAAGTGAGAAGAAAGAAAAAAATCATATGATCAGATCAATCAGTGATATGACTGAAATGAAAGCATTGACAAGATCAAAGAACCATTCTTAATTAAAATCCTCAGCAAAAGTCCTCAGTAGAAGACTCTGAGCATAAACATTAGAACTTTTCTGCAGATACCTTTAGTTTGAAAATTCTTACATTATTACACCAAGCACTGTTAATAAGTCTAGAACATCCGAGTTCCTTTTCCTAAAATTCTCTAAACAAAATCACAAGAACATTTCTGCATAATATACAGTTTGAAAATTGGTTGCTACATAAGATATACAATAAAATGTCATAGCAGTTGGGAAACATTCACTAGGATAGCTGAGAACTGTTAAAAATAACGTTATACATTTCCCCAGAATTGTGCAAACTAATATTAAACCACCATAGATATGAATTTTTCTGTTTGCAGTGGGGCTTAGAACAAAAGAGTAAGATCCATACAGATAAAACACAGTTTAACCAGCAAGATAATACTCAATGCAAATAGGGTCAAGAGATTAACCTGAAGCAGATTTAAGATGCAGGAGATTCTAAAAAACAGCTTCTCTGTTGGGCTTCAGCTGGGCTCCGATCTCAGTCTCCACCTTCTTCTCTTGTGTAGTCTGCTGAGGTCTTCTGGAATGGAAAGGCCCCCAGTTCCAGAGCCGAAACCTGGGTTGAGGGAACCCAATATTCTACCTGCTGCTGGTCCCCTTCTAACGGAGCTTTCCCTTCAGCTTCTTCCCAATCAGAGAGGGGGCTGAGGTCCTCGAACAAAGCACCTTTGGTAGAAAAAAGGCCATGGACCTCGGCCTGTGGGACCGGCCTCTTGGACCTCTGCTCCAAGTTTTCAGCTCTGTCCCCTTCACTGCTTGCTTCTCACCCACATGAAGGGATGGATCCCTGCCATGTTCAGAACAGGCCACATGTCTCAACATTCTGGAATCCACACCTTCAGCCTGGCTCAAGAAGGTTTTGACTAATCACCAGAGTGTCGAGGCACTCACCATTGCTGCGGTCTTCTCAGGCTCATGGGTCCTGTGTCTGCGTTCAAGCACCAGTCATTTATTTAGGTCAGAATAGACTGCCAATGACAAATGCCAGCTGTATGACCAACTAATTTTTTAAAAAGATACCACATACATAAATGAAAGAAAGACAGCCTCTTCAACAAATGATACTGAGGCAATTGGATAATCAACTATAAGAATTTAAAGATGGATTTATATTGCACAACTTACATAAAAGTCAACTCAAAGTGGATCAAAGATCTTGAAATTAAACCTGAATTTATAAAGTTCACGACAGAAAGCATAGAAAGATTGTTCCAAGACCTAGACCTTAAAGGAGTCTTTAATAATTTGATGCCATTGGCAAATGCTAAGGAATAAAATCTGAATAAATGGGACTACATCAAACTAAAACATTTCTGTATGGCAAAATAAGCATAGGCTAAAGTAAGACAGTTGAGTTGAGAAAAATATTTATACTCAATACATCAGATAAAGGTCAATGATATACAAAATATAAAGATTAACTTCCAAAATCAAAAAACCCTTGAAAAACAAGGAAATATATAAAAAAAAAAAACCTTGAAAAAATGAGGAAAAAAATAGACACCTATCTGAGGAATTCCAAGAGATGGCCAATCAACACATGAAAAAATGTTGATCAATTTTCATTAGGGATATTCAAATTAAGACTACAAGTATACAATCTTAAACGAGTGAAGATGGCACAAATCAAACATACTGCCAATATGTTGTGTTGGTGGGAATGTAGTGAAAATGGAGTTATTTTCTCATCCACTCATGGTGGGAATGTTGTCTGGAAACCCCTAAAAAAAGTATACATGGATCTCAATATACACAGAATCAAACTTCTATTTGACCCATAAATTCCTCTTTTGAATATTTATCACCAAGATATGTCCATTCCAAATTCAGAATCATTAATTATAACATGAAATTCATGGCCTAGAATTGACATTTCTGACTTCAGTACCTGAAATATTACCTTAGAAGCAAGAAATTTGTTGTCAGGCAACTGTGATGTCAAAATCATGTGTCATAGTAACACAGGTTCTCAAATGTCCATTCCAAATTCAGCATCATGAAACATTACATGAAACTCATGGCATAGAACTGACATTTCTGACTTCAGAACCTGGAATTATGACCATTGAGGCAAGAAATTTGTTCTCTACATTTTTGACCAAAACAGGCAAATGTGATATCAAAATCATGTCGCATGGTCACACAAATTCGCAAAAATATGTCCATTTCAAATTCAGCAGCCGGAAATAGTATGTGAAACTCATGACATAGAATTGACATTTCTGACTTCAGAACCTGGAATTATGACCATTGAGGCAAGAAATTTGTTATCATTTTTGACAAACACAGGCAAATATGATGTCAAAATCATGTCGCATGGTCACACAGGTTCCCAAAAACATGTCATTCTGAATTCAGCATCATGAATTATGATGTCATGGTCATGGCCTAATTATGAAAATTCTGACTTCAAAACCTGTAATTATGTCCTTAAAGGCAAAGAATTTCTTGTCTACATTTTGACCAATAGAGGAAATATGATGTCAAAATCATGTTTCATTGTCACATAGGTTCGGGAAAAAATATGTCCATTTCATGGCCCGGAGAGATAGCACAGCGGTGTTTGCCTTGCAAGCAGCCTATCCAGGACCAAAGGTGGTTGGTTCGAATCCCGGTGTCCCATATGGTCCCCCGTGCCTGCCAGGAGCTAGTTCTGAGCAGACAGCCAGGAATAACCCCTGAGCACCGCTGGGTGTGGCCCAAAAAAACAAAACAAAAAAAATGTCCATTTCAAATTCAATACCATGTATTATGATGTGAAAGTCATGGCCGACAATTGACATTTCTGACTTCAGAACCTAGAATTATGACATGAGAGGCAAGAAAGTTGTGTCTATATTTGTGACCAAACAGGCAAATGTGATGTCAAAATCATGTCGCATAGTCACACAGGTTAGGAAAAATATGTCCATTCCGAATTCAACATCATGAAATATGACTTGGAACTCATGCCCAAGAATTGACATTTCTGAACCTGGAATTATGACCATAGAAACAAGAAATTAGTTGTCTACATTTTTTACCAAAACAGGCAAATGTGATATCAAAATCGTGTCTCATGGTCACACAGGTTCGGAAAAACTTGTTAATTCCAAAATCAGCATCATGAATTAGGATGTCACGGTCCTGGCCTAGAATTGACATTTTGAACTTCAAAAACTGGAATATGAATTAGAGGCAAGAAATTTGTTGTCTGCATATGTGACCAAAACAGGCAAATGTGATGTCAAAATCATGTGTCATGGTCACACAGGTTCGCAAAAACGTGTCCATTCTGAATTTAGCATCATAAAATAGGACTGAAACTCATGGCCTACCATTGGTATTTCTGAACCTGGAATTATGACCATAGAGGCAAAAAATTAGTTGTCTACATTTTGACCAAAACAGGCACATGTGATATCAAAATCGTGTCTCAGGGTCACACACGTTCGCATTAATATTTCATTCTCAAATCAGCATCATGAATTATGATGGCACAGTCATGAACTAGAATTAACATTTCTGACTTCAGAACCTGGAAAGTTGACCTTAAGGAAGAAATTTCTTGTCTACATTTTTGACCAATACAGGAAATATGATGTCAAATCTTGATTCATTGTCACATAGGTTCAGAAAAACATGTCCATTTCAAATTCAATACCATGTATTAAGATGTGAATGTTATGACCGACAATTGACATTTCTAACTTCAGAACCTGGAATTAAGACATTAAAGGCAAGAAAGTTGTGTTTATATTTGTGACCAAAAAAGGCAAATGTGATGTCAAAACCATGTCACATGGTCACACAGGTTCGGAAAAATATGTCCATTGGGAATTCAGCATCATGAAATATGATGTGAAACTCATGGCCTAGAATTGACATTTGAACCTGAAATTATGACCATAGAGGCAAGAAACTAGTTGTCTACATTTTGACCAAAACAGGCACATGGGATACCAAAATCATGTCTCATGGTCACACAGGTTTGGAAAAACATGTCCATTCCAAATTCAGCATCATGAATCATGATGTCACGAACATGGTCTAGAATTTACATTTCTGACTTCAGAAACTGGAATATGACCTTAGAGGCAAGAAATTTGTTGTCTACATTTTTTGACCAAAACAAGCAATTGAGATGTCAAAAGCATGTCTCATGGTCACACAGGTTCACAAAAACATGTCCATTCCGAATTCAGCATCATGAAATATTACGCGAAATTCATGGCCTAGAATTGACATTTCTGACTTCAGAACCTGAAATATGACCTTAGAGGCAAGAAATTTGTTGTCTACAATTTTAACCAAAACAGGCAAATGTGATGTCAAAATCATGTCTTAATGTCACATAGATTTGGAAAAACTTGTACATTCCGAATTCAGCATCATGAATTACGAAGTTACGGTCATGGCCTAGAAATGACGTTTCTGACTTCAGAACCTGGAATTCTGACCATTGAGGCAAGAAATATTTTGTGTACATTTTTGTGAAAAACAGGCAAATGTGATGTCAAAATCATAGCATCAAAATTATGATGTCATGGTCATGGTCTAGAATTGACATCTCTAATTTCAGAAAATAGAATTATGACCTTAGAGGCAAGAAATTTGTTGTCTACATTTTTGACCAAAACAGGCAAATGTGATGTCAATAATATGTCTCATGGTCACACAGGTTTGGAAAAACATGTCCATTCCAAATTCAGCATCATGAATTATGTAGTCATGATAATGGTCTAGAATTGACATTTCTGACTTCAGAACCTGGAATATGACCTTAGATGCAAGAAAATTGTTGTCTACATTTTTGACCAAAACAGGCAAATGTGATGTCAAAGTCATGTCTCATAGTCACACAGGTTCAGAAAAATATGTCCATTCCGAATTCAACATCATGAAATATGACATGGAACTCATGGTCAAGAACTGACATTTCTGAACCTGGAATTATGACCATAAAGGCAAGAAATTAGTTGTCTGCATTTTGACCAAAACAGGCACATGTGATAGCAAAATCGTGTCTCAGGGTCACACACATTTGCATTAATATTTCATTCTCAATTCAGCATCATGAATTATGATGGCATGGTCATGGCCTAGAATTAACATTTCTGACTTCAGAATCTGGAAAGTTGACATTAAAAAAGAAATTTGCTGTCTACATTTTTGACCAAATCTGGCAAATTTAATGTCAAAATCATGTCTCATGGTCACACAGGTTCACAAAAACATGTCCATACCGATTTCAGCATCTTGAACTATTACATGAAACACATGGCATAGAATTGACATTAATGAGTGCAGAACCTGGAATTATGACCGTTGAGGCAAGAAATGTTGTCAACATTTTTGAGCAAGACTGGCAAATGTGATGTCAAAATCATGTCTCATGGTTACACAAGTTCGCAAAAACATGTCCATTCTGAATTCAAAATCATTAATTATGATGTAAAATTCATGGCCTAAATTGACAATTCTGACTTCAGAACGTGGAATATGACCTTAGAAGCAAGAAATTTGTTGTCTACATTTTTGACCAATAGAGGAATTATGATGTCAGAATCATGATACATTGTCACATAAGTTCTGAAAAACATGTTTATTTCGAATTCAATACCATGTATTATGATGTGAAATTCATGGCCTAAAATTGACATTTCTGACTTCAGAAACTGGAATATGACCTTAGAGGCAAGAAACTTGTTGTCTACAATTTTGACAAAAATAGGCAAATGTAATGTCAATATCATGTCTCATGGTCACACAGGTTCGCAAAAACATGTCCATTCCGAATTCAGCATCAAGAAATATTACGTAAAACTCATGGCATAGAATTGACATTTCTGACTTCAAAACCTGGAATTATGACCTTTCAGACAAAAAATTTGTTCTCTACATTTTCAACAAAAACAGGCAAATGTGATGTCAAAATCATGTCTCATGGTCACACAGGTTTGGAAAAATATGTCCATTTTGAATTCTGAATCATTAATTATGACATGAAATTCATGGCTTAAAATTGACATTTCTGACTTCAGAACATGGAATTATGACCTTAGAGGCCTATATTTGTTGTATACATTTTTGACCAAAGCAGGAAAATATGATGTCAAAATCATGTAGCACAGTCACACAGGTTCGCAAAAATATGTCCATTCCAAATTCAGAATCATTAATTATGATGTAAAATTAATGGCATAGAATTGACATTTCTGACTTCAGAACTTGGAATATGACCTTAGTGGCAAGAAATTTGTTGTTTATATTTTTGACCATAACAGGCTAATGTGATGTCAAAATCATCTATCATAGTCACACAGGTTCGCAAAAACATGTCCGTTCCCAATTCAGCATCATGAAATATGACATGAAAATCATGGCCTAGAATTGACATTGCTGAACCTGGAATTATGACTGTAGAGGCAAGAAATTAGTTTTCTATATTTTTGACCAAAACAGGCACATGTGATATCAAAATCATGTCTCGGGGTACACAGGTTCGCATTAACATTTCATTCTGAATTCAGCATCATGAATTATGATGACATGGTCATGGCCTAGAATTGACCTTCTGACTTCAGAACCTGGAAACTTGACCTTAAGGAAGAAATTTTTTGTCTGCATTTTTGAAAAAAACAGGCTAATTTGCAGTCAAAATCAGGTTTCATGGTCACACAGGTTCGAAAAAATATGTTTGTTTGGAATTCAGTATCATTAATTATAACGTGAAATTCATAGCCTAGAATTGACATTTCTGACTTTAGAACTTGGAATATGACCTTAGTGGCAAGAAATTTGTTGTTTATATTTTTGACCATAACAGGCTAATGTGATGTCAAAATCATCTATCATAGTCACACAGGTTCGCAAAAACATGTCCGTTCCCAATTCAGCATCATGAAATATGACATGAAAATCATGGCCTAGAATTGACATTGCTGAACCTGGAATTATGACTGTAGAGGCAAGAAATTAGTTTTCTATATTTTTGACCAAAACAGGCACATGTGATATCAAAATCATGTCTCGGGGTACACAGGTTCGCATTAACATTTCATTCTGAATTCAGCATCATGAATTATGATGACATGGTCATGGCCTAGAATTGACCTTCTGACTTCAGAACCTGGAAACTTGACCTTAAGGAAGAAATTTTTTGTCTGCATTTTTGAAAAAAACAGGCTAATTTGCAGTCAAAATCAGGTTTCATGGTCACACAGGTTCGAAAAAATATGTTTGTTTGGAATTCAGTATCATTAATTATAACGTGAAATTCATAGCCTAGAATTGACATTTCTGACTTCAGAACTTGGAATATGACCTTAGAGGCAAGAAATTTCTTGTCTACATTTTTGATCAAAAGAGGCAAATGTGATATCAAAATCATGTCTCATGGTCACACAGGTTCGGAAAAACATGTACATTCCGAATTCAGCATCATGTATTATGAAGTCACAGTCATGGCCTCGAATTGACATTTCTCATGTCAGAACCTGGACTTATGACCATTGAGGCAAGAAATTTGTTGTCTACATTTTGACCAAAACAGGCAAATGTGTCTCATGGTCACACAGATTCGCCAAAACATGTCCATCCCAAATTCAGCATCATGAATTATGGTCTAGAGTTGACATTTCTGACTTCAGAACATGGAATTATGACCTTAGAGTCCGAAATTTGTTGTCTACATTTTTTACAAAAACAAGCAAATGTGATGTTGAAATCATGTCTCATTGTCACACAGTTCAGAAAAACATGAACATTCCGAATTCAGCATCATGAATTATGAAGTCAGGATCATGGCCTAGAATTGTCATTTCTCATTTCAGAAATGTCAATTCTAGTCCATGAGTTTCACGTCATGATTAATGTTTCTGCATTCGAAAAGTACATATTTTTCTGAACCTATGTGACAATGAAACATGATTTTGACATCATAATTTCTCTATTGGTCAAAAATGTAGACAACAGGACCTGGAAAGATAGCACAGTGGCGTTTGCCTTGCAAGCAGCTGATCCAGGACCAAAGGTGGTTGGTTCGAATCCCGGTGTCCCATATGGTCCCCCATGCCTGCCAGGAGCTAGTTCTGAGCAGACAGCCAGGAGTAACCCCTGAGCACTGCCGGGTGTGGCCCAAAAACCAAAAAAAAATGTAGACAACAAATTCTTTGCCTTTAAGGTCATAATTCCAAATTTTGAAGTCAGAAATGTCAATTCTAGGCCATGACCGTGACTTCATAATTAATGACTCTGAATTCAGAATGGACATACTTTTCCGAACATGTATGACCATGAGACATGATTTTAACATCACATTTGCCTGTTTTTCTCACAATTATAGATGCAAATTTCTTGCCTCTAATGTCATAATTCTAGGTTCTGAAGTCAGAAATGTCAACTGTCGGCCATGACATTCACATAATACATGATATTGAATTTGAAATGGACATGTTTTTCCTAACCTATGTCACAATGAAACATGACTTTGATATCATATTTCCTCTATTGGTCAAAAATGTAGACAACAAATTCTTTGCCTTTAAGGTCATAAATCCAGGTTTTGAAGTCAGAAATGTCAATGCTAGGCCATGATCATGACATCATTATTAATGATGCAAAATTTAGAATGACATGTATCTGGGAACCTATGTGACCATGACACATGATTTTAAGATCACATTTGCCTGTTTTTTTTTTCAAAACTGTTGACAACAAATTTCTTTCCTCAATGGTCATAATTCCAGGTACGGAAGTCAGAAATATTAATTTTAGGCCACGAGTTTCGCATCATATTTTATGATGCTGAATTCAGAATGGACATATTTTTCTGAACCTGTGTGACCATGACACATGATTTTGACATCACAGTTTCCTGTTTTGGTCAAAAATGTAGACAAAAACTTTCTTGCCCTTAAGGTCATATTCCAAGTTTTGAAGTCAGTAATGTCAATTCTCGGTCATGAATTTCACATCATAATTAATGATTATGAATTCGGAATGGACATATTTTTCTGAACCAGTGTGATCATGACTCATGATTTTGACATCACAGTTGCCTGTTTCGGTCAAAAATGTAGACAACAAATTTCTTGCCTTTAAGGTCATATTTCCAGGTTCTGAAGTCAGAATGTCAATTCTAGGCCATGATCATGACTTCATAATTAATGATTCTGAATACAAAATGTACATGTTTTTCTGAAACTCTGTGACCATGAGACATGATTTTGACATCACATTTACCTGTTTTAGTCAAAAATGTAGACAACAAATTTTTTGATTCTAAAGTCATATTGGAGGTTCTGAAGTCAGAAATGTAAATTCTAGCCATAAATTTCACATCATAATTAATGATTCTAAATTTGGAATGGACATATTTTTGAAACCTGTGTGACTATGAGACATAATTTTCACATCACATTTCCCTGTTTTAGTCTCAAATATAAACACAACTTTCTTGCCTCTAAGGTCATATTTTCAGGTTCTGGGGTCAGAAATGTTAATTCTAGGCAATGATTTTCACATCATGATTAATGATTCTGAATTCGGAATAGACATAATTTTTCGAACCTTTGTGACCATGAGACATGATTTTGACATCACATTTGCCTGTTTTGTTGAAAATGTAGACGACAAACTTCTTCTCTCAAATGTCATAATTTCAGGTTCTGAATTCAGAAATGTCAATTCAATGTCATTATTTTTACGTATTATTTCATGATGCTGAATTTGAATTTGACATGTTTTTGCAAACCTGTGTGCCCATGAGACATGATTTTGACATCATATTTGCCTGTTTTCCTCAAAAATGTAGACAAAAAAAAATTCCAGCCACTAAGGTCATATTCCAGGTTCAAAAGTCAGAAATGTCAATTGTAGGCCATGAATTTCAGATCATAATTAATGATTCTGAATTCGAATGGACATATTTTTCCGAGCCTGTGTGACCATGACACATGATTTTGACATCATATTTGCCAGTTTTTCTCAAAAATGTAGACAAAAAATTTCTTGCCTCAATGGTCATAATTCCAAGATCAGAAGTCAGAAAGGTCAATTCTAGGCCATGAGTTTCACGTCATATTTCATGAGGCTGAATTCAGAATGGACATAGTTTTCTGAACCTGTGTGACCATGAGGCATGATTTGACATCACATTTGCCTGTTTTGGTCAAAAATGTAGACAACAAATTTCTTGCCTCTAAGGTCATATTTCCAGGTTCTGACATCAGAAATGTCAATTGTAGGCCATGAATTTCACGTCATAATTAATGATTCTGAATTTGGAATGGACATGTTTTTGCGAACCTGTGTGACCATGAAACATGCTTTTGACATTGCATTTGCTTGTTTTGGTCTCAAATATAAACACAACTTTCTTGCCTCTAAGGTCATATTTTCAGCTTCTCAGGTCAGAAATGTCAATTCTAGGCCATGATTTTCAGGTCATAATTAATGATTCTGAATTTGGAATAGACATGTTTTTCCGAACTTGTGTGACTATGAGATATGATTTTGACATCACATTTGCCTGTTTTCCTCAAAAATATAGAAACAAATTTCTTGCCTGTAAGGTCATATTCCAGTTTCTAAAGTGAGAAATGTCAATTTTAGGCCAATGATTTCACGTCATAATTAATGATATTGAATTCAGAATTGACATAATTTTCCAAAACTTTGTGTCCATGAGATATGATTTTAACATCATATTTGCCCATTTTGTTCACAAATATAAACACAACTCTCTTGCTTCGAAGTTCATATTTTCAGGTCCTGAAGTCAGAAATGTCAATTCTATGCCATGATTTTCACGTCATAATTAATGGTTCTGAATTCGGTAGGGACATATTTTTCCAAACCTGTGTGACCTGAGATATGATTTTGACATCACATTTGACTGTTTTGCATAAAAATGTAGACAAAATATTTCTTGCCTCAACGGTCATAATTCCAGATTCAGAAGTCAGAAACGTCCATTCTAGGCAATGACCGTGACTTCGTAATTCATGATGCTGACTTGTTTTTCCGAACCTGTGTGACATTGAGAAATGATTTTGACATTACATTTGCCTGTTTTGGTCAAAAATGTAGACAACAAATTTCTTGCCTCTAAGGTCATATTTCCAGGTTCTGAAGTCAGAAATGTCAATTCAAGGCAATGATTTTCACATCATGATTAATGATTCTGAATTTGGAATGGACATAATTTTTTGAACCTTTGTGACCATGAGACATGATTTTGACATCACATTTGCCTGTTTATGTTGAAAATGTGGATGACAAATTTCTTCTCACAAACGTCATAATTTCAGGTTCTGAAGTCAGAAATGTCAATTTAATGCCATTATTTTTATGTATTATTTCATGATGCTTAATTCGGAATGGACATGTTTTTGCAAACCTGTGTGCCCATGAGACATGATTTTGACATTACATTTGCCTGTTTTGCTAAAAAATGTAGACAAAAAATTTTTAGCCACTAAGGTCATATTCCAGTTTCTAAAGTCAGAAATGTCAATTGTAGGCCATGAATTTCAGATCATAATTAATGATTCTGAATTCGAAATGAACATATTTTTCCGAGTCTGTATGACCATGACACATGATTTTGACATCACATTTGCCATTTTTTCTCAAAAATGTAGACAAAAAATTTCTTGCCTCAATAGTCATAATTCCAGGATCTGAAGTCAGAAAGGTCAATTCTAGGCCATGAGTTTCACGTCATATTTCATGAGGCTGAATTCAGAATGGACATAGTTTTCTGAACCTGTGTGACCATGAGGAATGATTTTGACATCACATTTGCCTGTTTTGGTTATAAATGTAGGCAACAAATTTCTTGCCTCTAAGGTCAAACTTCCAGGTTCTGAAACGAGAAATGTTGATTCTAGACCATGACCGTGACTTCATAGTTCATGATGCTGAAATCAAAATGTACATGTTTTTCCGAACCTGTGTGAGCATGAGACATGATTTTGAGATCACATTTGTCTGTTTCTTTCAAAAATGTAGACAAGAAATTTCTTGTCTAAAAGGTCATAATTCCAGGTTCTGAAGTCAGAAATACCATTTCAATTCCATAATTTTCATGTATTATTTCATGATGCTGAGTTCGGAATAGACTTGTTTTACCGAACCTGTGTGACATTGAGACATGATTTTGACATTACATTTGCCTGTTTTGGTCAAAAATGTAGAGAACAATTTTCTTGCCTCTAAGGTCATATTTCCAGGTTCTGAGGTCAGAAATGTCAATTGTAGGCCATGAATTTCACGTCATAATTACTGACTCTGAATTTGGAATGGACATGTTTTTGCGAACCTGCGTGACCAAAGACATGATTTTGACATTACATTTGCTTGTTTTGGTCTCAAATATAAACACAACTTTCTTGCCTCTAAGGTCATATTTTCAGGTTCTGAGGTCAGAAATGTCAATTCTAGGCTATGGTTTTCACGTGATAATTATTGATTCTGAATTTGGAATGGACATATTTTTCCGAATCTGGGTGACATTAGACATGATTTTGACATCTCATTTGCCTGTTTTGCTCAATAATGTAGACAAAATATTTCTTGACTCAACAGTCGTAATTCCAGGTTCTGAAGACAGAAAAGTCAATTATTTGTCATGACTGTGACTTCATAATTCATGATGCTGAATTCAGAATGTACATGTTTTCTGAACCTGTGTGACATTGAGACATGAAATTGACATTATATTTGCCTGCTTTGGTAAAAATGTAGACAAATTTCTTGCCTCAAAGGTCAGATTTCCAGGTTCTGAAGTCAGAAATTTCAATTATATGCAATGATTTTCACGTCATAATTAATGATTCTGAACTCGGAATGAACATAATTTTTCGAACCTTTATGACCATGAGACATGATTTTGACATCACATTTGCCTGTTTTTCTCGAAAATGTAGACAACAAATTTCTTCACTCAAACGTCATAATTTCAAGTTCTGAAGTCAGAAATGTCAATTCAATGCCATTATTTTTACGTATTATTTCATGATGCTTAATTCGGAATGGACATGTTTTTGCAAACCTGTGTGCACATGAGACATAATTTTGACATCATATATGCCTGTTTTTCTCAAAAATGTATGCAAAAAATTTCCAGCCACTAAGTCAGAAATGTCAATTGAAGGCCATGAATTTAACGTCATAATTAATGATTCTGAATTCGTAATGGACATATTTTTCCGAGTCTGTATGACCATGACACATGATTTTGATATCACATTTGCCAATTTTTCTCAAAAATGTAGACAAAAAATTTCTTGCCTCAATGGTCATAATTCCAAGATCAGAAGTCAGAAAGGTCAATTCTAGGTCATGAGTTTCACGTCATATTTCATGAGGTTGAATACAGAATGGACATAGTTTTCTGAACCTGTGTGACCATGAGGCATGATTTTGACATCACATTTGCCTGTTTTGGTTAAAAATGTATACAACACATTTCTTGCTTTTAAGGTCAAAATTCCAGGTTCTGAAATGAGAAATGTCGATTCTACACGATGACCATGACTTTATAGTTCATGATGCTAAAATCAGAATGAACATGTTTTTCCGAACCTGTGTGAGCATGAGACATGATTTTGACATAATATTTCTCTGTTTCTGTCGAAAATGTAGACAATAAATTTCTTGTCTAAAAGGTAAAAATTCCAGATAATGAAGTCAGAAATCTTATTTCAATTCCATATTTTTCACATATTATTTCACAATGCTGAATACGGAACAGAAAGTTTTTCCGAACCTATGTGACATTGAGACATGATTTTGACATTTCATTTGCCTGTTTTGGTCCAAAATGTAGACAACAAATTTCTTGCCTCTAAGGTCATAATTCCAGGTTCCGAAGTCAGAAATGTCAAAATCAATGCCATTTTTTTCACGTATTATTTCATGATACTGAATTTAGAATGGACACATTTTTCCAAACCTGTGTGACTTGAGGCATGATTTTGACATCACATTTGCCTATTTTGCACAAAAATATAGACAAAATATTTCTTACCTCAACAGTCAGAATTCCAGGTTCTGAAGTCAGAAACGTCATTTCTAGGCCATGACCATGACTTTGTAATTCATGATGCTGAATTCGGAATGTACAAGTTTTTCCAAATATATGTGGCATTAAAACATGGTTTTGACATTACATTTGCCTGTTTTGGTCCAAAATGTAGACAACAAATTTCTTGCCTCTAAGGTCATAATTTCAGGTTCTGAAGTCAGAAATGTCAATTCAATGCCATTTTTTTCACGTATTATTTCAGGATGCTGAATTCAAAATAGACATATTTATCCGAACCTCTGTGACCTTGAGACATGAGTTTTGACATCACATGTGTCTGTTTTTTCGAAAATGTAGGCAACAAATTTCTTGCCTCAAAGGTTATTCTAGGTTCTGAAGTCAGAAGTGTCAATTCAATGCCATTTTTACACGTATTTTTTCATGATGCTGAATTCGGAATAAACATATATTTCCGAACTTGTGTGACCAAGAGCTATGATTTTGACATCACCTTTAACTATTTTGCAAAAAAATGTAGACAAAATATTTCTTTCCTCAACGGTCAGAATTCCAGGTTCTGAAGTCAGAAAAGTCAATTCTAGGCCATGACCTTGACTTCGTAATTCATGATGCTGAATTCGGAGTGTACAAGTTTTTCCAAACCTATATGATATTGAGAAATGATTTTGACGTTTACATTTGCGTGTTTTGGTCCAAAATGTAGACAACAAATTTCTTTCCTGTAAGGTCATAATTCCAGGTTCCAAAGTCAGAAATGTCAATTCAATGCCATTTTTTTCACGTATAATTTTATGATGCTGAATTCGGAATAGACATTTTTCGGAACTTGTGTGACCATTAGCTATAATTTTGACATCACATTTGCCTGTTTTGGTCCAAAATGTAGACATCAAATGTCTTGCCTCTAAGGTCATATTTCCAGGTTCCGAAGTCATAAATATCAATTCAATGCCATTTTTTTCACGTATTATATCATGATGCTGAATTTGGAATGGACACGTTTTTCCGAACTTGGGTGACCTTGAGCTATGATTTTGACATCACATTTGCCTGTTTTGGTCCAAAATGTAGACAAAATATTTCTTGCCTCAATAGTCAGAATTCCAGGTTCTGAAGTCAGAAACATTAATTCTAGGCCTGACTCTGACTTCGTAATTCATGATGCTAAATTCGGAATAGACATATTTTTCCGAACCTCTGTGACCTTGAGTCATGATTTTTGACATCACAGATGTCTATTTTTGTCAAAAATGTAAACAACAAATTCCTTGTTTGAAAGGTCATAATTCCAGGTTCTGAACTCAGAAATGTCATTCAATGCCATTTTTTACACGTATTATTTCATGATGCTGAATTCAGAATGGACATATTTTTCCAAACCTGTGAGACCTGGGGCATGATTTTGACATCACATTTCCCTGTTTTGCACGAAAATGTAGACACAATATTTCTTGCCACAACAGTCATATTTCCAGGTTCCGAAGTCAGAAATGTTAATTCAATGCCTTTTTTTTCACGTATTATTTCATGATGCTGAATTCGAAATAGACCTATTTTTCCGAACCTCCGTGACCTTGAGTCATGATTTTTGACATCACATGTGTCTTTGTCGAAAACGTAGACAACAAATTTCTTGTCTTCATGGTCATAATTCCAAGTTCTGAAGTCAGAAGTGTCAATTCAATGCCATTTTTTACACGTATTATTTCATGATGCTGAATTTGGAATGGAAATATTTTTCCGAACTTGTGTGACCATGAGCCATGATTTTGACATCACATTTGCCTGTTTTGCACAGAAATGTAGACAAAATATTTCTTGCCTCTGTGGTCATGATTCCAAGTTGTGAAGACAGAAATGTCAATTCTAGGCCATGACCGTGACTTCGTAATTCATGATGCTGAATTCGGAATTTACAAGTTTTTCCAAACCTATGTGACATTGACACATGATTTTGACATTACATTTGACTGTTCTGATCCAAAATATACACAACAAATTTCTTGCCTCTAAGGTCATAATTCTAGGTTCCAAAGTCAGAAATGTCATTTCAATGCCATTTTTTTCACATATTATTTCATGATGCTGAATACAGAATGGACATGTTTTTCGAACTTGTGTGACCATGAGCTATGATTTTGACATAACATTTGCCTGTTTTGCACAAT
This sequence comes from Suncus etruscus, assembly GCF_024139225.1. NCBI lineage: Eukaryota > Metazoa > Chordata > Mammalia > Eulipotyphla > Soricidae > Suncus > Suncus etruscus. The sequence goes on from NC_064849.1 coordinate 170,876,642, forward strand.
TATTTCTTCCTCTATGGTCATAATTCCAGGTTCTGAAGTCAGAAATGTCAATTCAATGCCATTTTTTTCACATATTATTTCATGATGCTGAATTCAGAATAGACATATATTTCCGAATCTCTGTGATCATGAGACATGATTTTGTACATCACAGGTGTCTGTTTTTGTCGAAAATGTAAACAACAAATTCCTGTCTGAAAGACCATAATTCCAGGTTCTGAAATCAGAAGTGTCATTCAATGCCATTTTTTACACGTATTATTTCATGATGCTGAATTCAGAATGGACATATTTTTCCAAACCTGTGAGAGCTGGGGCATGATTTTGACATCACATTTCCCTGTTTTGCTCGAAAATGTAGACACAATATTTCTTGCCACAACGGTCATATTTCCAGGTTCCGAAGTCAGAAATGTCAATTTAATGCCATTTTTTTCACATTTTATTTCATGATGCTGAATTTGGAATAGACCTATTTTTCCGAACCTCTGTGACCATGAGACATGATTTTGGACATCACAGATGTCTGTTTTTGTTGAAAATGTAGACAACAAATTTCCTGTCTCAAAGGTCATAATTCCAGGTTCTGAAGTCAGCTATGTCAATTCAATACCATTATTTTCACGTATTATTTCATGATTCTGAATTAGGAATGTACATGTGTTTCCGAACTGGTGTGACCATGAGCTATGATTTTGACATGTTTTTCCGAACGTATTATTTCATGATGCTGAATTTGGAATGGACATGTTTTTCCAAACATGTGTGACCATGAGCTATGCTTTTGACATCAGATTTGCCTGTTTTCACAAATATGTAAACAAAATATTTCTTGCCTCAGTGGTCAGGATTCCAGGTTGTGAAGACAGAAATGTAATTCTACGCCATGACCGTGACTCGTAATTCCTGATTCTGATTTCGGAATGTCCAAGTTTTTCCGAACCTATGTGACATTGAGACATTACTTTGACATTACATTTGCCTGTTTTGGTCCAAAATGTAGAAACAAATTTCTTTCCTCTGAGGTCATAATTCCAGGTTCTGAAGTCAGAAATGTCAATTCAGTGCCATTTTTTTCACGTATTATTTCATGATGCTGAATTTGGAATAGTCTTACTTTTCCGAACCTCTGTGACCATGAGAAATGAGTTTTGACATCACAGGTGTCTGTTTTTGTCTAAAATGTAGACAACAAATTTTCTGTCTCAAAGGTCATAATTCCAGGTTGTGAAGTCAGAAATGTCAATTCAATGCCATTTTTTTTCACATATTATTTCATGATTCTGAATTCAGAATAGACATATATTTCCGAACCTGTGTGACCATGAGAATGATTTTGTACATTACAGGTGTCTGTTTTTGTCGAAAATGTAAACAACAAATTCCCTGTCTGAAAGGTCATAATTCCAGGTTCTGAAGTCAGAAGTGTCATTCAATGCCATTTTTTACACGTATTATTTCATGATGCTGAATTCAGAATGGACATATTTTTCCAAACCTGTAAGACCTGCGCCATAATTTTGACATCACATTTCCCTGTTTTGCACGAAAACGTAGACACAATATTTCTTGCCACAATGGTCATTATTCCAGGGTCTGAAGTCAGAAATGTCAGTTCAATGCCATTTTTTTCACGTATTATTTCATGATTCTAAATTCGAAATAGACATATATATCCGCAACTCTGTGACCTTGAGTCATGATTTTTGACATCACGTGTCTGTTTTTGTCGAAAATATAGACAACAAATTTCTTGTCTCCATGGTCATAATTCCAGGTTCTGAAGTCAGAAGTGTCAATTCAATGCCATTTCTTACATGTATTATTTCATGATGCTAAATTCGAAATAGACATATTTATACGAACCTCTGTGACGTTGAGTCATGATTTTTGACATCACATGTGTCTGTTTTTGTCGAAATGTAGACAACAAATTTCTTGTCTCCATGGTCATAATTCCAGGTTCTGAAGTCAAAAGTGTCAATTCAATGCCATTTTTTACACTTATTATTTCATGATGCTGAATTCGGAATGGACATGTTTTTCCGAACTTGTGTGACCATGAGCTATGATTTTGACATGACATTTGCCTGTTTTGCACAAAAATGTAGACAAAATATTTCTTGCCTCAATGGTCAGGATTCCAGGTTGTGAAGACAGAAATATCAATTCTAGGCCATGACCGTGACTTTGTAATTCATGATGTTGAATTCGGAATGTACAAGCTTTTCCGAACCTATGTGACATTGAGACATGATTTTGACATTACATTTGACTGTTCAGGTCCAAAATGTAGACAACAAATTTCTTGCCTCTAAGGTCTTATTTCCAGGTTCCAAAGTCAGAAATGTCAATTCAATGACATTTTTTTCAAGTATTATTACATGATGCTGAATTCGGACTAGACATATTTTTCTGATCCTCTGTGATTATGAGATAAGATTTTTGAAATCACACGTGTTTGTTTTTGTCGAAAATGTAGACAACAAATTTCTTGTCTCAAATGTCATAATTCCAGGTTCTGAAGTCAGAAATGTCCATTCAATGCCATGTTTTTGACGTATTATTTATTGATGCTGAATTCGGAATGGAAATGTTTATCCGAACTTGTGTGAACATGAGAGATGATTTTTGACATCACATGTCTCTTGTTTTGTCGAAAATGTAGACAACAAATTTCTTGTCTCAAAGGTCATAATTTCAGGTTCTGAAATCAGAAACGTCAATTCTAGGCCATGACCATGACTTCGTAATTCATGGTGCTGAATTAGGAATGTACAAGTTTTTCGAAATTATATGACATTGAGACATGATTTTGACATTTACCTTTGCCTGAAAATGTAGACAAATTTCTTGCCTCTAAGGTCATATTTCCAGGTTCTGAAGTCAGAAATGTCAATTCAATGCCATTTTTTTTCACGTATTATTTCATGATGCTGAATTCGGCATGGACATGTTTTTCGAACTTGTGTGACCATGAGCTATGATTTTGACATTACATTTGATTGTTTTGCAGAAAAATGTAGACAAAATATTTCTTGCCTCAACGGTCAGGATTCCAGGTTGTGAAGACAGAAATGTAATTCTAGGCCATGACCATGACGTTGTAATTCATGATGCTGAATTCAGAATGTACAAGTTTTTCCGAACCTGTGCGACATTGAGACATGATTTTGACATTACATTTGACTGTTTTGGTCCAAAATGTAGACAACAAATTTCTTGCCTCTAAGGTCATAATTCCAGGTTGCAAAGTCAGAAATGTCAATTCAATGCCATTTTTTTCACGTATTATTTCATGATGCTGAATTCCAAATAGACATATTTTTTCGAACTTTGTGACCTTGAGAAATGAGTTTTGACATCACAGGTATCTGTTTTTGTCGAAAATGTAGACAACAAATTTCCTGTCTCAAAGGTCGTAATTCCAGGTTCTGAAGTCAGCAATGTCAATTCAATAACATTATTTTCACATATTATATCATGATGCTGAATTCGTAATGGACATGTTTATCCAACGTTGTGTGAACTTGAACTAAGATTTTGACATCACATTTGCCTGTTTTGCACAAAAATGTAGACAAAATATTTCTTGCCTTTAAAATCATAATTCCAGGTTCTGAACTCAGAAATGTCAATTCTAGGCCACGACCATGACTTCGTAATTCCTGATGCTGAATTCAGTATTTACAAGGTTTACCAAACCTATGTGACATTAAAACATGACCAAACCTATGTGACATTAAAACATGATTTTGACATTACATTTGCCTGTTATACTCGAAAATGTAAACAACAAATTTCTTCCCTCTGTGTCATAATTCCAGGTTCTGAAGTCAGAAATGTCAATTCAATGCTCATTTTTTTCACGTATTTTTTCATGACGCTGAATTCGGAATAGACATTTTTTTCGAACTTGTGTGACCATGAGCTATGATTATGATATCACATTTGCCTGTTTTGCACAAAAATGTAGACAAAATATTTCTTGCCTCTGTGGTCATAACTCCAGGTTCTGAAGTCAGAAATGTCAATTCTATGCCATTTTTTCACGTATAATTTCATGATGCTGAATATGGAATGGACATTTTTTTCGAACTCGTGTAACCATGAGCTATCATTTTGACATAATATTTGCCTGTTTTACACAAAAATGTAGACAACTATTTCTTCCTCAATGGTCAGAATTCCAGGTTCTGAAGTCAGAAACGTCAATTCTAGGCCACGACCGTGACTTCGAAATTCATGATGCTGAAATCGGAATTTACAAGTTTTTCCGAACCTATGTGACATTGAGACATGGTTTTGACATTACATTTGCCTGTTTTGCTTCCAAAATGTAGACAACAAATTTCTTGCCTCTAAGGTCCATGTTCTGAAGTCAGATGTGTCATTCAATAAAATTTTTTTCACGCATTATTTTATGATGCTGAATTCGGAATAGACATTTTTCCTAACCTCTGTGACCATGAGACATGTTTTGACATCATAGGTGTCTGTTTTTGTCGAAAATGTAGACAACAAATTTCTTGTCTCAAAGGTCATAATTCCTGGTTCTGAAGTCAGAAGTGTCAATTCAAAGCCATTTTTTAAACGTATTATTTCATGATGCTGAATTCAGAATGGAAATGTTTTTTCGAACTTGTGTGACCATAAGCTATGATGTTGACATCACAGTTGCCTGTTTTGCACAAAAATGTACACAAAATATTTCTTGCCTCAACGGTCAGAATTCCAGGTACTGAAGTCAGAAACGTGAATTCTAGGCCATGACCTTGACTTCGTAATTTATGATGCTGAATGCGGAATGTACAAGTTTTTCCGAACCTATATGACATTGAGACATGATTTTGATATTTACATTTGCCTGTTTTGGTCCAAAATGTAGAAACAAATTTCTTTCCCTAAGGTCATAATTCCAGGTTCTGAAGTCAGAAATGTCAATTCAATGAAATTTTTTTCACGCATTATTTCATGATGCTGAATTCGGAATAGACATATTTTTCCTAACCTCTGTGACCATGAAACATAAGTTTTGACATCATAGTTGTCTGTTTTTGTCGAAAATGTAGACAACAAATTTCTTGTCTCCATGCTCATAATTCCAGATTCTGAAGTCAGAAATGTCAATTCAATGCCATTTTTTTTCACGCATTATTTCATGATGCTGAATTCGGAATGGAAATTTTTTTCCGAACTTGTGTGAACATGAGACATGATTTTTGACATCACATGCCTCTGTTTTGTCGAAAATGTAGACAACAAATTTTTTGTCTCAAAGGTCATAATTCCAGGTTCTGAAATCAGAAACGTCAATTCTAGGCCACGACCGTGACTTCATAATTCATGATGCTAAATTCAGTATTGACAAGGTTTTCCAAACCTATATGACATTGAACATGATTTTGACATTACATTTGCCTGTTTTACTCAAAAATGTAGACAACAAATTTCTTCCCTCTATGTCATAATTCCAGGTTCCCAAGTCAGAAATGTCAATTCAATGCCATTTTTTTCACATATTTTTTCATGATGCTGAATTCGGAATACACATTTTTTTAAATATAATTTTTATTTTGATCATAGTGACTTACATTTTGTTGACAATAACATTTTAGGTACATATTTACATAAAAGCAGGGGGGATTCCCATCACCAGAATGTCCTCCCTACACCTCCATTTTGTCCTACCTCCCATTTCCTCTTCCCTCCCCCTCAGGGCGGCTAGAATATGTGGTCCCCTCTGTATCTAACCTACTACTTAGTAGTCTTGCATCAGTTTGGTCTTGATGCCTCCCTTATTTTCCCCTCTAAGTGGAGGCAGGGCTAGCTAGTTCAAGTTGCGTGGTTTTGCCCGAAAAAGAGAAAATAAATAAACTGGGGTAAGAGTCTAATACCCCAAAAATGGGCAGAATCCTTCTAGAGGCTCTCATCATCGATTTGGAAAATGAAGGAGAAAAAGAAGGTGAAACACTCCACCAGTACCAAAAGAAGTGTCAAGTATCCAGTGAGGACTCTAGCTATATCGATAAGCACCACAAAAAACAAATAAAATACAAAACAAACAAAAAACAAACAAAAACAAACAAACAAACATGCGGTGGTCTTGAAATAAGAAACATGGCGTAGCACATAACGAAAGAAAAGAAAGGAAGAGAAAAAAAATAAGAATAATTGGGGACAACAATTTCAATAGTCACATCCAAACAGAGAAATCGACCGAAATAGCTAGGTAAATAAAAATAATAATAACAATAATAAATGAAGGTAAGATATATTTATAAAAAAATAACTGAGGTTTTGTGTTTTTTGTATTTTTGTTTTTTTCCCTCCTGCCCTGGCACAGTAAATATTGGGGTAATTCGCAAAGGAATTCACTTGCCCTATGAGTTATGGGGTTTCTCCATCCTTGGGAGTATACTGTCATGGGATCAGCTCTAGACTTTGCTCAGGATCATTACTCTCCCGGTGGTATTTTTTTTTTTTTGGTGTGTGGAAGACTTCTGCTCTGTCCAGGGTGATACAATCAGAGCTCTGTGTTTAGAGGTCTCAGTATCTGTACAGATCCTGAGGTGGGACTTATGGTGAAGTCAGTCTTTGTGAATCTATAGGTTCTGTTACCTCAGTGTCATTTTAATCCATCTTCTGTGGTTGGTGATCTTGGTCTTTGCACTGAACCTAGGATGGCATTTAGGATAGCGTCTTCCTTTGTGCTTCCAGAAGCCCCTTTCCGTTACAATTGTCTCTGCCGGACCTTTGGAACTGGAGATCATGCTTATTGTGCAGGTCTTAGTTCAAACCCTAGACAAGGGCTTTTTTATTGGTCCCAAGATGTATACAGTCTGGTCGTGGTTCTAGCAGCCAGTCATCTGTAAATCACGATCTTGGCTTTTGGACCTACCAAAGGGTGCCACGTCTTCTGGTTTTGTCTTGTCGTTAGCTGGTAAGGTAGGCTAAACTGCTCTAAGGTCAAGTTGTTCACATTTTCCTCATTGTCGGAATATCATGTTAGAGCTGGCCCTTATTGTTGACCCACAGTATTAAGGCTGTCCCAGATGGAGTTTGTTTCTTGCAGCTGTTGTGAGGAGCTGTGCCATTTCTATGTCTGGGATCCAGGGTTCAAGGCTGGATGAATGGTATCTAATCACCTGAGGTCTAAGTTGATTCCACATGACATATTTTCAAGGTAGGAGATATCCCTGTATTGTAAACAACTATGAGTTCCTATCTCTAGTAGATAAGAGCTCTTTTTTTTATATGTAAGATTTCCCCTTTACTTAGTGTGCCTTTGCAGGGGGAAGTGGTGCTACATTATATTGTCAGTGTATTTGGGGGTGGACAGAGTGGATAACAGAAATAGGTCACATACCCAAAAACGATTTAAAAAAAGGAAATAAAAATGTATGTGCACGCAAATGTATATATAGGGCAAACATTTAAAAAAATAAATAAATTAAAAAAAAAGAAATAAAATGAGTTAGCGAAGTTTTTAAAGGACCAAAGTGGTGCAATAGACTACTTTACATTTGGGGGAGAACAGGTAAAGAGGTGGTGTATTACAGGTCTTATGCTTATGTTGGAAGTACAGTTTTTCCCATTGTCTTTTGGGGTTTTTTTTTGTGGTGTGTGGGTTCCCAGGCATCTTCCAATCACACCCCCTGACCTTCAGATTGGTAAAAATTTGCGGCAGGGAGGTCTTGGAAGAGTTCTTGCATTGGGGATACTATTGGACCTAAGTCCGGTTTCAAGAAACAGTCCACGTTAGGGGGAGTTGGTAGGGAGGGTCTTGCAGCATGAGTCCGCAGGGGAGTTGGCTGTCTTTTCTTGCAGGAGACGAGGTGTAGGTTTGGCTGGGTGTCCCCTCGCCTGGGTGCTGGGTACTGGTTCGTTGGGTAGGAGGTCGATCTTGATGCCTAATAGATTAAGGACTGAGGGTGGGGAGTTTTAATATGGTGGGAGATCTGGATGGGATTGAGGGGTGAAGGGATAGTTGGATTTCCGGAGGGGAGGAAGGGGAAGGTATATGGGAGGGGTATGAAGGAAGAGAAAAGAGAAAATACTGTAGAAAGAAAGGGAGAAGAGAAAGGAAAAAAAGTAAAGAAAAGAATAGAAGAGAAAAAAAAACAAAAAAACAAAAACAACAACAACAACAAAAAAGTAGTGAGAAGAAAGGAGAGAATAGCAAGGGAATGGTGGTTTGGTTGAATGTGTTCGATGACTAGAGCCTGTAGTTTAAATCTGTACATCGCAGGTACTGCTTTGGTGGTCTGACTGGTCAACTGCTTCAATTCCTAAAAGAAGGTTTAACCTAGAGATAAAGTGTATGTTAAAGAGTTTTCTCGTGGCCTTCTCATAGTGCAAGCAAGGTATGGTATCTCATGTGGTATCCCGAGTTGCCATCTTAGTTTGTCTGCCCTTTGTATCTAAGGGTGCCTGGGGGCAGAAAAGCTGAGAGGTTATTTAAAATATAGTAAGGTAAAGGGATTAAAACATAGTGTTATGGTATGTTGCCATTGCAGTCCGTGATTTCCCGTGGTGTTCTACACTTGTGTTCCTGTTTACGATCTCTAAGGGATTATTGTGGGCCTTTATTGTAGGAGTCTGATTACATACCTGTTCTCTCTATGTTGCTGTTTCTGTTGTTGCTGTTTTCTTTGTGGTATAATGTGCAGTCAAGAGTTTGCGTTGTTCCTTTTTCATGTATTTTGGACACTGCTCCCACGTATATGTTGACTATTACAGTGTTCGGAGTTTCTACCCTGTTAAACCCTGTTATATGATTGTTAGGTATTAGTTGTGTATAAAATATATGTTCTAGGTGTTTCAGAATAGTGCTACCATTCTGTGTTTATCTTTTGTCTTCTGACTTACTTCGTTTAACATAACATGATCTAGGTCCATCCACGTTGCTGCAAAGTCTGTGATTGTATCATTTCTAACTGCCGTGTAATATTCCATTGTGTATATGTACCACATCTTAATGATCCATTCATCTGTTGTTGGACATCTAGGTTGGTTCCAAGATTTGGCTATTATACTGAGTGCTGCGATAAATAGTGGGGTGCATACGTATTTTGGAATGAATGTCCTTCCATCTTGTGGGTATATGCCTAGGAGAGCAATTGCTGGGTCAAATGGCAGCTCAGTTCTGAGTTCTTTGAGCACTCTCCAGACATTCCTCCATAGGTGTTGGACTAGGGGGCATTCCCACCAGCAGTGGATGAGAGTTCCTTTTATACCGCATCCCCGCCAACAAAGGTTGTTTCCATTATTTTTGATGTGAGCCATCCTCACTGGAGTAAGGTGGTATCTCATTGTTGTCTTGATTTGGATCTCCCTGATGATGAGTGAACGTGAGCATGTTTTCATGTGTTTGTTGGCCATCCTTCTGTCTTCCTCAGAGAAGTGTCTATTCATTTTATCTCCCCATTTTTTATATCTTTATTTGGTTTTGGGGGGGGCTCAGCTTTCTGAGTGCTTTGTATGTTCTAGATATCAGCCCTTTATCTGATATGTCGAGTGAAAAGATTTTTTCCCATTCTGTTAGCTGTCTTCTTGCGTTAAATAGGGGTTCTTTTGCCATGCAGAAGCTTTTTAGTTTGATGTTGTCCCATTTGTTTATATTTGATGCTAACGTTCTTGCCATTGGTGCTCCATTCTCAAAGACCTTTTTGATAAATAGGTCTTCGAGTGTTCTGCCTATTTCATTCTCGATAAACTTTATGGATTCGGGTCTGATTTCAAGGTATTTGATCCATTTTGAGTTGATTTTTTGTATAAGGAGTAAGGTATGGGTTGGTTTTCACTTTCGTACATGTGGTTTTCCAATTGTACCAACACCATTTGTTGAATAGGCTTTCTTTGTTCCATTTCAGATTCTTGCCTCTTTTATC